>NC_134356.1:63588932-63891119 GCF_048569485.1 Anomaloglossus baeobatrachus
TTTTATATTTTGATAGATCGGGCGTTTCTGAACGCGGCGATACCAAATGTGTGTATATTTTTTATTTTTTTAACCCTTTAATTTTCAATGGGGCGAATGGGGGGTGATTTGAACTTTTAGGTTTTTTTGTTTTTTTTTAATTTTTTAAAACTTATTTTTTAACTTTTTTTTTTATTTTACTAGTCCCCCTAGGGGGCTATTGCGATCAGCATTCCGATCGCTCTGCAGTATCTGCTGATCACAGCTGGAAGGCTGTAAACAGCAGATACGCTGTCTTTCTCTTTTGCTGTGCCCCGGGCACAGCGAAAGTGAAACCAAGTCAGGTGTAGTACAGGAGCCATCACATGACCCTGTGCTACCATGACAACTATCGGGAGTCACGTGATTGCATCACGTGACTTCCGGTATCGGGCGGTAAGGTAAATATTACCGCAATCGCGCTTATAATGGCGCTGTCATGTATTGACAGCGCCATATAAGGGGTTAATCGGCACGAGCAGATAACGATTCTGCTCGTGCCTAGCAGGCACACATCTCAGCTGTGAAAATCAGCTGAGATGTGTGCCGATCGCGGCATGCTGCCGCCGGAGGACCGCGGGCAGTAACATTATGTCATTTAGGACGTAATTTTACGGCCCGCGGTCGTTAAGGGGTTAAACTACATGGAAGCTATTGTGAGGCCCATTATGCTAAATGGAAGACTATGGTGGTGCATTATACTAAATGGAGTACTATGGGGTTTGTATTATACTATATGGACTAGGGCCCATTATACTATATGGAAGATTATGGTGGTGCATTATGCTATATGGAGTACTATGGGGTGCATTATACTATATGGAGTACTATGGGGTGTGCATTATACTATATGGATTAATATGTGGGGCCTATTATACTATATGGAGGATTATGGTGGTGCATTATGCTATATGGATTACTGTGGGGTGCATTATACTATAGGGAGTACTATGGGGTGTGCATTATGCTATATGTAGTAATATGTAGAGCCCATTATACTATATGGAGGACTATGGGGGTACATTATACTATATGGGGGGCATTCTAATATTTGAAGGGGTTTGTGGAGGCCATTATAATATTTGAAGGGATTTGAGGAAAACTTTATTGAGGGCTAATTGAGAGCCCTTCATAAAGCAATTATACAGTGTGATGATTTGTGTGGGGTTTATCATATTGTGCAGAGGGATATGTGGGAGCTATTACACTGTTTTGATAACTAGTAGGGGCAATTATACCGTGTGAAGAGGTGTGGGGAAGCATTATACTGCATGGAGGACTGTGTGGAGGTTACAGTTGGGAATCAAACTGTGTTGGGGGTTACCTTACTTTGCTGGGGTAGTGGAGGGGGTACCGTATGATCATCATACTCTATGTGTGGAAGGTACTCTGGAGGGGTTCTTTATGGTGGTATCATACAGTGTTTGTGGGGCACTTTTGTTGGCATCATACTTTATGGGTGCAAGGAAAGGGAAATCTAGGGGCTTCAAGAGAAGGAAAATTACTTCTAAAATTCCGCTATAGGGCCCAATGATTTCTGTTTTCACTTTTGGATATCATATTAATGAAAAAAAAACTAAGATGGAATTCAGCTCTTTTTCTTCCAGCCTGGTGATTGTTCTGGCTCATAAATACCCTTATTCATTGTCATCCCTGTTATCAGCAATCATGTCAAGGTCATTTGCCACACTAAATGTAGTTCTTAAATAAGCAATAGTAGGGTTTTCGAATTATGTTATTCGTCATGTCTACTCACAGATTCCACAAACGACACAGAAACTGCTGTAAATAACAGTTTGCGGAGGATGCTCATGCGATGCCTATGCATTGCAATAGACAATCAAGACGTTTGTAGCACTTCTATGGCCATTAAGTACATGCATTTTTCCAAAAGGTTTCAACAAGTCTGGATTATAGTATGGACAAAAGGGACAATTGACTTGGAGTATCTATTTACCGATGTCCACACCATGTAACTGTAGTGCCCCTGAGCCATCAGGAGCTACAGGGAACTGCATCCTGTCAGAGTTGCAGGGCCTACCCCCAGGGACCCAGAAGACCAGTGCCTGTATCATCAAAACACTCATACAACCCCTGTTTTCATTTCCACCACAACTGGTGACCGGCTAGGGTTGGATCCAATGGATGGCCACTTAGGGGTGGAACTGATCCAATCTACTAGATGACAGCCAGGGAGGAGGGGCCAGACAGTCAGTAAGTGGAGGTGAAAGGAGACGGACGTAACGATACTGATGGGAGAGTGTAGCAGTGACCTGTCAGGCTCAGGCGTGTGGTTGCCGGCGGAGTATGGTGGAGTACTCGCGGAACCATAGCACCGGCGGGGTGCAGAGCCCTAGGTCAGGAAAACGCTCCAGGCAAACCTGATAATATCTGCACAGTGAGGGGACCATCCAGGACCTCACCACCTGTAAAGTCCGGGGCACAGTAACGATGGGAGAACCTGGGAATGAGAACAGAGATCTGGCCCAACAGGGTTCAAGTTACCTGCCGTACGGATTAAGACTGAAAAACAACCAGGAGGGGACCCCCAGATGCTCCAAGCCATGGGGACCCACCAACCAGAGACAAGTGCAGGGGAAGTAAGCCACCAGGTCATCACACAGCCGGTACTGGAACTAAGTTGACCAGTAGTGAGGACCTACGTCCATCGGATTGCCAGCAACATCTCTGTGAGTAAAGAACCAGTTACACTGCAGTCCCTTGTATGGCCCAACGTCTTTCCATGCCCCAGTATTGTCAACGGACATAAACCACCACCATCATCTATCCCCTGGGGCCTGGCCCTACTTGCGGAGGGCCGCAACATCCAGGCTGCCGTTAACATCAGCCCCAGAAGCGAGAGACTGTGTAGCGGCGGCTCCATGCAGATAGCCGCAACCCGCAAGTGGCGTCACGACAAAAACTTTATTAATAATCGCTGTAAATACTGCCCTTTTTAAAGGCAACCTCCAGGGTCACGGAACCGGGCACCGGCCATTACACCCGTGACATCCCCCAGTGATACCAGGCCCAGGACCGAGTACCCCATAGCCCTGGGGTGCGACATAATGTTCCCCAGACTGCAGATATACCAAATACCTTTTACCAATTGCTCGTCTCCCTTAGATGATCCCACAAGAACGACTTGAGACCATAATTATTTGTTGGACGGGGTCGGCCACAGCTTTATTTTGCTTTTCATTTCCATGAAAGCTTAACCATTTAACTTTACTTAAAACAGTAAATACCAGACTCTGAAACGGTATGCACTCACATCTCCATGAAGACAATTCCTTCTCCGCAACCATACTCTCCATCTTTTTGCTCAATACCGCCACAAAGGGGCGGGTGTAAGCCTACACCACGCCCTGACAACCACCAAGTAAAAGCAATGCTTGCTTGATCCTGTCCTGCAATCCTGTCAAAAATATATCAAGGCCTATGTTGTTCAGATGCACCCATCTTATCCCATCAACCGGTGATTGTCCTTCTCCAACTACCTATGTCACACTACCACCCCGGGCTTTGATCAAATGAAACGAGAAATTCTGCAGTTTACTGTTCTCCGCGCCTTTTCCATCGTTGCATCCCTAGCACCTTGCCATGTGACTCGAGGGATTATCTCGGACCATACTAGGATTACTTCCGTAAACAGCCCCATCATACGCTCCAAGTCAGCCCTCATGAGAATCATCAGTTCCACTATTTTGAGAAAACAAAGGTCGTTCTCCCCAGCATATATTACCAATATCATCGGGGAGCATCGGGTTACTCTAAATCGTATCAGAACAAACTTTGGCGTCTGTGCAGATTTCATGTATAAGTGGGGAAAATTTGACTCTCCGACCTGTGACTGTGGAGCAGATCATCAAACTATCCAGCACATTATTGAGGAGTGCCCCCTGAGATCCTACCATGGAGACAAGAATGATTTCTATATTGTAAATGATAACACTATTGCATATATAGAACATCTTGATATTAAACTTTGATTTTTATCCTTTTGATATTTTTCAATCACTGTCTATTGTCTGGTGTTTATTTTTATATGATGGTAAGGTATACATTCATACGATTAAATAAATCAGGGAGCAGGCGGACCTACTGATTTCCATTGCTTCAGGCAGAACTAAAATGAACATCTGAAGGGCAAGACCAGGAAAGCTTACCAAAAGATCAAAGAGATACGACGAAAGATTCAACCAACAGTAAGTGTCTTGAAAGAAGCCAATGGGAGCAAACTAACTGAGCTAGAACAGATCAAGGAAAGATGGAAAGAATTCACAGAGCACCTCTACAGGAACGACAGTGATTCAGGAAGAAATGGAGACTGGAAATTATAGCAACCCGAACATCTTAAAAGACAAAGTCATTGCTGCGATAAAGCTTCTGTCAAAAAACAAAGCAACTGGATGTGACCATATTCCGATAAAACTAATAAAGTCTTTCGAAACAGCAGTTGATGTCATCCCATGGCTGTGTCAACAGATATGGACAACTGGTAAATGACCCAAAGACTTGCCAAGATTATTCCTATTCCTAATAAGGGAGATGCTAAAGACTGTGGAAACTATGGGACTATTGCGCTCATACCCCATGCAAGCAAAATACAGATCCTACAAAAATGGTTACAGCCTTACTTTGCAAAGAGCTGCCAGAGGAACAAGCAGGATTCAGAAAAGGCAGAAGAACCATTTATATAATTGCTATCATTAGATGTGACTCGCCCACCCCAGGGCTATGGGACACCCGGTGCCGGGCCGGACTAGTCCGGGGGTAGTCAGTGGTGGCGGGGCCCGACTCTGTGGCCCTGGTGGGTGTCAGTTTAAATATGGCTGGTGACTTGGGGTTTGAATAAAGTTTGTGTTCGTGACGCCACCTGTGGTATGTGGCTATTAAGCCGCCGCTGCTGTATGGGGCCTCCGGGGTTGTTGGAATGGCAGCTAGGATGGTCCTGCTCCCCACAGGTGGAGCGGTACCCCGGGGCAACAGTTGGTGTTCATGAGAGTCTATGGTGTGAATAACACGGTGCAGAGCCGACAGGCAGTGAAAGAAACAGGCACAAACAGTAGTCTCTTTACCTTCTCCTCTTTTACTCGGCAGCAGTTTAGTCCAGGGAGACCATCACAGATGGTAAAGATGGTCCGGCCGGCCTGGAAGTGCCTGGGGGTGATCTTTGGCCAGTTGAGCATGAGGCCTACTCCCTAATCTTTCTTTTCTTTACTATACAGGACCCTGCACTCTGAATTTAGCAAAGGCCCTCCTGCTGCTGGGACCAGTGGTTCGTCCCTTTTTCTGTGTGGTAGACTGCGCAGGCCCTCTCTGGTGCTTCTCTGCTGGAGTCCACGCCGGGCCCTTGGGATGCAGCTGTACCTTCAGATTGCTTCTGGGCCAGGGGGCTTGCAGCTCACCTGCCCTCCGGATTCGGCTACCAGGGAAGGATTTTATACCCTGGCAACCACAGACTCCGATGTCCGAGTCTCTTCTGTGCCTCTCTGCACTTCTTGCTTCACTGGGCCAAGCTATTCCAGCTCTAGGCCCCAGTTCCACAAGGCAGCACTACTCTGCGTCTGTTCTCTTTGCTTCCTTTCTACAGACTGACACTACTTCCTCCCTCAGGTCAGACTTAAGGAATGCTCCCTGGAATTCCAGGTTCAGAGCTCCCCCTGCTGGCCGGAGGGAGAACTGCGTTGGATGTTAAACTTACTGGCCAATAGATCTCCCAATTACCTCCAGGCTCAGCATTAACCCTTTGGGAGGGCAATGCTGTTGTGGCGACCAGGTCCTGGGGCGCCACACTCCCCCTTAGTTAAATTCAGTACTCCCGGACTGTAGAAACAAACATAACATGTTAGAACATTTCATCCCATTATGGGAGGCGCATTACTTAAACGTTACAAACTTAAACACTACTATAAGAGTCCAGTGTGGCTCCCTGCCGGGTGTCCATTACACTGCTCCATGGGGGACCCGCCGTGATCAAACCCCCAACGTAGGCTCTGGGCGTGCGTCAGAGCATTGATGACCCCACTCTATGCACGCCGGACGGGTTTTTCTTCAGGGGTGTTGAGCACACTGGTGCTAACTATGTACAATTAGTGTGTTGGCCACCCATAGTCCAGTGGCCCAATTGTCCATTTACTTAATCACCTAAAACAAAACATTACATACAAGACATTTTCACATAACTATTTACACTCTGTTAGGTATTTTACTTTCTATGTTCTATACCTTGGAGGGGGCTGTCCCTGAGTGCTACGTTGCGTAGCTCTGGGGTTTGTCCCTGACTACTTGGAGTGTCTGCCCCCCCGTGTTATTGGTAGGCCTAACCCTGACAGGGATGCATGTTGGTTGCCTACGGGGTCTCAGATTCACCAAGGGTACAGCAGGTTCACCACTGGCAGGGGGTTGAGCCTCCTGTTCTACTGCTGGCGTGTCATCTTGTGTTGGAGCGGACGGTTCTTTAGGTGGATCTGGAACCTCTTCTGTTTCTGGCTCGACCAACTGCGGGAACGTCAAGACTGGTACCACTATGGCATTGTTTATTCGGGTCCAAGTTTTGGGGAATTTTCCAAGGATTGTGTGGATCATCTCTTCCTTTTTTTCTTGACTTTGGGGACTTTCTTGTACTTCTTCTACTTCTTTTTGGATTCTGCACCGTTCAGGGCACGCTTTCAGGCAGTCTCGAGAAACGGCTTGATAGGTCTTGCCTTCATCTTTGCTTATGAGGCATACCTTACTATTGTCAAAGTTGGAGGGAATAATGGTGTAGGGTTCATTCTCCCACTGATCATCTAATTTATGCGCCCTCCGCTTTTTCTTGAGGACCTGCTCTCCAGGTGCTAAGGGAGTTGCTGGGGCTGTTTGATTGTAGTTCTGTTCTTGTCTCGTTCTTGCTTGGGACAGGCTCCTTTCTACGCATTCCTGGACTTTGCGGTACTGCTGTTGTCGCTCTGTATCCCAATCTTCTATCTCCTGAACCGCTTCAGGTGACACAGTCCCCATCTCAAAGTCTGCAGGTAACTTGCCAGGTCTTGCTCGCATCAGGTAAGCCGGGCTGCAGTTGGTCGAATTTACTGGGATATGGTTGTACAGGTCTACCAGATCTGGCAACTTCTCTGGCCATTGGTTTCTTTCTTCCAGAGGTAGAGTCTTCAGAATATCAATAACCACATGGTTCATCTTCTCGCACAATCCATTGGTTTGGGGGTGGTACGGTGTTGTTCGGATTTTCTTACAGCCGTACATGTTACAGAACTCTTGGAACACTTCGGCCTCGAATGCAGGACCTTGATCAGTCAGTACCCTTTCCGGATAACCGTGAGGCCGACAAAAGTATGCCTGGAATGCTCTAGCTGCTGTTCTGGCTGTCTGGTCCTTCACAGGCACTACTACCAGGAAACGAGAGTAATGGTCCACAATGGTGAGGGCGTACACATAGCCTGACCGGCTTGGTGTTAACTTCACGTGGTCCAGGGCCACCAACTCCAGGGGCTGCTTCGTGACAATTGGCTGTAGGGGAGACCTCTGGCTGGCATCATCCTTCCGCCTCAGGTTACACGGACCACAGTCTCGGCACCACTTCTCGATCATCTTTCTCATGTGCACCCAGTAGAACCGATCGCGGAGTAGGGTCTCCAACTTCTTCCACCCGAAGTGTCCTGCTTTATCATGGTAAGCTGCTAGGACCATTGGAGCATCCCTCTGTGGGACCACTATCTGCCAGACGAGTTTATTCGTTCGCCAGTTGACATATCTCTTGCAGAGCTTGCCTTGGTAGGTGAACAGTCGTCCCCTCTCCTTCCACAACTGCTGGGCTTCTGGTGGAGCGTCTGGACCGAGATGGGTCTCAGCTTGTGCTAGCTTTTCTATGACCAATCGCACGGCCGGGTCACCGTTCTGTGTCTCCTCCCAATTATGGTGGAGTAATGGGTTGACCGAGACCTCGTGCTGGCTCGAGCGCTTCACTCCTACAGCATGCTCACACTGGGAAACACCTTGGTGATGGAAAGCCGGTAACTATCTCTTCGAGTTCATCCAGGTCTTCTCCAGACTCGGGTAAGTGAGGCATTCTGGACAGCGCATCAGCATTGTTATTCTTCTTGCTAGCCCGGTACTTGATGGTAAAGTCAAAGTTAGACAGACGGGCCATCCATCGCTGTTCCAACGCACCTAACTTGGCTGTTGCCAGATGTGTCAACGGATTGTTGTCCGTGAAGATGGTGAACTTGGCCGATGCCAGATAGTGCTTGAAGCGTTCAGTCACTGCCCAAACTATAGCGAGGAACTCCAGCTTGAAGGAACTGTAGTTTTCTGGATTCCTTTCTGTGGGCCGAAGCTTCCTACTGGCGTAAGCTATCACCTTCTCTCTGCCTCCCTGCACCTGGGACAGAACTGCTCCCAGTCCCACGTTGCTGGCGTCTGTATACAGTACAAACGGCTGGCTGTAGTCAGGGTAGGCCAGAATTTCTTCTCCCGTGAGAGCCCCTTTCAGCCGGACAAAAGATGTTTCTATTTGGCTGTTCCATTCAAATGGAGGGCTCTGCTTCTTAGCCTTCTTTGGCTGGCCCACCAGGAGATCTTGAAGAGGCGCTGCTATCTTTGTGAAACCATCAATGAACCTTCGGTAGTAGCCCACCAGCCCAAGGAACTGCCGCACCTCCTTTACCGTGGTGGGTCTTGGCCAGTCCTTGATTACAGTGACTTTCTCCGGATCAGGTGCCATACCTTCTGCGCTGACCACATGACCCAGGTACTGTACCTTTGGCTTCAAGAGGTGACATTTGGACGGCTTTATCTTCAGGCCATACTCCGACAGGGACTCAAACACTTCTGCTAAGTGCCTCAGGTGATCTTCGTAGGTCTTGGAGTAGACTATGACATCATCCAGGTACAATAGCACGGTTTCAAAGTTGTGATGGCCCAAGCAGCACTCCATCAATCTCTGAAATGTCCCTGGGGCATAACAGAGCCCGAACGGCATACAATTGAACTCGCAGAGACCCATTGGTGTTGTGAATGCAGTCTTCTCTTTGTCCGCCTCTGCCACGGGAACCTGCCAATACCCACTGGTGAGATCCAGGGTGGAGAAATAATTAGCTGATTTTAAGGCCGTTAGTGATTCTTCTATTCTGGGTAGTGGATAAGCATCTTTATGTGTAATGCGGTTAATTTGTCTGTAATCTATGCACATTCTCATTGTACCATCTTTTTTCTTTACGAGCACTAGTGGAGCTGCCCAAGGGCTACAGCTATCTCTGATAACCCCAGCCTCCTTCATTTCCCGTAACATTTCTTTGGCACGCTGATACTGTGCTGGGGGTACAGGGCGGTACCTCTCTTTAATGGGATGATGATCACCCGTGGGGATTTGATGTTTAACCCCTTTTACCTGCCCAAAATCTAGGGGGTGTTTGCTGAAGACCCGCTCGTACTCCTGTACCACCCGGTAAACCCCATGCTTTTGGTGTGAGGGGGTGGAGTCGGTGCCCACATGTAATTTTTGGCACCAGTCTTCCAGCTGTCCCTTGGAGCCATTGTCTTCCGCCTGGTTGGACGGGATCAAGGGTTCCACTGCTTTGATGGTATTGTTACTGACAGTGTACAGTTTTGCTACAGTGGCGTACCGGGGCAATTTGTCTTCCTCCTCCCCACAATTCAGGACGCGGACGGGCACTCTACCCTTGCGGACGTCTGCCACCCCTCTGGCTATCAGGACTCCAGGCCTACTGTCTGAATACACCGGTTCTACCAAGGCCTGGTAATCCTGACCCTTGAGGCCTATTGCTGCCCGACACCATATCAACATTTCACTTCTTGGGGGTATTGCAATGGGGAGGGGGTCACTTACCCTCACACTGCCAATTTCTCCTCCGGCCAGCTCTATCTGCTGCCTCCTCATCAGGGCTCTGATCTCCCTCTGTAGGGCATGCTGCTGCCCGGAGCTGGCAGTTTCAGACGCCTGTTGCAACAAAATTATCACTTCGGCAATACAATTTTCTATCACATTTGTACCAATGGTTAGCAGTGGGTCAGATTCTTTGCGATCAATATCTACAATTATCATCCCCTGACATGGCAATTCTACCCGCCCCACTTTAATGGTTACTTCTTTATACCCAATTTGAGGCAAGGGCTGACCATTACTGGCCACAATTGTTAAATCATCATCTGGGCCATGGTCAATGTCTGAGTCAGCCCAATATCTTTTGTACAGTTTATAAGGGATGGTTGTTACCTGGGACCCCGTATCCAGGAGGGCATTCAAAGGGATCCCATCCAGCACAATAGGAAGGACCGGACGTCCTCCCACATACGTGCTGTGACTAGGGGGTTGAGCCGGGCTTCCTTACACCTGGGGGTCGGCTCCTGGCCCCAGGCTCGGCCCATTTAAAGGACAGTGTCTTGTCATATGGCCCGCCTGGCTGCAGCGGCGGCAGATCGGTTGTCCCGTTGAATCATACCGGTCTGTGTCTTTTCCTCGGGTCGGCGGAATCCTCCTCTGTCGCATCCATGGGACGTCATCTGGGCTGGAGGCCAACTCGATTCTTGCAGGCGATGGGGGTCACTTGTAGAGACTGCACGGTCTTGGCAAGGGCAGCTACAGTCTTGGTCAGCTCCTGGACCTGCTGTCTGAGCTCTGCAGTGGGATCCTTATCCAGGGACTGCGCCTCAGCCCCTGCAGCGGCTCGTGTTGCAGGCACCACCCCGGGGTACGTGATAGCAAGAGGCCGGAGGGGTACTGGGTCATTCGGTGTAGATTCCCTCAGTACCCGGATGGCCTGGTCCTTAAACTTTGCAAAGTCCAGAGCAGGGTTCTGCAGGACCATGATACGCAGCTGGGTCCTGTGGGCATCTGGCAGGAGCCCTTCTATGAACTGCTCAGTTTGGAGTTTGTCTTCTTCACGTACACTCTCTGGGTCAACCTGTTTAATTGCTTTCAGGGCCTCCTGCAAGTTTAAGGCATAGTCCCTTATGCTGTCTGTGGCCCGTTGTTTGCACCCAAAGAATCTCATCTTTATTTCTGCTGTGGTGCGGGTGAAGCGACCGATGGTAGGGCCGCGGGTGTGTGTGTATGCTCTATTCCAACAAAATCCCCATACTCAGATTTTACCGGTAGTAACATTTCTTTACTATGAAACATATTTATAACACAGTCAACCGAACTATCTGCGCACATGTGTATGGTGGAGTCCCCGGATCTTCACTCCTTCCGGGTACGCAGCAAGGAAAAAAAAGAAAAGAGAAAAACACAAAGAAATGGCGGCAACTTTCCCTAACTTTCCCTACAATCACATACCAGTCTATCCCAGAAGAAGTTGCCGCTCCCACGTCGCAGGCCTGGAGTCTCACGATGATGGGTCCCAGTGCAGCGCTGAAGGGATGCAGCTCCTCGGTCTTCTCCTTTGATCTTCTCCCGCTGGTAACGGATTCTAGTCAGTCTCTTAGTCCCAGGGCACACCGAGCAGAAGAAGGGAGGTCACGGTTGCACGGATGGCTCCCTTGTGTCGGTAACGGCCCCTGCACTTGCACTCAGGGTGCGATACTCTGCAGTCAAGTTGTCACAGCCCCTGGATATGCACTCCGGGCGCGATGCTCTGCAGTCCGGTTAGATCCTCGGTGAAAACAAAGTCCTGCAAACCGGGGATGGCAGAAACCACTTTCACAGGGTGATTCTTCCAAGAATCCGGTTGCAAAAGAGCCCTCTGTTCAGGGAGTCTACACGTAGCTCTGTGCTGGCTGAGCTCCGGGTCTGTACTGTCCTCCCGCTCTTTTTCTTCCTGGTTAGAACACACAAGCTGTAGGGGATTTCCCACCTCTGTGTCTGTGATTGCACAGTCTGACACTGCCCCCTTGTGGGCAAGTGCTGAAGCAATGTTCAAATCCCCTTCTACATTGATGATGCAGTCTGAATTGTTGAAACCATTACATACCCCCCCACTTAAAGGTTGGCAGTCCCTGTCAACTACCGTCGCTTCCCAGGCAGTGATGACTGCAGATGTCACAGGCGTTGGTTAGGAAGTGGGCCATACATACTGGTCCCTGTAAGACTGCCCGGGCGGGATCCCAGCAGTGGTGCGGTCAGTGCGTCCCAAGGGTCGGTTGTTTTCCTCTCCGTCACTGTCTTTACGCCCCACTTCGGTCAGCACTCCGGGGGAAGAACTGGGTTGTGTAGGTGGGTCACCGGTCTCAGAGTCAACGTGATCACTATGCTGGGAAACGTCCGTGACGTCAGTCGTGTCGGCAGCGTCACCCCCTCTGGGTACTGTGGTAGGGGAGTCAGGCTGGGATCGGCAGGGACGCAACATATTTCGGTGCACAGTGCGGATGCTCCGACTGTCTTCACCCCGCACTCGGTATACATGCCCGTTGGGGTAGGGGCGTTCGATTACCCGGTAGACCTCAGTCTCCCACTTGGCTCGAAGTTTCCCTTGTGGCTTTTTGATACGGAGCAGGACTAGCTGTCCCAACTTCAAGGGGTGCTCTTGCACGGGGAGTGGGTCAGCATGTATCTGGCCCCGGATTTGTTGGCTCACCAGCCGGTGTACAGTCTCCATCTTCTGTTGGTGAGCATTTAGCCAGGAGGGGTAGTTATGGCAGTCATCATCTCCAGGGCGGAATAGGTTCAGGTCATGGACCCCTTTTCCGGGGCGGCCAAAGAGAAGGGTGTGTGGGGTGTAACCAGTCACGGAGTGGACCTGGTTGTTGTAGGCCCATACTAGATCGGGAAGGAATTGGGGCCATTGGTCTTTCTTATCATCGGCCAAGGTGCGGATCAGCTGGAGTAGAGTCCGGTTGAAGCGTTCACATGCACCGTTCCCTTGTGGGTGGTAAGGAGTGGTCCTTGACTTCTGGATCCCATACATCCGATGCAGCTCTTCGATGACTCGGCCTTCGAAGCAAGCCCCCTGGTCGGAGTGCAACCTCTCCGGACACCCATAGACGTGGATGAACTGTCGACAGATGGCCCGTGCAGCCGATTCAGCCGTCTGGTCTTTGGTAGCAACAGCGACAGCGAATTTTGTGAAGTGATCCACCATGACTAGGCAGTACTGATAGCCACTGCTCGCTGTCCAAATCAGCAGATAGTCCACCATCAACAGCTCAAGGGGCCTGGATGTTTTAATTGTCTGGACAGGTGCACGCTGCTCAGGGGACTTGTATAGTTCACAGGTGCGACAGGTTTGGCAGACGTCTTCAACCAGCTTGCGGAGCCCCGGACAATAGATGGACTGTTGAATCCACCGAAAGGTCTTGTCTATCCCGAAGTGTCCATTCCTTTTGTGGGCTTTGGCCACCATCTCACGGGCCAATTGATCAGGCACCACAACTTGTGTGCATTCCTCCAGCATATGCGACAAGAGAACCTTCCGGTATAGCACTCCTTCTGTCAGAATCAGCCGGTCCCACTGACTGAGCAGGGTCAAGGTCCCGGTCGACAGTCGTGCCCGTATATCGGCGGGAGGCTTCTGCTGCCGCTTCACCCATTGTTTGAGTAGAGCCCATTCAGGGTTCTGGTCCTGAAGCCTGCACCACTCCTGGGGTGGCAAGGCGACCCCCACTGGAGTTCCAGCTTCACCCACAACGAACTGGCGGTAATCCATCACCTGTTGAGCGAGCTTTGCAAAGTCAGGCGTCTCGTCCCCTTCTAATTCTTCATCCCGGTCTCGGTTGAGTAAGGGGTATGACACTCTAGACAGGCTGTCCGCATTTTGATTCTCAGCTCCAGCCCTATATTTGATCTTGTAATTGAACTTGGAGAGCCGAGCCATCCAACGCTGCTCCATGACTCCGAGCTTCGCATTTTCTAAGTGGGCCAACGGGTTGTTATCGGTCAGGACTAGTACTTCGGTCCCCGTGAGGTACCCTGCAAATTTCTCCGCCATAGCCCACGTTAGGGCCAACAGCTCCAGCCGGAATGAGCTATAATTGGTGGGGTTCTTCTCGCCCTCATGTAGGGACCAACTGGCATAGGCTATGACCCGTTCCTTGCCTTCTTGTACCTGTGAAAGTACTGCCCATAGACCCTGTAGACTGGCATCGGTGTTTAGTTGGAAGGGCAGGTTGTAGTCCGCATATGCCAGGATGGGGGGAGACGTTAAGGCACCCTTTAGGGCTTGGAAGGACTCTTCCTGGCTGGGTCCCCAGCTGATGGGTCGTCCTCTGGGGCTGTTGGTGGTCCCTCGAAGCAGGTCATGCAAGGGTGTAGCAAGCCGGGCGAAGTTTTTGACGATCCGGCGGTAGTAGCCGGCCAACCCCAGGAAAGCCCTGACCTCCTTGATGTTTGTGGGCTGCGGCCAATCCCGTACGGCGGCTATCTTCTCTGACGACGGCTGAACACCTTCGGCTGAGATCCGGTGGCCCAGGTAATTGATCTCGGGCTGCAGAAGATGGCACTTGCTGAGTTTCAACTTCAGGCCATGTTCTCTCAACCTACTGAACACACGGCCCAGCTGCTGCAGGTGTTCTTCAAATGTGGCCGAATAGACTACAATGTCGTCCAGGTAGATGAGGGTGAAGTCAAAGTTGAAGTCTCCCAAGCAGCGCTCCATCAGCCGCTGGAAAGTCCCCGGCGCGTTGTTCAGACCAAAGGGCATCCGGTCGAACTCGTACAGGCCCATGGGTAGGATGAAAGCAGTCTTCTCTCTATCTTTCTCGTGCATGGGTACCTGCCAATATCCGCTGGCCAGATCCAACGAAGAGAAGTATTTGGCTTTCTTCAGGGCTGTCAGGGCTTCTTCGATCCTTGGCAAAGGGTATGAGTCCCGGGTGGTGCAAGCATTCAAACGGCGGTAGTCCACACAGAACCTCAGGGACCCGTCCTTCTTCTTGACTATCACCACCGGTGCAGCCCAGGGGCTCTGGCTTTCTCGTACCACTCCAGCGTGTAGCATGGAATTCAGGAGATTTTTCACTTCTTGGTATTGCTGGGGAGGTATTTGGCGGTACCTTTCACGGATCGGAGCAGCGTCACCTGTGGGGATTTCGTGCTTGATACTGGTGGTGCACCCAAAGTCGGTGTCATGCCGGGCATAGGACGCCTGATGCTCTTGAAGTAGCTCTTCCACCTGGGACACCTCCCGTTTGGAGTATTGGGATACGTCCAACTGACACTTCTCTCGTAGTTCTCGCCCCGCGTTGGTGTCACCCGCGACAGCGGCCATGGCAGAGACCGTCACTGTCCAATCTCCCTCTGTAGACGGTACAAACTGGAGGGGGCTCATAGGGTTCACCTCTTCGGTTAGAGCGTAGACTCGGGCGAGCTGTGTCCCGGCTTCTAGGTCAACGCTCACGTTAGCCGTGTTGCCCAGCCTCACAGGAATTCTTCCCTTTCTCACTACTGCTAGAGTTCGAGCGACTAGTGGATTCAGCTTCCCTTCCTTCGGGGTGCACGGCTCAATCAGCACCTCCACGCCTTCAAGCTGTCTTGTGGTGCTAAGGGGTAGTGAGATAACTGTCTCTTTCCCAGCCGGTAAGGTTATCCTAGTATGGTGGGGTACGGTGATCGTGGCCAGCGGCAGTTGTTCTTCGGTCATTCGCTGGAAGTTGCAGGTCCGGACCACTTGCTGAAAGGCACGGCGGGTGGCCCTATGTGCGGTCACTTCTTGCCAGTACTTGGGCCCCCTCTTGGTAAACAACACCAGATTCAGGTCTTTCAAGATGTTCATCCCAATAATCATGGGCGTTTCTGATCCAAAGCCTTCCCTGACCACGATTATCCCTCTCTTCCCGAGATCTTGGCCACAGATTTCAGTGTTCATCCAGGCAACTCCCGTCACTGGAATGGGTAGATTATTGGCTGCTTTGATCTTGATGGCGGTATCAGGGTCATAGGCAACCCGCGGCTTTAGACATTCTTCGTAGAACTGCTCGGAGATGGTGGATATCTGAGACCCAGTATCCATTAACCCTTGTACGGCGATCCCTTCCAGTAATACTTCCAGGGTGGGGCTATTTGATGCAAGTTTGCTCCGTGGCTGGCTCTGTTTTCCTACACCCCTCTCTTTGGCCTCCCCTGCCGAGTGAGCCTCTTTGGCAGGGGCATCTAGTTTAAAGGCGGCCGCTGTTGTGGGACATGACTTGCTGGTTCTGGTAGATCGGACCGTGGATGAACTTGAAAGTTCTGGGGGCAACGGTTTGCTCTATGGCGGGGGTCGCCGTATGTCCAGCATCTTCCCATCGGCCGGCTGGGTTGTTGTCTTGCTTGCCGGCCCGCCTGTTGGTCTAGGGTGACTGTAACTGTAACACCTGTTTCTGCAACTCTGCCACCATCTGCTTCAGTTCTTCCGTGTCGCTGTTCGGGGTCCCGATATCAGATATGGACCTGCAAGCCGCGGTATATGTCTGTGTCTCCACGACAGGTCCCCTTGAACGTTCTATAGCTTCTTGTTTGACCTCAGCGAACGTAAAGGCTGGATTTATCCGGAGTAGATCTTGCAATGAGCGGTTAAGGTACGGGTCTCTCAATCTGGTCACGAACTGATCTCTCAACACCAGGTCACGGGCACCCGTACTAGCTATCTGTTCTTCTTTTCTACAGGCTTGTTCTAGCAGCACTTGGAGGGCATTGGCATATTGAGGAATGTCCTCCGACTCGAGCTGAGTACGCCGGAAGAACATATAGCGCAATGTTCCCGCATATGTGGTCGGCCCATAGGTGTTCTCCAGCACCCGCACAAAGTCATCCAACGTAAGCTGGCCCCTAACCGTCTCCAGCCTGACTGTTGTCCACGCTTCCCCCTCTAATGTTAGCATGGCCATTTCTGCTAAGGTCTTAGGATCAGTGTTATACATTTCCCCCACTATCTTAAGTTGTTCAGTCCATTCAGTTACAGGATAGTTCCGTCCGTTAAACTTTCTCACCTGATTGACAATAGACGTCGGGGGAGCTGTCTGGTTATAAGTTACTACCGGGGGATGATTTTGTTGGTCACACATCCTGCCGACTACGCCACATGAAGCGACCGATGGTAGGGCCGCGGGTGTGTGTGTATGCTCTATTCCAACAAAATCCCCATACTCAGATTTTACCGGTAGTAACATTTCTTTACTATGAAACATATTTATAACACAGTCAACCGAACTATCTGCGCACATGTGTATGGTGGAGTCCCCGGATCTTCACTCCTTCCGGGTACGCAGCAAGGAAAAAAAAGAAAAGAGAAAAACACAAAGAAATGGCGGCAACTTTCCCTAACTTTCCCTACAATCACGTACCAGTCTATCCCAGAAGAAGATGCCGCTCCCACGTCGCAGGCCTTGTGTCTCACGATGATGGGTCCCGGTGCAGCGCTGAAGGGATGCAGCTCCTCGGTCTTCTCCTTTGATCTTCTCCCGCTGGCAACGGATTCTAGTCAGTCTCTTAGTCCCGGGGCACACCGAGCAGAAGAAGGGAGGTCACGGTTGCACGGATGGCTCCCTTGTGTCGGTAACGGCCCCTGCACTTGCACTCAGGGTGCGATGCTCTGCAGTCAAGTTGTCACAGCCCCTGGATATGCACTCCAGGCGCGATGCTCTGCAGTCCGGTTAGATCCTTGGTGAAAACAAAGTCCTGCAAACCGGGGATGGCAGAAACCACTTTCACAGGGTGATTCTTCCAAGAATCCGGTTGCAAAAGAGCCCTCTGTTCAGGGAGACCACACGTAGCTCTGTGCTGGCTGAGCTCCGGGTCTGTACTGTCCTCCCGCTCTTTTTCTTCCTGGTTAGAACACACAAGCTGTAGGGGATTTCCCACCTCTGTGTCTGTGATTGCACAGTCTGACACTGCCCCCTTGTGGGCAAGTGCTGAAGCAATGTTCAAATCCCCTTCTACATTGATGATGCAGTCTGAATTGTTGATCCCATTACACTGGTGTCGAAAGTACTCTTTAACTTGGCCAGTATCTGGGTTGCTGTCCCTTTATCTGTATCAGGCCAGGACTTCACTTCACGCTGGGCCGCACCGGCTAGCTGCCCCATTAATATGCCCACCTTCTGGCTCTCAGTCAGCGGATACACCCGGAACAAGCTGTGCAGCCTTTCTCTGAAGTCGCTCAGGGTATGTGACTCCCCGGAGTACTGCGGCAGCCATTCTGCTCCCGGGATGTACGGCATTGTGATCAACATTACCGGCGCTACCGCGGGGGCTGGGGCGACGGCGACTGGGATTACATCGGCCGGTGCTGCTGCGTCTTGAACTACTACAGCCACCGGCTCTCCCTCGGTGTCGGACATCTTCCTCCCCCTTAGTGAACCTTACCAGGCTCCGCTTTCTTTTTACAATCTCTTCCGGGTAGCGCGGGGTTAACGACCCTCCGCTATGATGGCGCGCTCCCTTCGCGCTCTTTTTCGGGCACGCCCCCCTTCTTCCTGCACTCAGCGAAGCTAATGGCGGCGGCAGTCTTCAAACAGTAAACACACAGTCTTTTCAAAGGCGCACAGGACCCGGTGGGCGCCGGGCACGAAATCCTGTTCGTGACGCCAAAAGTTGACTCGCCCACCCCAGGGCTATGGGACACCCGGTGCCGGGCCGGACTAGTCTGGGGGTAGTCAGTGGTGGCGGGGCCCAACTCCGTGGCCCTGGTGGGTGTCAGTTTAAATATGGCTGGTGACTTGGGGTTTGAATAAAGTTTGTGTTCGTGACGCCACCTGTGGTATGCGGCTATCAAGCCGCCGCTGCTGTATGGGGCCTCCGGGGCTGTTGGAATGGCAGCTAGGATGGTCCTGCTCCCCACAGGTGGAGCGGTACCCCGGGGCAACAGTTGGTGTTCATGAGAGTCTATGGTGTGAATAACACGGTGCAGAGCCGACAGGCAGTGAAAGAAACAGGCACAAACAGTAGTCTCTTTACCTTCTCCTCTTTTACTCGGCAGCAGTTTAGTCCAGGGAGACCGTCACAGATGGTAAAGATGGTCCGGCCGGCCTGGAAGTGCCTGGGGGTGATCTTTGGCCAGTTGAGTATGAGGCCTACTCCCTAATCTTTCTTTTCTTTACTATACAGGACCCTGCACTCTGAATTTAGCAAAGGCCCTCCTGCTGCTGGGACCAGTGGTTCGTCCCTTTTTCTGTGTGGTAGACTGCGCAGGCCCTCTCTGGTGCTTCTCTGCTGGAGTCCACACCGGGCCCTTGGGATGCAGCTGTACCTTCAGATTGCTTCTGGGCCAGGGGGCTTGCAGCTCTCCTGCCCTCCGGATTCGGCTACCAGGGAAGGATTTTATACCCTGGCAACCACAGACTCCGATGTCCGAGTCTCTTCTGTGCCTCTCTGCACTTCTTGCTTCACTGGGCCAAGCTATTCCAGCTCTAGGCCCCAGTTCCACAAGGCAGCACTACTCTGCGTCTGTTCTCTTTGCTTCCTTTCTACAGACTGACACTAGACACAGACTGTGACACTGACACACAGATGGATAATGGAAGAGGCCAAAGAATATATGAAGGAGCTCTATTTTTGCTTTATCAACTATAGCAAAGCCTTTGACTTTTTTGAGCATGAGAAAATTTGGAATACCATGAAGGACATGGGTGTGCCAAACCATTTAATTAGCCTCATCAAGAACTTTTACATCAATCAAGAAGCAAAGGTCTGAATGGAACACAGTGACAAGGCATTGTTCAAAGTAGAATGTAGAACGAGGCGTCAATCAAAGCTGCATGCTGACATAATTTCTCTTCAATTCATATGTAGAAGCTATTTTAAGGAAGGCTGAACTCCAGAAAATGAAGGAATCAGAATTGCTGGTCGAATCATGAACAATTTTAAATATACAAATGATACAATATTGAGAGCAACAAGCATAGATGGAATGAAGGACTTATGGAGTGTCAAGATGAAAAGCTTAAACATGGGACTCCTACTCAATACAAAGGACACAAAGATATTGACTACTGCCAGGTACAACTGGGACACATCTGAGATGGACAGCGACAAATTGGGAGTTGTAAATGACTTTAACTTACTCGGATCAATGATCACTCAAAATGCAGCAACGACATCGGAAGTAAGTAGGCGAATAGCTCTGGGCAAATCAACGATCAAGTCACTGGATAAGGTCTTTAAATCAAGGAACATTTCACAGGTGTCAAAGACAGGACTCGTACATAGTCTGGTCTTTTCTGTAATAACATATGGATACAAAATCTGGATGATAAAGAAACAAGACAGACGAAGAATCAACACCTTTGAAATATGGTAGTGGAGAAGGATGTTATCAATACCATGGATGGTAGGAAGAACAAACAAATCAATTTTGGAACAACTCAAGCCAGATGTCATTTGAAGCAAGGATCACCAAGCTAAAGGCCCTGTCACACACAGAGATAAATCTTTGGCAGATCTGTGGTTGCAGTGAAATCATGGACATATTGTTCCATTTGTACACAGCCACAAACCTGGCACTGATTGGCCACAATTTCACTGCAACCACAGATCTGCCGCAAATTTATCTCTGTGTGTGACAGGGCCTTAAGCCTTGCCTACTTTGGATACATCATATGAAGAGAGAAATCAATGGAGAAGGACATCATAGTAGAAAAAATAGAAGGAATAAGGTGAAGAGGAAGACAAGTTATCTGATGACTTGATGCAATCAAGAAAATGGCGGAGAAGAACCTGGTGGACCTATCTCGGCTTGCACAAGTTCGATCTTCCTAGATAGAGTTCATCCAAGTCACCATAGCTCGAGATCGAGCTGAAAGCCATTGAAAATAAATAAAGACTGACTGTGATGATTATTTAGGAAGTATTATGGCAGCTTTATCCCTTTTAGTCTGCTTCCAAAAGATCTTGAAGCAAAGCAAATTCCCAGGAACTGTAAATTTATTAATCATATCCTGCTTTGAGCTCATATGATCCTAATTTACCTTCTTAAAACTTTCTAATGATTTTAGTAATTTGTCTTCTTTTTCTTCTTTGATTGTACTCACACAAAGGAAAAACATAAACCCATCACTACATCATTTCTAGAACTTTTCTATCCTGAATCATGAGCATGATGCGGCATTAGGAGGGTTAATTCCCAAGTTACACAATAGCCCACCAGTCTCTTCTTCTCCCTATACCTCCAGGGTTCCGTGTCGGCTTTTTAGTGCCTGCCAGCTGAGGCGTAAAGAAAAGCTTCCCATTTAAAAACCATTTTTTTAATGCTGACATTACCCAGCAGGGTGTGAGAAATGCTATATGCTTCTGGGAACGAGCGTATTTTTAACCCTTCATGAAAACACTCAGTATCCACATGACGCATCTATAAGGGATAAGCAGGTTATCCTGTAAAACACACCCCCCGTACCATATCTACCTAAATGAAGACGAGAACCACGACTTTATTGCAGGAATGGCCACAGTTTTATTTTACCGTATATATGTATACCAAACTTGTGGCCCAACATGCCACTCAATTGTTAAACTTAACCTTATACATATATATACCCGTATAACCAGAAACACCGATAGATCCGTCCGAGAGGCAAACCATCATTCCTAACCCCCCGGCCGTAACCTCCAAACCGGCCCAGAGGACCACCTCGGCCGTGACCACCCGGCCCGAGGTGAGGGGTAACAACGTTCCATCGTTAATTACCCCTACCCAGAACCTGCGGGACCTCCGCCCACAAGTTCCCATCCACTCCGAAGCCACTCCCCTTGAGCGACTTCGTACCAACAAGCCGACTGTCGGTACTCCCAACCTCTCAGACGGACCTATCACCCCGCTGTGACAACAATAAATTAGCAACTCAACCTTGTATTCTCCTTTATTCCTCTTTTTTTTTTTTTAAAGTTCTTTTTTTTTTTTTTTTTTTTTGAAAACCATCACCTTTTCACCTTTTTATTTTTTTTTTTTTATCATTTTTTTTTTTTTTTGAACATATACATATAATTATATATCAGGGCGGGCGGGTGGGACACAAAGATCTATCGACGAAAGGGGAGGTAAACAGCACACCCCCCTCTCTTATACCTCTCCCAACACCCCACCCCTTCCTTGCTCCCCCCCAATCCCCTTACAGCTCCCTACTACCAATCCTGTACTCCCACACATCCCCCATCCCATGCAAACCTATTAACCCTTTCCTAACCTTGCACCCTCCCGATCGTCATGGGGTCCATTCACCCCTATGGGGCTCACTGCCCTTCTTGACGCATCTATAAGGGATAAGCAGGTTATCCTGTAAAACACACCCCCCGTACCATATCTACCTAAATGAAGACGAGAACCACGACTTTATTGCAGGAATGGCCACAGTTTTATTTTACCGTATATATGTATACCAAACTTGTGGCCCAACATGCCACTCGATTGTTAAACTTAACCTTATACATATATATACCCGTATAACCAGAAACACCGATAGATCCGTCCGAGAGGCAAACCATCATTCCTAACCCCCCGGCCGTAACCTCCAAACCGGCCCAGAGGACCACCTCGGCCGTGACCACCCGGCCCGAGGTGAGGGGTAACAACGTTCCATCGTTAATTACCCCTACCCAGAACCTGCGGGACCTCCGCCCACAAGTTCCCATCCACTCCGAAGCCACTCCCCTTGAGCGACTTCGTACCAACAAGCCGACTGTCGGTACTCCCAACCTCTCAGACGGACCTATCACCCCGCCACAGGCCGGCCAAGTGACACCCTTACTTGGCCCGGGCCCCCCACACCCCCAGTGCTTGCTCTAGGCCATCCCTCAAACCCAACATCCATAAATCCAGACCCACATCAGTCAGGTGAACCCCATCTCTCCTTAGATACTGCTCCGTGGACTCCTCCAATTCTCTATGCCGCACCACCAACCCCCCATTTCTTGCCACAAACCTGCCAATAGCCCGGTTCAGCTTGCTCCGAGCCCTATTAATACGGTCCACCGATCTCCCAAAACGCCACTGCGTCCGAGCTATAATGTCCGACCAAACGATAACTATGCCCGGGAACGCCCTCCACAAATGTAACAGGTCCAGCTTTATATCCCTTTTCAATTCCCTCGCCGACCTTACTCCCAAATCGTTCCCTCCCACATGCAAAATTAACACATCAGGGACACGATCCATACGGCTATAATAAGCCACCTCAGGGCGCACTCTACCCCAAGTCATGCCCCGAATTCCGAGCCACTTTACTCGAGCTTCCGACACCGACACTCCGAGCTGCCGACCGTCACGCCGCACATCCGCCCGTAACGCTCCCCAATACACATAGGAGTGCCCGAGGATCCACACAAGGCATGGACCTATAAAATACAAAGACCACGAATAAAAACAGCAACAGCACAAGAAATTGCCCACAAACCGGCATCTAACACCAACCTTGAATCCCCCACCCCTGACCATCACCTGACCAAGTGAGGCCTAATGTACAAACGGAACCTGGAAGACTCCCACCTCCCAATCCGCCGGATACAATCCTCACTCAAACCCCACCTGGCGGCCTCCGTTGCCGCCCCAATCCGGAAGGAGTGAGACCCGTACTCACGTGGCTCCTCCCCCACCCTTGCTAGAGCCATCTTCAGCACCGCATTGAATTGATACCGCGACAAAGCCAATCCGCCCGTATGTCTAAGAAAAACACCAGGGTAACCGCCGCGCACCTTTAAAAACTCTGACACATGTAACACTGGGCACAACTGGTGCCCCGGTAAAGCATACAACACTACTAAGCGCCCCCGGCCCCTCTGATCCGTCTTAGAAAAACGAAGCCGACATTCCACTCTATCCTCCCCCAGCATCACATCACCCAACAGCAAACCACCCATCGCTTGCTTAGTCGGGCTGACCAATTCGCCAATACGAAAGGCCCCAAAAAACGCCAGTACAAAAGCTACCGAGAACAACACCCGCTCATAAGGAGACGAACACAACTCCCCTAAACACCCCACCAAACGCACCAACAATGGCAATGACACCGGCCGCCTACAGTCGCGCGACTGAGCCCCTTTTCGAAAACCCTTCATCGCCTGTCGCACCAGAAAATCCTTAGTCGCGTCCCGAACCCCTTGCATCTGGAACAAAAAGGCCAACGCCGCCAACTTGCAACCAATCACCGAAACAGACCTGCCTTCCGAAAAATCCCCACTTATTAACATCAGTACCCCCAACACTCGACCCTGGTAACCCGACTCCATGAACTCCCTACTTTCCAACTCTGCCCATTCCTGCCACACCGCCTGATATCGGCACCAAGTAGCCTCAGACACCGATCTCCGAATTCCCTCAAAAGCTACACCGATGCCAGGTCCCACAGCCAGTTCGGGCAAGGTTCCCCCTCCGCGTCCGCTTCCGGCACCAGCTTCCTGAACCTGCAAAACTGAAACCGTGATAGCGCATCAGCCACCTCGTTGCGAATCCCAGGCACATGCCGAGCCACCACGCAAATGTTTAACTCCAAACAACGCAACACTAGATGCCTTAAATACCCCACAACCGGCGGGGATTTTGCCGACAGTGCGTTGATGGAATGCACCACCGCCATGTTGTCACAATGCATGCAAACCCTACTTCCAGCAAAAACAGGGCCCCACAACTCCACCGCCACAATAATGGGAAACAATTCCAACAGCGCCAAATTCCTCACCAAACCTGCTACCACCCACCGCCGCGGCCACTTTCCCACACACCAGCGCGTTTGAAAAATTGCTCCAAAACCTGTCGCCCCAGCCGCATCCGTGTACAATTCCAGCTGGCTATTGGACACCGCCTCGCTCATCCAAAGGGTCCGACCGTTGTACCGGTCCAAGAACTCCTCCCACACCAACAAATCCCCTTTCATCATTTTTGTCACTCTGACAAAGTGATTTGGAGCTTTTACCCCTGCAGTTGCGCTCGCCAGTCTCCTATTAAATATCCGCCCCATCGGCATAATGCGACAAGCGAAATTCAATTTTCCGAGCACTGACTGCAACTCCCGCAACCGCACCTTCTTGGCCTGAGACAAGAACCGCACCGACGCCTTCAAATCCAACAGCTTTCCCTCCGGCAACCGGCATTCCATTGCCAGTGTATCAATTTCGATACCTAAGAAACATAATACCGTCACCGGCCCTTCTGTTTTGTCTTTTGCCAACGGAATACCCAGGCTCCGCGCGATCCGCTCTAACGTAAACAACAACAAGGAGCAAACCGAAGAGCCCGCCGGACCCACGCAAAAGAAGTCATCCAAATAGTGAATCACCGAATGGACTCCTGCCACCTCCTTGACTACCCATTCCACAAACGTACTGAATGCCTCAAAATAAGCACACGAAATGGAACAGCCCATCGGCAGGCAACGATCCACATAGTATTCACCATCCCACATACACCCTAAGAGATGAAAGCTCTCTAGATGCACCGGGAGTAAACGAAAAGCTGCTTCCACATCCGCCTTTGCCATCAGGGCCCCCCGCCCCGCTACCCTTACCAGCTCCAAGGCCCTATCGAACGATACATAACATACCGCCGACAATTCCGGTGATATCCCATCATTCACCGACAATCCCGCCGGATAAGATAAATGATGAATGAGCCGAAATTTGTTCGGCTCCTTCTTAGGTACCACCCCAAGGGGAGAAATCCGTAAATTAGAGAATGGCGGGTCCTGGAATGGGCCCGCCATCCTCCCCAACTCCACCTCCTTCTGCAGCTTTTCCTTCACCAACGCCGGATGTTCTTTTGCGGACCGCAAGTTTCCCGGGCGAAACACCGGCGCCTCAGATTCAAACGGAATCCGAAAGCCCTCTGTAAAACCACGTTCCAACAACTCCGCCGCCCGCACATCCGGGTATCTACTTAAATAGGGAAGCATCGCCTCTACCCTCACTGGCGTCCTCCCTTTTTCCAGACCCCTCCCCCGCCTTTCCTTTGCCTTTCTTGAAGCACCTGGCCAGAGGGTGGGACCCTCCACATCCGGAACACTCGTGTCTGAACCGACAAGAGGCCCCGAACTTACACTGTCCCTCGTTATACTGCCAACAAGCTCCCTTTTTCTGTCCAGCCGAGGACCCGCCACTCGCACCCGGGCTCCCGGCACCCCCTCGAAAGGGCTGAGCCGGCGCCGTCATTAACCGCATCCACAAAGAAATATCCTTGTGGCCCCACTGGACTCCCGGCCGCAGAGCCTTCCGCTGCCGGAACTGCTCATCATATCTCAACCACCCCAAACCGCCGTATACTCTATACGCTTCCCCTATCGCGTCCATATATCCAAATAGGGCGGAACAATGCTCCGGCTCCTTTTCCCCGATCACGCTGGCTAAGATAGCAAAGGCCTGTAGCCAGTTAGTAAACGTCCTCGGGATCAACCTATACCGCCGTTTTTCCTCATCCTCCTTCTCCTTTTTTTTGTATCACTAGGTTTCACCTTATCCAAATTAAACTTTTCCAAGGGAAGCAGGGAAAAAATTTCCACATACTCCCCCTTCCAAATCTTTTCCCTCACCTCCTTTTTTAAATGAACCCCTAACTGCCCTTCAAAGCACACATAAATTTCACTCCGTGCCCTATCATCCAAACGCACTACCTCATCCTCCTTTTCTTTTTCCTTTTCCGCCTCCTTACTCGCACCCACGGAAGCCGCCCCACCTGCCTCCTGTCCCGTACCTGCCGCCGAGGTCGTGTCCCCCGCCGCAACATCGCGCACCGGCGCTTCTGTCCGCACCACTTCCGTGGGGCCCACCCACGCCCCCACCGGAGCCCCAGGCCCAGTCCGACTACCCCGTTCCGCAGACAACCCCTGCAACACCCCCAAAAGCTGCCCCCAAAACTCTGGACCCGGTAAACCAGACTGCCCGACCGCACTCGCCCCCAGCGCAACGCGTCCCGCGACGGAACCCCCGCCCTCGCCCGCGCTACCCACAGCATGTAACATTTCTGTTGTCTGCTCACCAGGCTGCCGTTGAGTCGACGCCGGAACAGCCGTGCCACGATCTTCCAGCTGCCGCTCCGTCCGACCTGCCGCTGCTCCTTCTTCCTCGCTGGAGTCCGATGCGCTGCCGAAATCCTCAGGGGGGACCAGCGAGGGGACAGCCCGCACCTGGCGGCCGTCGACCCCCACGGTCACCGCACCCCGCTCGTCCGGGCGACTCCTGCTTGACCTCTTCCTTTTCTCCCGCCGTGGCGCCCTGCCGCCGTCTCTTCCCGCTGTAATCGTGATATCATGCTGCGCCGCCCCTTCTCCTGTCGTCCTCAGTGGGCTCCCTCCCTGCCGACTGCAGGAAGGCCGTGCCGAGCTTGCTCCTCGCCGGGACCCACCCCCAGCACGCTCCTCGCCGGGGGGGACCGTGACTACCGATCTCCTCTGTGCCTGCGGGCCACCGTACCCCTCCTCCGATCTCCTGACCTCGCCGCTCACATCCGCTCCCGTCCCCCGTCCTGATGCTCTCCCCTGCGGCCTGCAGGGAGTCTCCTCCGGCAATCCGGCCGCCGAGCGCCACCCCCAGCCGGCACATCACTGGGGGCTGCCGTCATCCATGCTCCGGTCTGGTGCTGCGCAGGCCGCGGACCGGAAGTGGGCCTCGCAGAGGCTCCGCCCACCCCCGACCCACGGGATCTCCGTCGCGGATTCCTCCCGGTGGCCGGCTGCTCCCCTAGGTTAGTTGGAGGGCTCCGCCGCTGCTCCGGACGGTCCCCGCAGGGGCTCCTTGATCTGATTCTCACCCTCCAGCTGGGGGAGTAGCGCTCCGGCGGTCGCGCCCGCCGAGCACATAGCCACGGCCCGGGCGCTGGAACAGCAGGCGGCGCCGCTCCAGCCCCACAGACCGCTGCCAGCTGCTGCCTCAGGGCATCCACTCCCACGACCTCGGATGCCCCCCGCACCATCTCCAGGAGTTCAGCAAGGGCAGCCATGGCAGGAAGCAGCAGCAGCACTACGTCCTGGGACACAAAGATCTATCGACGAAAGGGGAGGTAAACAGCACACCCCCCTCTCTTATACCTCTCCCAACACCCCACCCCTTCCTTGCTCCCCCCCAATCCCCTTACAGCTCCCTACTACCAATCCTGTACTCCCACACATCCCCCATCCCATGCAAACCTATTAACCCTTTCCTAACCTTGCACCCTCCCGATCGTCATGGGGTCCATTCACCCCTATGGGGCTCACTGCCCTTCTTGATGTGTAAATGTCGCTACAGGACTTTGCAAATTTATTTCAGCATTGCAAAGTACATCTGTTCCTCATGTACTGTGACCAGCATACGACTGGTTAATGAGATACACCATCCAGCCACCACATTACTGTATTTTATCTTTCTAACATGACATTAATAGAGCATCCTATACTACACGCTAATGACAGGGTTTTCCAATATAAACTGCCTGATGATAAAAATATCTATAGACATCTTAGGTAGGTGTCAAATGAGTAAACTGTTTATTTAAACTCTTCTATTTGGAGAGAAACAATAGTTTTAGAGAGTTGTCTGGGCAATGTGTTTACTACAGTAGTATACTTCTATTCAATGGACCTCGAAGTCCTGGTTCCAGTACTCCTCTTCCTGATCCAGAAGCTCCATCACAGCTCCCAACCATTCTGGATTCAGCAAGACTGTCCCAATTTGAGGGGTCATCATGGGCAATGTCTCAGCAGGTAGGAATAATCATGTCCCTACTGCTAGGCAGTCCTCAGACTTGGGCATTTTCTTTGAGCTCACATGTCCCAGAATGGTCATCTGTTGACACATTTTTTGACTCCTTAGGGCTAATTTATGGCAAATGTGATGTGGCGCCCTGGACAAGCCAGGTGCCACAGATAACAACACCTACACACCCCACACTCCCGGTCAGGCACACCTAAGTCAGACAAAAACCCTTGTTGCCTTCCTCCAGGGGCTGATGTTCACACCAGGGGGTGGGCCAGGCGGTTGGCCCCGCCCACCGAGGAGTTCACAGTCCTGGAGGCGGGAAAAAGAGTCAGTTTCAGTTGGAGAGTGAAGTGGAAAAGGAGCAGACAGAAAGTGGTCCGGGTGTGTGGCCCGGACAGAACAGCAAGGTTGGCAGACGGTGGTGACCGTCTGCAGGAGTGGCCTATTGGAGCTTGCCGTAAGGACCGTGGACGGGCGGTGGCCCGGCGGTACCGGACCGGTACGTAAAGAGAAGCCAGCACCATCCGGCAGGGGCTTACGGACCCCGGCAAGGCTAGGAGTCGCCGTGAATTTGCCAAATCCGTTAGCGAAGGGAACCTCCTGGGTTTCCCAGCAGCCAAGTCCCGACAGAAGGCAACCGTCCGACCGAGAGAGGGAAACACAGTCACCGCCAAGGCTAAAGTTCCCAGGGCCAGAGCCTGCGGGCAAAAGGGGCTCCTTCAGCACCCATCCAAGCTGGGAAGCGGGTTACCGGTGGGAACCCATTGGAACCGTTACACTACATAGGTGCAGGGAAAGGCAGTCACCATCAACCTGCCGGGAGAAACAACACCGCAGCCGTCTGTGGGACCCGTCCATCCAGCTGAGTGTTTTACCGAGAACTGTGTCCTCATCATTGGCTGAGTGAGTACCACTGTGCCGTGCGGCACAACGCTGCCCCCGCGACCCTGCACCCCGCCAGGCCCCGTAACCCACCTGCCATCCATCCCTACCCCCTCACCGGGCCCCGGGACAACCAACCCCCCTACCCACGGAGGGAAGAACTAACATCCGGGCTGCTCCCTGTCATCGCTCCCGGGATCCCCGTCCAGAGCAGCGCTGGTGTGACCAATATCACCACAACCGTGGGTGGCGTCATGGACAATAATCAAATCCCCACAATCAATCCCCACCCTTTTCACTCACGGGCGAGGAGCGCCGCTTGAGTCCCCGGGATCTGGCCCACCGCTCGAGCCACCACCAAGCAGCAGCCGCAGCAGCAGCGGCCGGACCCGAGCAGTAGGAGAGCGCAGCGTCCCCTCTTCTTCTGCCCGTGACAACTTGGCGTCACAAACAGGATCTTACCGCTCTGCCGTCTGGTAGAGGTGCGCCTTGTTACCGCCGGAGGTGTCCGGCCGAAAAATTGGAGAAGCCGCCATCTTGGGCGCGAAAAATTCCCGCTCGAGCGTCTTCTCGAGTAGTGGAGGCGCGAAGGCCAAAACCCCGCCCCTGTAGAGGAGGGGCTGGAAAGAGACTAAGGGGGACGGAAACAAGATGTCTGTGCCCAACGGAGCCGCTGGAGGAGCGGCGGACGCAGTCGTGGGAGCACCCGTAGATGGCAATGGGCCTGCCCAGGTCCCGGCCGCGCTGGCGGGGGGCGCCGCGGCCTTGGCTTTCGCTCAGGTGATGCCGTTCTCTTTGCCCTATGTGCCCGGAGCTGCCTGGCTACCGCAGTACGATGGGAAACCTGATGCCTTGCAGGTTTTCCGAAAAAAACTTAGTCCGTTACTAGAACTGTACCCCCTGACTGATAAGCAACGTGCAGCGCTAGTGCTGGGGCAGCTAACCGGCGCGGCTGAGCAAGAGGCGGAGACCTGGGCCGAGGGGGACCGGTCCTCTGTAGCCACCATCTTTGAGAAGCTGCAGACTGCCTTTGAGACCCGTACCGAAGCAGAGTTGTGGATGCAGTTCTATCAATGCCGGTAACGGCCCGCAGATAGCATTCGGGACTTTGCCTTGCGCCTGCAAACCGCACTCCGCACACTGAAGCGGGTGGATACCATCAACAGTGCGGACAGTAACAAAATGCTAAGTGAGCAATTTGTGCAGGGAATGAGGTCCTCAGAAGACCGCAAACAACTTCGGCTGTGGGCCCTAGAACACCCTGATGTGGACTTTGCCGTATTAAAGGAACGGGCCATCAAAGCTCCACATCTGAAGCCCCTGAGCCAGCCCCGTGGCCGGTTGAGACTGCTCCCGTCGTGGTTGCCCCTACCCCGCCAGCACCTCCAGTGCCTGCAGCCCCAAGCGGAACGATGGAAGAACTCGCTGCTCAAGTTCGCCGCATGGATGCGGACCTCACTAAGATCCTCGCCGTATTCCAACCTCCGACCATATCCCAGGCCCCGGTGAAGATGCAGCTCGCCGACAGCCCTGAGGACGTCCCCTGGATGCAGCGTAGCAGGGCCAATGACTCACGGTATGGACCCCCAATCTGTTACAGGTGCAGCAAACCTGGCCACTACTCCCGACGGTGTCCGTTAAACGAGCAACCCCTGGGGCCACGGGTCAATCCTCAGGAGTAGAACCCCATGGTTCCCCAGACTGGCGGGACCGGTACATCGGGGCCCGGCCAATCATCCCCGTGGCTGTGGACGGCATACCGGTGATGGCTCTCCTGGACACTGGATCACAGGTAACCACCATACCGTACACACTGTATCAACGGTATTGGGGAAAAGACGAACTGGCTCCCCCAGATGCCAGTATGACACTGATTGCTGCTGATGGACTCCCATTGACCCAAGTGGGGTACAAGCAAGTGGCCATGACTGTGGGATGTGCTGAACTGCAACACCAGGGTATGATTGTGATAATGAATGAACCCAGTGATCATAACCCGAAGGTAGTGCTAGGGACTAACGTGATGGAGCACTGTATGAGTGATGTGCTGTCCCTACTGCAGCAGCTGGCCGCTACGGCAGCAGGGAGCCGACAGAGAGCTGTGCAGTGTGAGATCCGAGCCCTGATGTACCGCCAACATGTGAACTCGACAGGAGGAGAGATTGGTGGGGTAAGAGTGATGGATGTTGCCCCTTTGATTGTGCCTCCCAGGAGCGAGATGATGATTTGGTGTAGGGCAGCGGTAGGGCCCCAGGGGCGTGACTACCCCGCCATGATAGAGCCCATGCCCTCTGAACACTGGCCCACAGTAATAGCCGCCCGAGGGGTAATAGATGTAAAGAAGGGGAGAGTACCCGTAAGGGTGCTGAACTGCGGGGAGGAAGAAGTCAGGCTTCCCCGGTACGCTACCCTTGCCAAGTTGTTCACTCTGGATCCCCACACCATCCGCAAGGCCGTAACCCCAACCTCACCACCTACTGCCAGCACTCACCCATCCCCAGGGGAGTTAGACGAGTGGTGCCGACAGCTACATGTAGGCACTGACGATACCCCTACACATCACAAAGAAGGGGTATACCGGGTGGTACGGGAGTATGAGCGAGTTTTTAGCAAACATCCCCTAGACTTTGGGCAGATTAAAGGGGTCCAACACCATATCCCCACCGGTGAGCACCCCCCTATCAAACAGAGATACAGACCTATCCCCCCTTTACACTACCAATGTGCCAAGGACATGTTGAGGAACATGAAGGAGGCAGGGGTTATTAGGGACAGCTGTAGTCCCTGGGCCGCCCCGTTGGTACTGGTTAAGAAGAAGGATGGCACCATGCGGATGCGTGTGGATTACCGGAAAATTAACCAGATAACAATTAAGGACGCTTACCCTCTGCCCCGCATTGAGGAATCTCTGGCTGCGCTGAGAACCGCTAACTATTTTTCCACCCTTGACCTCACCAGCGGGTACTGGCAGGTGGCTGTGGCGCCAGAAGACCGAGAGAAGACTGCATTTGCCACCCCTATGGGACTCTGAGAATTTAATAGCATGCTGTTCGGGCTGTGCAATGCCCCTGGAACCTTCCAACGGTTGATGGAATGCTGTCTAGGGCATCAAAATTTTGAGACCGTCCTGCTGTAACTGGATGATGTGATTGTGTACTCCCAGACATATGAAGCCCACCTGGAGCACCTAGCCGAGGTGTTCGCATCCCTTGCCAAATACGGGATGAAGTTGAAGCCCTCAATGTGTCATCTGCTGAAACCCAGAGTGCAGTACCTAGGGCATGTGGTCAGTGCAGAGGGTGTTGCCCCTGACCCTGAGAAAATCTCCGCCATCCAGGACTGGCCGAGGCCGACCACGGTGAGAGAGGTGAGGCAGTTCCTAGGCCTAGTGGGGTATTACCGCCGCTTCATCAAGGGGTACACGAAGATGGCTGCCCCCATGCAAGACCTCCTCGTGGGACAGACCAAAGGTGGTAGACCCCTAGGAGCCCCATTGGTGTGGGAAGAAAGGCATGAGGAATCCTTCCGTCAGCTGAGAGCGGCCCTAACCGGAGAAGAAATCCTAGCATACCCTGATTACAACCACCCCTTCATCCTCTACACCGATGCCAGTAATGTAGGCTTGGGGGCAGTCCTATCCCAGGTCCAAGATGGAAAAGAAAAAGGGATTGCTTACGCTAGCCGAAGGCTTCGACCGACTGAGAGGAACCCTGAGAACTACAGTTCTTTCAAGCTTGAACTCTTGGCACTGGTGTGGGCTATCACCGAGCGGTTCCGCCATTACCTGGCAGCGGCTAAGTTTACCGCTTTCACGGATAATAACTCGCTGACCCACCTGGACACAGCCAAGCTGGGCACATTGGAACAGCGGTGGGTGGCTAGGCTAGCCAACTACGATTTCACCATCAAGTACAGGGCCGGCCGTGCCAACGTTAATGCCGATGCACTCTCTCGGATGCCCCACCTGTTGGAAGAAGGGCCCGAGGATGACGACCTCGAAGAGATTGAGTTGCCCGCATTTCATCAGCCACCGACTGAGAAGGTGCATGTCCATCAACAACGGGTAAACCTGGACCCGCTGCCCAGCCAGGAATGGCAAGAAGCCCAGGACCAGGCACCCGCTGTCCGCCTAGTCAAGATCTTGGTGGAACAAGGCGCTGCTGGTATAGACCCTGCCACCCCAGCTGAAGCCCAACGCCTGTGGCGAGAACGGACCCGGCTGTATCTACACCAGGGTAAGTTGTACCGTGAGCTGATTAACCAGAAAACCCATGAGAAGATCCGCCAGTTGGTGATTCCCCAAGCTAACGTGCCCACCGTCCTGCAAGCATACCATGATGATGCTGGACACTTCGGATGGAAGAAACTAGAGATGCTGTTGAGAGAGCGGTTCTATTGGAGTGGAATGCGGGAATCTGTAGAGGCCTGGTGCCGAGAGTGTGGCCCTTGCACGCTGAGAAGGAAGGATGAGGCCAGCCAGAGGGTGCTCCTACACCCGATCGTTACACATCAACCGCTGGAGCTGGTTGCCCTGGACTATGTAAAGCTCACCCCCAGCCGAAGTGGGTACACCTACACTCTAACCATTGTAGACCACTATTCAAGGTTCATGGTGGTTGTCCCAGTCAAAGACCTAACTGGCCGTACCGCCGCTAGAGCGTTCCAGGCTTATTTCTGCCGACCACATGGATACCCTGAGAAGGTGCTTACTGACCAAGGCCCGGCCTTTGAAGCGGAGGTATTCCATGAATTTTGTCAGTTGTACGGCTGCAAGAAAATCCGGACCATGCCTTACCATGCCCAAACCAACGGCATGTGAAAAGATGAACCACCTGGTCCTGGGCCTCCTCAAGACATTGCCGCTAGAAGAGCGGAACCTGTGGCCGGAGAAGCTACCTGACTTGGTCGACATGTACAACAATATCCCTTCCAGCTCAACGAAATGCACCCCAGCATACCTGATGAGGGCTCGCCCCGGCCGGCTACCGGTGGATCTGGACATGGGATTGGAAGCCCCAGAAGCACTCCCTTCGACAGCTGAATGGGACACTCGGCGGAGGGTACAGTATCGACAAATTCAGGAGTACATTGAGAAGAACTTGAGTCGGAGTCGGGAACAACAGGAGCAGCGCTTCAACCAGAAGGCGTCTGCTGGCCCTTTCCAGCCTGGGGATGTAGTGCTGAAGCGAAAGAGGAGGACCCACAAGCTGGATGATCAATGGGAGCAGACCCCATATGTCATACAGCCCACAGGATGGGAAGATGGGAAGGCCTACCAGATCAGTCATGACCAAGGGGGCACTTTGGCCACAGTTTCCCGGGACCATCTCAAGAGGTGCCCACCAGCATTAAGGGCAGCAGCTGAAGCTCCGGTTCCTAGACCGGCGGAGAAGGCAAAAGAGGTAATCCACACCGTGATGGGTGACTTTCCAGCGGACTGGCCTGCACAGAATGGTGCGGTGATTCTTCCAGTGATACTGTTCCCACAACCCGTGGATGAGGAAGTGATGGAAGTGGTCAACCAGGAGCCAGTGCCCAGGGATGAACCTGTACCCAGCTCCCCTATGCCTCCGCCTGCCCCACACGATAGCAGGGAAGAGGAACTGATTGTTCCCTCTGCCCCACTGCCTGTCCCCACTGACACTGGACCCCGGAGGTCCACTCGTCCTAACCTAGGTAGACCCCCACTTAGGTACAGGGAAACTACTCTTTAAAGGGGGGAAATTGTGTCTGTATGTGTTAAAAGTACCGTTTAAAAGTTTTAAAAGAATGATAAGAAGTGAGTGATCAACCGAAGTTCACCTGATTTGAAGCCTTGATTAGCACCGGTCGTTGCCGGCAACTGGTCCCCGTTGGGACCCCTTGAAACCAATGCGTAGAAACTGCTACGGACAAGCCCGAGAACTAGCAGGGCAACCACGAACTTGTGGTATGTAAATAAAAATGTTGGCTTGAAACCGTTACCCCCTCCGGAGAGGCAGATTTGGAGGATGGGCCTGGAGGGAAGTGATGGCCCAGGCCCGCCATTACCGCAACCGGTGGCAATCCTCTGGGGGTTTCAGGGGTTCCCCATGGACGTGGGTCCCCTGAAAAGGACAGAACCCGCTCGGGTAACTTGTGCTGGACTGGGGTCAAGGGGTGCTGCCCATTTGCTTAGGGGCAGCATCAGGGCCAGGTTACTTGGGTGGGAGAGAGCGGAAGCCGTAACTGTTTTAGCAATGTTTTAAGTAAGAGTACCTCCCGATGTGGGAAGATGTTATTATAATTGTAACTTGTTTTACCGTTATCTCTTCCAGTTTGTGAAAACAAAACAGGTGATGGACGGGCAGCCTGCATTTTACTAAGGGGGAATGTGGCGCCCTGGACAAGCCAGGGGCCACAGATAACAACACCTACACACCCCACACTCCCGGTCAGGCACACCTAAGTCAGACAAAAACCCTTGTTGCCTTCCTCCAGGGGCTGATGTTCACACCAGGGGGTGGGCCAGGCGGTTGGCCCCGCCCACCGAGGAGTTCACAGTCCTGGAGGCGGGAAAAAGAGTCAGTTTCAGTTGGAGAGTGAAGTGGAAAAGGAGCAGACAGAAAGTGGTCCGGGTGTGTGGCCCGGACAGAACAGCAAGGTTGGCAGATGGTTGTTACCGTCTGCAGGAGTGGCCTATTGGAGCTTGCCGTAAGGACCGTGGACGGGCGGTGGCCTGGCGGTACCGGACCGGTACGCAAAGAGAAGCCAGCACCATCCGGCAGGGGCTTACGGACCCCGGCAAGGCTAGGAGTCACCGTTAATTTGCCAAATCCGTTAGCGAAGGGAACCTCCTGGGTTTCCCAGCAGCCAAGGCCCGACAGAAGGCAACCGTCCGACCGAGAGAGGGAAACACAGTCACCGCCAAGGCTAAAGTTCCCAGGGCCAGAGCCTGCGGGCAAAAGGGGCTCCTTCAGCACCCATCCAAGCTGGGAAGCGGGTTACCGGTGGGAACCCATTGGAACCATTACACTACATAGGTGCAGGGAAAGGCAGTCACCATCAACCTGCTGGGAGAAACAACACCGCAGCCGTCTGTGGGACCCGTCCATCCAGCCAAGTGTTTTACCGAGAACTGTGTCCTCATCATTGGCTGAGTGAGTACCACCGTGCCGTGCGGCACAACGCTGCCCCCGCGACCCTGCACCTCGCCAGGCCCCGTAACCCGCCTGCCATCCATCCCTACGCCCTCACCGGGCCCCAGGACAAGCAACCCCCCCTACTCACGGAGGGGAGAACTAACATCCGGCTGCTCCCTGTCATCGCTCCCGGGATCCCCGTCCAGAGCAGCGGTGGTATCACCAATATCACCACAACCGTGGGTGGCGTCACGGACAATAATCAAATCCCCACAATCAATCCCCACCCTTTTCACTCATGGGCGAGGAGCGCCGCTCGAGTCCCCGGGATCCTGCCCACTGCTCGAGCCACCACCGAGCAGCAGCAGCCGCAGCGGCCGGACCCGAGCAGTGGGAGAGCGCAGAGTCCCCTCCTCCGCCCGCGACAGTGACAGAACCCAAGTTGCAAAGGCAACGATCATGAACCTGACACAGGTGCCTTTTGGATACACTTAAGGACGCTCTGGCTCTGCATACCCCACCAGGTTCCTTCAGGAAGGCCATGACTTAAGCGGGCTTTACACGATGCGACATCGCTAGCATCTGCTAGCAATGTCGAGCGCGATAGCACACGCCCACGTCGTACGTGCGATATTGTGTGATCACTGCCGTAGAGAACATTTTTGCTACGGCAGCGTCACACGCACATACCTGCTCTGCGACGTCGCTCTGGCCGGCAAACCGCCTCTTTTCTAAGGGGGAGGTTCGTGCGGCGTCACAGAGACGTCACACGGCAGGCGTCCAATAGAAGCGGAGGGGCGGAGATGAGCAGAACGTAACATCCCGCCCACCTCCTTCCTTCCGTATTGCCGGTAGAGGCAGGTAAGGAGATGTTCGTCGCTCCTGCGGTGTCACACACAGAAAAAAAACAGAAACAGAAAACGATTTTTTGTTTCAGGACGACCTCTCCACGGTAAACGATTTTGACCGCTTTTGTGATCGTTTAACGTCGCTCATAATCGTCACACACTGCTATATCGTTAATGACGCTTGATGTGCGTCACAAATACCGTGACCCCGACGATAATTCATTAACAATATCATAGCGTGTAAAGCCCGCTTTAGGCCATTTGGTTAAATTGTAGGATTCGGGAATAAGTTTAATGAACGACAGGCAGTTTCAACTATTTTTCCTAAATTGGTTAACTTAGCTGAGACAAAATCGATGAAAGTTGGAGCTGCCAAATTTCAGACCATTGATAGAGCAGATGTTGGTGTGATCTCGATCTCTGCCTCTACTGTCGTGGTGCTGGACATTTCCTCATGGACGTCCTGATGCATACTCAAACAAGCAAGCCGTTGGGAAATGTCTAAGTCTGGGTGATTGTTGAGGAGCTAACCCAGACTTCCAGATACTTTTTTCTTCTTTAGATAAACATGGAACTACTTTTCCAAAATCAGTCATTATCAGCAATTGCTTTCTTTGCTATCAGTCTGCTGCCAGCTCATCGATTCAGTACTGGTTCTGAGATTAGGATTAGGGTTGATTAGATTTGAAAGACCCATTCTGATTGTTGCTCTTGACAAGAGACCAATACTCCATAACCTTGTCTAGCTGGTAAAGTTAAAATTCACACTAAAGCGGGCTTTACACGCTCCGACATCGCTAGCATCGGCTAGCAACGTCGTGTGCGATAGCACCCGCCCCCGTCGGTGGCACGATATGTGGTGATCGCTGCCGTAGCGAACATTATCGCTACGGCAGCGTCACACGCACATACCTGTGCAGCGACGTCGCTGTGACCGATGAACCGCCTCTTTTCTAAGGGGGTGGTTCGTTCAGCGTCACAGCGACATCACAGCAGCGTCACTGAACCGCCGCCCAATAGAAAAGGAGGGGAGAAGATGAGCGTCCGGATCATGCCGCCCACCTCCTTCCTTCCTGCTTTTCCGGTGGACGCAGGTAAGGAGATGTTTGTCTTTCCAGCACATAGCGATGTGTGCTGCCGCAGGAACGACAAACAACATCGTTACTGCAGCAGCAATGATAATTGAGAATAGGGGGGCATGTCACCGATGAGTAATTTTGAACGTTTTTGCTACGATTCAAAATCGCTCATAGGTGTCACACACAACGACATCACTAAAGCGGTCGGATGTGCATCACAAATTCCGTGACCCCAACGAGATCACTTTTGCGATATCGTAGTGTATAAAGCCACCCTTAGAGTTGGAACACTTCACTCTGAGTCCATCTCCTGCTATGTATTGGATAACTTACCTGCTGGATTGGTATTTCCATGGCTGCCTATTAACAATCCTGTCATTGATTGGTGTCAGAGGGATATTGTTATGTGGATTCCCAATTGTCATAAGAAATGTCTTAGTTCTGTAACGTTGTTTTCCACCAGTCTGGAGCTTCCGCCTGAAAGACTTTGGAGATGATTCCTCAGGAAAAGAGGCGGAGATTTATTATTTCCCCATCTCACTCAACTGTGCTATCAACCATATGGTGGGCTTTGCAAGTTGCGACATCGCAAGCCGATGCTGCGATGTCGCACGCGATAGTCCCCGCCCCGTCGCAGGTACAATATCTTGTGATAGCTGGCGTAGCGAAAATTATTGCTACGCCAGCTTCGCATGCACTCACCTGCCCTGCGACCGTCGCTCTGGCCGGCGACCCGCCTCCTTCCTGAGGGGGTGGGTCGTGCGGCGTCATAGCGACGTCACACGGCAGGCGGCCAATAGCGGCGGAGGGGCGGAGATGAGCAGGATGTAAACATCCCGCCCACCTCCTTCCTTCCGTATAGCGCCGGTGGCAGGTAGGAGATGTTCCTCGCTCCTGCGGCTTCATACACAGCGATGTGTGCTGCCGCAGGAACGAGGAACTACATCGTACCTGTCGCGGCACCGGCATTATGGAAATGTCGGTGAATGCACCGATGATACGATAACGACGCTTTTCCGCTCGTTAATCGTATCATCTAGCATTTACACACTACGATGTCGAAAGTGACGCCGGATGTGCGTCACTTTCGATTTGACCCCACCGACATCGCACGTGCGATGTCGCAATGTGCAAAGCCGCCCTTACTCTAATGCCAAATTATGGAAAGCTCACCTGTATAATTTATTGGGTCCTTAATGAACCGCCATGAAAGAATATGTATATGACAGTTTACGGATGGATCATAGCCATCTTTCCTCTCTGCCTGTAACTGCTGGGTTTATCTTTGTTAAAAAGAAAGATAGGGGTCTCCATCCTTGTCTTGATTTCCGTGAATTACACAAAATTATGGCTAAGAATACTTACCCACTTCCACTTACCCCCAACCTATATATTCAGCTTATCGGGGGCTAAATGATTTTCTACACTGGATCTTAGAGGGGCTTATAATTTGATACGCTTCCGGAAGGGTCATGAGTGGAAGACAGCATTTTTAATGTCTGAGGGTGTATTTGAAAATCTTGTCATGCCTTTTGGGTTAACCAATGCTTTACCAGTTTTTCAAAACAGTATGAATTATATATTTTCTGATTGTATTGGAAGGTTTTTTGAAGGCAGCTATTCATCAAGCCATGATTGTGAAGGATAATAAAAATTTAACTTATATTGAATCGACTAAACAATTGACTCCAACACAGGCCAGATGGTCCAAGAACTTGAGGGCTAATGCTTTGTCACACAGCCTTGATTCAGTCTCTTCTCTAGAACCTCCATCCTCCATTCTTCCTCAGGGTATTGTGATTTCTATGGTAACCTCGAAGTTGGAAGTAGAAATCTCTGAAGTCCACTCACTGGCTCCTTCCACTACTCCAGTGTCCAAATTACTTGATCCTATGTACTTGGGGTAACCTCTTTTGCAGGAATGTCATGATTCCGTGTTGAGTGGTCATCGTGGAGTCACAGGTTTGCAGAAAGATATAGCTACACTCTTTTGGTGGCCATTCATGGTTAATGATAATAAAGAATGTATATCCGCTTGCGAAATTTGCACATGTGCTAAAGTCTTTGATACACGTCTGGCCGACTCATTTGTCCATGGATTTCATCACGGATTTTAATTTGTGAAGTGCGAAAACTGTGATTTGGGTGATAGTTGACGGATTCAGTAAACAAGATAATTTTGTTCTGTAATTATGGATACCGAATGCTGAGACACTTTCCAGGTTGTTTATCAATCATAAAGAGAAACTGCATGGAATCCCTCTGAACATAGTATCTCATAGGGGGGTTACAATTTGTCTCCAAAATCTGGAAAGCATTTTGTAAGAAATTAGAGATTGAATTGTCACTTTCTCCTGCTTATTACCCTGAAATTGTCAGACAGAAAGGACCAATCAATAGTTGGAACAAATTTTAAGGTGTCCCTTTGCGGCTCAGCCGGAGGATTATTCCTCATATTTACCTCTTGTTGAGTTAGTCTTTAACAGTCGTGACAATTAGTCCACTCGAATCTTGCTTTTTTGCAATTATGATTTTCATCCTCATTTTGGTGAAGTTTCTAGGGTGAGCTCTGGGAGTACTGGAGTGGAGGTTGCCATACAGAAGCTTGGAGATCTCTGGAGGGAGGTTAGGAAGAAAATTGTTGTGCCTCAGTGTCACCAAAAACGGAGTGCTGATATGAAATGTTCAGCGGGTCACATCTCAATATAGGTTATAAGGTGTGGTTATCGTCCAAAAATATTAAGCTAAAAATTCCATCAGCAAACTTGGGCCCTAATTTATTGCCCCTTATGAGATTCTGGAGATTGTTAATCTGGTGGCCTTTATATTAAGACGTCCTCCGATGCTTCGCATCCAAAATGTGTTCCACAAATCCTTGATGAAAAAGTTTGTCCCATCGATATTGTTTACCTTCACTCTCTTCCTCCTTTTTCGGTGACGTTTGGAGTACGATGTGCAAAGGATCATAGGTTCTTGGAGGATCCGAAATTCTCTCCAGTATCTCGTTCATTGGAAGGTTTACAGACCCAAGGAAAAATCATGGGTGCTGGATCATTCTTTGAAGGCTGATTGGTCAATGTCTTCCATAGTAGGTTTACTGGGAAACTTGGGGGTACTGTGGCACCTTTATAAGAGGGGGTACTGTCATGATTCATCCTAGAAATGTGTCTGGATGCAGTGAGGGACAGTTCAGTCATTGATGCTGAGCTGTCAATATGGTGATGGACAGTTCAGCTGCCAATCTTGGGCAGGGGTGTACTGAGCTGTTAGTATGGTAATGGACAGTTCAGCCATCCAATCGGAGGGTATGTCTTCTGTTCAGAGCAATTACCTGGCTATTTAACTGGCTCCCTGCCTCCAATTACTTCCAGCTGTAGCTTTAAGCTTGGTGCTGTTTGTGTGCCTTGTTCCTGTGCTCAATCTCTAACCTGTTGTTATCTGACCTTTGATCTTGTTTATAACTATCTGTTTGTGTCGCGGGCGGGAAGGAGGGTGTCAGCACACCGCGCTCACCCCTTCTGCTCGGGTCCGGCAGTTGCTCCTGGTGGCTCGAGCCGTGGGCCGGATCCCGGGGTGTCTCGAGCGACACTCCTCGCCCGTGAGTGAAAGGGGGTGTTTGTTGGGTGTGGGGATTGTTATAGTTCGTGACGCCACCCACGGTTGTGGTGATTGCACCACCGCTGCTCAGTGTGGGGGTCCCGGGGATGGTAATGCGGAGCAGCCAGGTGTTGTGTTGCCCCTCCGTGGGTAGGGGTTGGTGATCCCGGGGCCCGGTGATAAGATGTGAAGTGTAGGGCCTGGAGGGCGCAGGGGCGCGGGGGCAGCGCTGTGCCTTGCGGCACTATGGTACTCACTCAGCCTGACACACGGACACAGTTTGTACGGTAAACCAACGGCTGGTAGGACGGTCCCACAGACGGCTGCACCTGCACTCCCGGTAGGTAACGGTGACGTTTCTCTTCCTTGCACCTACGTTGTCTGATGGTAGCGGTGGATTCCCTCCGGTTACCCGCTCCCCGACTGCAATCTGGGCCGGAGGAGCTCTACACTTTGCCCGCAGGCGCTGGCCCTGGGGAAACTTGTGCCTTGGCGGTGGCGGTGTCTCCCCGGTAATGGTCGGGCTGTTGCCGTCAATCGGGACTTGGTTGCTGGGGGATCTGCGTCCCCGTCACTGACGGATTTGGCAAATCTGGCGACTCCTAGCCTTGCCGGGGTCCGAGAGGCCCCTGCCCTGGTGCTGATTGTCCTTCGGAACACTGCTCCAGACCACCGGGCACACCGCCAACGGGGTCCTTCCAGGAACTTCCAAACGGTCCCCCTCCAAACAGTCACCGCCGTCGCTGACCTTGCTGTTCTGGCCCTACACACGGCTGGGCTCTCAGGCTTTCTTTCCTTCTGTCACTTTGCTTGCTTTCCTCCTTTACTACCTTCACCTTCACTTTGTTGTTTACTTTAGCCCCTGCCTGGGCTACTCCTCACTCCTTCCACTTCCTCCTCCCTCACAGAACTCTCCCTGGACTCTAACTGCCTGGTTACTTCCTGCCTCCAGAGTTGTGAGCTCCTTGGTGGGCGGAGCCAACCGCCTGGCCCACCCCCTGGTGTGCATCATCAACCTCTGGAGGAAGGCAACAAGGATTTCTGGTTAGCAGGTGTGCCTACCTGGAGTGTGGGGTGTGGTGGTGTTGTGACCTGTGTCCCCTGGCTTGCCCAGGGCGACACATTTGCCTAGCCCTTTGTCTTGATTTGCTACCTCCCTGAAATTTTATTCTTGGACTGTGACCTTAGTATGCCTGTGTCTTAGGCTATGTGCGCACTTACCGGATTTTGCCGCGGATTTTTTGCGGTTTTGCTGCATGTTTCGCTGCAGAAAATGTTCATAACATCTCTGCAGTGAATCACCAGCAAAACCTATGGGCAAAAAAAATCCTGTGCGCACTAGGCGGAATTTGACAGCTGCATGTTTTGCTGCGGGATTCCCGAAGCAAAAACAATTGCATGTCAATTCTTTTCCGCACGTCGCTGCGGCATTTCACTCCATTGACTCCAATGTTAATCGTGAAATCCCGCAGGGAATAACGCAGGCAGCAAATTCTGTGCGGTTCACTGCATTTTCCTGCGTTATTCCCTGCGGTATTTCGCGGTTTACCTCCGGTAATGTACATCGCTTGTCTGCGGTTTTGAAGGGAAGTGATGTCATTACAGGAAGAGGAAGCGGAGCAGAGAGTAAACAAACACACAGATCACACACACATAGACATCACAGACACAGAACACAGACACAGACACATAGAATACACATAGAAATCAAACGGAAATATAGAAAACAAAACACGTGGGCTCCGCTGCATATTTACCTTCCAGCCGAGGTAAGCACACAGCGGCGGCCTGGTATTCTCAGGCTGGGGAGGGAGAGGGGCAGGGTTAATGTCCCCCGCCTCACTCCCCCTCCCGCAGCCGAGAATATCAGCCGCAGCTGCCTCGGGACTGTCGCATGCATTATGCGGCAGTACCGGAGTGTCCCCGACTCTTCCTGCCGCCGTGTAGCAGTGGCGGTCAGGGTAATACAAGGGGTTAATGGTGGTGGATCACCGCCATTAACTCCAGGCTTGATCATGGCAGCGTCTATGTGACAGCTGACATGATCAACCCGTAAGTAAAGTGAAAAAACACACAGAAAAATCCTTTATTTTAAATAAAACAAACAAGCCTCGTTAACCCTTTTATTAACCCCTCCCGAAACAAAGCTCCGGCGTAATCCACAGGTCCTGCGCTGCTTACATCCAGCCGCGACTGTCACAGACACAGCGCTGAATGAATGCAGCAGACAGCAGAGGTAATTACCGGTCATTTCCCACGGCCGGTAATGTGAACTCACTGCCGACCGTGGGAAATGCAGCGATCTGTCCGCTATCTATCTATCTATCTATCTATCTATCCCTCTATCTGTCTGTCTATCTATCTATCCCTCTATCTATTCTTCTGTCTCTTTATCTATCTATCTCAGAGTGAAATTACTTTTTTTTTTTTTTTTCAATGTGCTTTATTGCATTGAATGCAATAAAGCACATCCCAACCCGCACGCGGCAAGACCGCGGCAATACCGCGAACAATACCGCGGTAAAACTGCAGCAAACCGCATGCCAGTGCGCACATAGCCTTAAGGTACCGTCACACTAAGCAACATCGCTAGCAACATCACTGCTGATGCACAACTTACTAGCGATGTTGCTTAGTGTGACATCCAGCAACAACCTGGCCCCTGCTGTGAGGTCGTTGGTTGTTGCTGAATGTCCTGGGCCATTTTTTAGTTGTTGGTCTCCTGCTGTGAAGCACACATCGCTGTGTGTGACAGCGACAGAGCAACAACTAAATGTGCAGGCAGCAGGAGCCGGCTTCTGCGGACGCTGGTAACCATGGTAAACATCGGGTAACCAAGAAGCCCTTACCTTGGTTACCCGATATTTACCTTCGTTACCAGCGTCCGCCGCTCTCAGCTGTCAGTGCCGGCTCCTGCTCTGTGCACATGTAGCTGCAGTACACATCGGGTAATTAACCCCATGTGTACTATAGCTAGGAGAGCAGGGTGCCAGCGCTAAGCGGTGTGTGCTGGTAACCAAGGTAAATATTGGGTTGGTTACCCGATATTTACCTTAGTTACCAAGCGCAGTATGCTTCCACGTGTAGCGACGCTCCAGCGATCCCTGCAAGGTCAGGTTGCTGGTGGGATCGCTGGAGCGTCGCTTAGTGTGACATCTCACCAGCGACCTCCTAGCAACTTACCAGCGATCCCTATCAGGTTGTATCGTTGTTGGGATCGCTGGTAAGTTGTTTAGTGTAACTGGGCCTTTACCCTCTTGATTATTACGAACCCTCCTGGTATCTGACTCCAGACAATTTGTTTACCTAGCCTCACAGCTACTCTATGAGTAGTATGTAGTATCACAGATGGCTTCTGCTTGACAGCAAATTAGTTTTATGTTCTAGATTTTAGGGCTGGTTCCTGTATTTCTTTTGGCACAGAACTCCATCTTGATTCTATCAACTCTATAGGTTCTGCATAGATGGATTACTCTGCTTCTGTGTACCACTTCTTCTTCATATCATTCTTGCACCACCTCTCTTCTGCCAGCAGCAAGTGACAATTTTGGGTTCTGTGATCTGGGAATTCACTTGCAGCCAAAATCAAGCTTCTGGAGATCTGAGAGAATCTAAAAGCACTAGTATCTAGCCTAGGGTTTGAGGAACATGACCACCCTAAAAATCTTGTCTGTCTTCTGGTAAAACAGAAAAACATGGCTGTCAAAAGACAGGTGCAGAAAATGGATCTGTGGATGCACTAAAATAGAGGTGATGATATGCTGTATGTGTTGGAGCTTAGAACTGTTGCAAAATGCTTAGATGGAAGTCTCGCAAGTCTCTCATGGGATGCCATCTTTGGGAGTAGTATAATCTGACAGCATGGCCCTCGGATCAAAAACGGTTACGTACAATTCATCAAAATGACCATTTTCATAAAGATCTGTACCGCTTCCTCCAATTACAACTGTATAATCAATGTTATGATTGATATGTCGAAAAGACCAATTTAGATTTTCTTAAAGGTGTTTTCTTGCATGACGATAAGAATTGTAGTTAAGTACCGCGTAACCGACCAAATCATCTTGGCAGCCATAGGTGAACAGGAGAACAAAGCAATACAACATGTTAAAAGAAATAGCTACACAATACCGGGTGCTCTCAGCTGTCACTTCAGATAGAAGATGTCATTTGCTTTGGATTCTAAGAAATACTTCTTAAGTGTTCAACATTGGTCACCTCCACACATGTTATGACTGTATTCTCCATGTAGCCTATTGTCAGGAATCACCACAATGGATCCAGAGTTAGGCACAGACCTTGGAAATTGTTTGATTTCTAAGCTTTTAACAATGTTTCTGTCATTATTATGAAGACTGGATCGCTTATGAATAACTATATCTGTCAATATAGGTCAGTACAAAAGTTAGCAATGCTGGAAAGTTTGATTACCATCATTCACATTTACAATGGAATTCTTACAGAATGTTCCGTGAGACAATGCAGCTCTTAATTCCAACCTTGAAAAGGTCATGGCATCTCACAATCTCTTTGTTAAGCTTTCAGGAATATTCGGAAGCTATTCACTTAATTAATCTGTGGCACAATGAGCTGCTTCAGGTATTGAACTCATGTTGGTATACTGCATAAGCTAGGAGAAAAAAAATGGAGGACACCAAGGAAACCTGCGGATATTTTAGAACACAACTTAGAAGTGAACTTTTAAAGGACTACATATTTTTTTAAATATTGTTTTTGGAAAAAAAATATTAAGTGTGATATTTTTTTTTTTTATTCATTTAATGTGATAGACAAGATGATAGATCTTATTGATTAAAAAAAAAAATAATTACGCCTTTTTGCCCATAGAAATCAATCATAACTTTTATTTTTTTGGAGCTCAAAACTGAGCTCTGATTGGTTGTAATAGTCGGGGTATTTTTAATTTGATTGGATGTTCACATCACTTGTTCCTTTTGAAGGAGCACCAAAGATATGCTGATATATTAGTTTATAAGGTACAGTGTTTCCTCAAAACTAAAGCCTACCCTGAAAATAATCCCTAGTAGGATATTTTGGAGTATGCTTAACCCCTTAATAACCAAAGACTTACTGGTACACCATTGGTTGCTTCCCTCTGGTTACTGTGAGCTCAGGCGGCGAGCCAGAGGTGATGCCCGCACATGGCTGCTAGTTTGATCAGCAGACATGTGTGGCTAACAGGAGCATTTGGATCGGAGAGACACCTATGCCTGTTAACCCGTAGATCGTGCTGTCAAACACAGAGAGCGCGATTTAAAGGGCCGCGGCAGGGATCACACCATGCCCCATGACGTGGTCATGGGGCACCATGGTGTTGTCATGGTAGCATGGGGCCAGCTGATTACCCCTACCACTACCATGACTCCCTTCCTGTGAGAGCTGACAAAGCGCCAGCTCGCACAGAAATGCTGCATTTCTGCTGATCAGAGTGATGCTTCTCTGATCAGTAGAAATGCACAGGCGATCGGCCTGTGCTGTGATAAGATCCTCTATGAAGACTAGTAAAATTAATAAAAAATGTAAAAAAAAAATAATTTAAAAATATGAAAAAAATAAAAAAACCCTAAAAATTCAAATTACCCCCTTTTGCCCAATTGAAAATAAAACAAATAAAAAACCACACATATTCAAAAATGTCCAATCAATCAAAATGTTAAATCAATTAATCTGATTGGTACACTGTGTGGTGAGAAAAAAAATTCCAAACACCAAAATTATGTTTTTGGATCACCGCAACATTTCTATAAAATGCAATAACAGGCAATCAAAATAGCACATCTACTCAAAAATAGTGGAATTAAAAAGTTCAACTCAAGACGTAAAAAATAAGCTATCACTGAGCTCCAGATCCTAAAAAATGAGAACGCTACAGGTCTCGAAGAATGGCGACAAAAGCGCTATTCTATTTGTGGACAAACAGCTAATTTTTTTTTTTACCCCTTAGATAGAAATAAAAGTATACATGTTTTTTATCTATGAACTTGGACCGACATGAGGCATCATACTGACATGCCAGTTTTACCATATATTGAACATGATGAATATAACCCCCCCAAACCATTGTGGAATTTCACTTTTTTCACTATTTCTCCACATTTGGAATTGTTTTCCCATTTTCCAGTACAGCATATTGTAAAACTAATGGTGTCATTCAAAAGTACAACTTTTCCCACAATAAATAAGCCCTCATATGGCTCTTGGAAGAAGGGGACGAAAAACAAAAACAAAAAACGGAAAATCTCCCCGGGGTGAAGGGGTTAAAATTAGAGATGAGCGAACCAGCCGCGGTTCGGCTCGAGTTCGGTTCGTTGAACAGATGTCTCGTTCGAGTTCAGTTCGGCGAACGGTCGACGAACCAAACTCGAACTGCATAGGAAACAATGGCAGGCAATCACAAAAACACATAAAAACACCTAGAAAACACCCTCAAAGGTGTCCAAAAGGTGACAAACAAGTCACAACACAACACAAACACATGGGAAAGTGACAAGGACATATACTCATGCGAAAACAAAGGAGCTGGACAAGGAAAAAGAGGAGGACACACAGATATGGGTATATGCAAGGGAACGTCCATGCCATTACTGTGCAACTTGAGCCCTGCTCATTTTAGGCTTCCAATCTGGATAAATTGCCTGAGCTCACCACGTACACCTTGGGGATCTTGTTGTGTCCCGCAGCCAGCGTTTTCTTGGAACGTGTCCTCAGTGCTGCTGGGGGTGTGCTGACAGCTAAGCACACGCATCTGTCCACTGACAATGTGGACAGACTAACGTTCACCAAGATGAACAAGTCATGGCTCTCAGAGGACTTTTCTTCCCCTGGCTCAGCCAGGGGAGGCGAAAGGCACGTGTATTTTTGAGAGTGCTTTATGCAAAGCATCTTTTTCATCTTGAAAATGGGGGTCAACTGATGCCAGTCAAGTGGGGTGTGTGTGGCCCAATTAGTGGAAACGAGGGAGACTGTGGTTGGAGTCCCCTCGCTTTTGAAAAAAGAACCAAGATGAACAAGTCATGGCTCTCAGAGGACTTTTCCTCCCCTGGCTCAGCCAGGGGAGGTGAAAGGCACACGTGTTTTTGAGAGTGTTTCATGCAAAGCATCTTTTTCACCTTGAAAATGGGGGTCAACTGATGCCAGTCAAGTGGGGTGTGTGTGGCCCAATTAGTGGAAACGAGGGAGACTGTGGTTGGAGTCCCCTCTCTTTTGAAAAAAGAACCAAGATGAACAAGTCATGGCTCTCAGAGGACTTTTCTTCCCCTGGCTCAGCCAGGGGAGGTGAAAGGCACGCGTATTTTTGAGAGTGCTTCATGCAAAGCATCTTTTTCATCTTGAAAATGGGGGTCAACTGATGCCAGTCAAGTGGGGTGTGTGTGGCCCAATTAGTGGAAACGAGGGAGACTGTGGTTGGAGTTCCCTCTCTTTTGAAAAAAGAACCAAGATGAACAAGTCATGGCTCTCAGAGGACTTTTCTTCCCCTGGCTCAGCCAGGGGAGGTGAAAGGCACGCGTATTTTTGAGAGTGCTTCATGCAAAGCATCTTTTTCATCTTGAAAATGGGGGTCAACTGATGCCAGTCAAGTGGGGTGTGTGTGGCCCAATTAGTGAAAACGAGGGAGACTGTGGTTGGAGTCCCCTTGCCGTGTTTTACATGCTTTTAGAAGGGCATGACATGGCTTAGAGCTTGACTTTCAGCATCTGCAAACTGTTGGCTACCAAAATGCTTCCTTTCCAACCTTTTTAACCGAGGATTTTCGAGACCTTATGCTCATCGCAGTGCCCCAAGAGCCGATGCCCAGGCGCCACTCCTTCTCCAACAAAGGCGTGCACGCGCTACACCAGCATGTCGCACCAAACATCACCGCTTCTTTGAGAAACTGTGTGACAGGGTGCATTTCACCATAGATACTTGGCACAGTAAGCGTGGACAGGGGTGTTACATGTCGCTGACTGGGCAATGAGTTACTATGGGGAGAGATGGAGAAGGGTCTGCTGTACAAGTCTTGCTGTCCCCACGAGTTGTATCTGTATGTAGAAGTTAATACACTGCTTCTGCCTCCTCAACCTCGTGTGGGTCCTTCACCTCGGCCCAAACCCTGTGTGGTCAGGGCACCCTTCCTTGTAACTGCGCACAAGGAAAACCACACACCTCCTTACTATGCTGGCAGCAGAGCTCAATGCCATCATGCGGTCAAATGTTTACTTTGAAATGTATGGGAAATGTGAGTCACACCGCTGAGAAGTTGTGGACGGTTAGCTCTGGAGACCAAGTTTCATCAATGGTTGTCTCCACTCAACCAGCAGCCAGGGAAGGCCGAGTGTGACAATGATGCAAACATGGGTGCGGCCCTTCGCCGTGACAATGTGACACACGTGCCTTGTGTGGCTCACGTGTTGAATCTAATTCTCCAGCAATTTTTAAAATACCATCCCGGCCTACATGGCCTTGTGCAGCGAGCACGCTCGCTATGTGCTCACTTCCATCGTTCGCACACAGCAGCTCAACAACTTTCGTCGCTCCAGAAGTCTTTAGGTCTGGTGGTTAAATGCCTGACATGCGATGTGCCGACACGCAGGAATTTTAATCTGCACATGTTGCAGCGTTTGTAGCAGCACCGCCGAACCCTGCTGCAATACGTTCTGACATATAGCCTGGCCTAACTTGATCCAGAGGTGGTGCAGATCACGCTGCTGGAGTGGTGTCAGATCAAGGACCTATGCACCCTTCTACACAGTTTACAAATGTCGACGAAGATGTTTAGCACTAGCGATGCCATTCTCAGCGTGACAATTCTGGTCATCTACATGATGGAGCACACTGTAAGCATTATTCGGAGTCAGGTGTTGGGACAAGAGGAAGGGGAGGAAGTACAGGAGGAGTCATATGCGGAAGGGATAAGAAGATCTACGAGGTCCAGATGGTCCGCGGCACCTAGTTGGCAGTCATGGTGGGGGAGAGGGATTAACAAGGGCGCATAGTATCAGCAAAAAGTGTTGAGGAAGGTGCAGGAGCCTATGAAGAAATGGAGGACGAACTGGCGATGGGCATGGAAGACTCATCAGATGAGTGAGAGCTTGCTCACATTTCGGTTGTGCGAGGTTGGGGGGAGAGGGCAGAGGAAGGAGGCACGATTCTCACCTCTCCGCCACCAACAAACCAAGGACTTGGTCCTCCTGGATGCACAAGACACATGAGCGCCTTCTTGCTGCACTACCTACAACATGACCCTCGGATTGTACGAATTCGAAGTAATGCTAACTACTGGGTTGCCACACTGTTAGATCCCCGGTACAAGACAAAATTTGGCTAAATAATTCCTGCCATAGAAATGGACGCACGTATACAGGAGTATCTGCAGAATGTGGTACGCAATCTTAGATCTGCTTTTCCACTAAACACCAGTGCTGCACAGAGTGAATCTCAACGCTTTGTCATGGATAGGAGGAAATGGTCTTTTAGTTGTCCACATCTGAGGGACCGAGGGCTGGCTGCTGTGCTGAGATGGCATTGAGTACGGTGTCCCTGCAGAGTTGCACTTTTGGTCATATACAAAATGAGTTGAAAAAGGACAGATGCTGGTGGAAAGGGGAACAGGTGTGTTGGAAAGGGGAAAAAAGTTTTTGTCTGTGGGTTTGGTGGTTAAGCAAAAGTAACATTTGCTGAAGAAACACCATCTGTTACGGTGGGACTGGCAGATTTGGATAAGGTGGTATATACTATGTTACCGCTATATAACGAAAATTAATATGAAAAGAAAGAGAAAGGTATATATCCCCATCAGCAGTCAATGTCCACCGTGCTCCCAGATGGAAAAGGAGAGGTTGGCAACTGGAAGGTTAGGTGGAGGATACAGAGCTGTCTGGCTATGAAACTAATAGTAGCCTGAACCGAGTTAGACGCCACTCGGATCTGGAGACTGGGAGCCCTGTTAGCGTCACAGGGTCCACACGCCCACCCAGCCCAGGAACTCCCTGTTAACATCACAGGGGCCATTGAGTACGCTGACCGTGTGCATTAGGGCCACACCTGTGGACAGCAGGCGCATCAGCAGCAGCAGGCCTGTTAATGCCACTGGGCTGCACAAGCAGGACTTGTAGGACAGGAGCTGGTCTTAACCGTTCTGCGTTACCAACTGTGGTGGTGGCCTGCATCGAAGCCCTATCCCTGCCTACCTCTGGCCTAAAGCCGCAATGGGTTCAACACATGGAGGTGTGCTCTTTCGGAGCATAATAGAAGACTGCGCACCTCCTTGTTGGCTCCAGCCCGTTTTATAACTTGGGTCCGCCCCAAACCAGGGTGGACCACAATGCACCTCCTGGAGACAAAAGCAGAGTGACACGTCATGAGTGGCATAACTAGCATCCTATTTGGAACCGCAACTTCAATAATGACCTCATGGCTGCCACGACACAAACACCTCACCAGTCATCGTCTGACCATCAATAATGAGGTGACAAGTCATAGGGGCGGGCCTCTGTAAGCCATTTGGGAGTGGCCTGGCCACATCGTCAGGACACCTGATGCCCTGTGGTCTATATGGGCCCCCCACATCAGGGGCAGGGCCAAAGAGTTCATTACCGGACCTAGTCTCTGATGCTGTAAGTGCCTGAGCATGCTCAGTAGCATGAAATACAGTCTCTGAAAAAAGACTATCAGCTTTAGCATGGTGTCTAGACACAAAACAGGACTTAGACCCGGCACGGAATGCAAGTACCTGTGCAAAGAGGCTTTTCGCACTAAGTGTGGGAGCATGCGCTGTATCCCGAAATGAAGACTTAGCCTTAGGAATGGCACAGTCAGGCTGAGCATACTCACTAGGCGAAACACTGTAGTTAGGCTGCGGCTGGGGTAAATCGGCACACGCATGCGCACTAGCTGCCTCTCCACACTTAGATGTGGAGGAGAAATTGCTCTTCGGGTGTGGACTTGGAGATGCTGTCTATGAACAGAAGGAAAAGCTAAAGGTGTGTGTTACAACAAGGAGCCACCGCGGAAACACTTCGTTCAATTGTGAGGGGAGTCATTTTGGAGTTTGGTGAGGAGTACCGTAACGCAAGTGAGCAGCATCCTGTGCCACAGACCAACATTCTTACGGTGCTGTCTATACTGCTTACCGTGAGAGGAGCGTAAAGTCTGTATTTCTGGCAACTGGACATCACAGTACCCGGGTACGGTAGGCTGTGCCCAGACAATAATGCGGGCACGCAACACTTTGTTTTATTAGCAAAACACATATCTGTTCTGGGTAGGCCGACTATATAGACAATAAGACTTGCTGCCTCTGCACTGTCAAATTGTCACGTACAGTTTAAATCATAGAGGGACAGCGACACATGTTTGCATTGACTGTTGATTTTCAAGATTTCCATGACTGTTGCAGAGCTGTGTGGTTTGCATTCACACTGTTATCATCTGCCTTATCTGTGAGGCTTCAGCTAACAAGGGTATTCAGGGGGGTAATGTGTTTTGTCTATGTTTACGTAGATAACTGTGAAGCTCTTGTGATGTGCCACTGGTAAGTCGTGTTCGCACACATACACACACACACACACACACACGCACAAACACACAATTACTGCTACCCAGAGGGATTAGCAGGTAGTAGGCAACAGAATAGATTGTTCAATTATTTAAATTGTATGCATGGTTCTTATTGTTTGTTTTGGTAAAGTTAAACAATCATTTATCAACCCAACTGCCTAGAGTCCTTTTCCTGTTGCCTGGTTTTGCTGCATACTGGGGAGCCCACCCTGTACACGACTTAAAATGAAGCATAAGTCGCAATGTGAATTTCACTGTGCTACAATGCGGCCTAGCGTGCCTGTGCAACCACCGCCTGCCCCATCAAGTGCATCTGCGTGCTCTTCATCCTCTGTGACTGTGGGGACAGCAGTCTCACATGGTTTTTCACACTAAACTTCCACCCCTTTACACGCAACAGGGAGTGTGATTGGCAGGTCATCACTTGTTTTGGAAGTGGAAACAGATGGTATTGTTGAGCTGTCAGACATCGAGAAAACCAACATTGGATGCAGGCTACATTATATCCACACCTGCACCTTCGTCACAGATTGGCTGGACTACCTGCATTTAATAATTGCATTCCAGAAATGGAAAGGAGTGTAGAATGCACATGTGTTGTACCTTGCTTGGAAGCAAAGGAACACTAACTTGGTATTACAGACAATTTTAGGAAGGCAGAAAAAGAGTCAGCTCTTTGGGCAAATTAAATAGCGTGGCAAAAGTGGACAGGTGGGTACAGTGGTCGTGTTCTGTGGGTACCAGGACAGTAAAGGAAGCCTCACTTTCTATCCCTCCGAATGATCAAATGCACCAAGGAATTCCCTGAGTTTGCTATAAAATTAGCGTAGCAAAATGTGCATGAGGGTCTCATGCAGAGGTGCTGCAAATAGATTTGCACCAGTGGGACACTAATGGAAGTCCAACAGTCACTTCTTGTATGCCACTAAATGGCAGCATTTTTTGCTATTATTATAGCTTATTAAAAACAGAGCAGGAGGGTGTCATGCAGAGCTGCTAGAAATTGCTTGGCACCAGTGGGACAATAATGGAGTACAACAGCCAGTTCTTGTATGCCACTAAATGGCAGCATTTTTTGCTATTATTATAGCTTATTAAAAACAGAGCAGGAGGGTGTCATGCAGAGGTGCTAGAAATAGCTTGGCACCAGTGGGACACTAATGGAGTACAACAGCCACTTCTTGTATGCCACGAAATGGCAGCATTTTTTGCTATTATTATAGCTTATTAAAAACAGAGCAGGAGGGTGTCATGCAGAGGTGCTAGAAATAGCTTTGCACCAGTGGGACAATAATGAAGTCCAACAGTCACTTCTTGTATGCCACTAAATGGCAGCATTTTTTGCTATCATTATAGCTTATTAAAAACAGAGCAGGAGGGTGTCATGCAGAGGTGCTAGAAATAGCTTGGCACCAGTGGGGCACTAATGGAGTACAACAGCCACTTCTTGTATGCCACTAAATGGCAGCATTTTTTGCTATCATTATAGCTTATTAAAAACAGAGCAGGAGGGTGTCATGCAGAGGTGCTAGAAATAGCTTGGCACCAGTGGGGCACTAATGGAGTACAACAGCCACTTCTTGTATGCCACTAAATGGCAGCATTTTTTGCTATCATTATAGCTTATTAAAAACAGAGCAGGAGGGTGTCATGCAGAGGTGCTAGAAATAGCTTGGCACCAGTGGGGCACTAATGGAAGTCCAACAGCCACTTTTAGGATGCCACTAAGTTTCCTCAGTGTTTGCTAGTATAATGGCTTAGTAACAATGAGTTTGAGTGTGCAATGCAGGCAGACGTGCTGCAAATATCTGTGCACTAGTGGGACAATACAGAAGTCCAACAGCCACTTTTAGGATGCCACTAAGTTTCCTCAGTGTTTGCTAGTATAATGGCTTAGTAACAATGAGTTTGAGTGTGCAAAGGGCAGGAGGGTACAGTGGCAGGGTTGTGAGTCTGGGTAGAGGAAAGGAAGCCTCACTTTCTATCCCTCCTAATGGGGAAATGCAGCGAGGAAATCCCTGACCTTAGCTACACAGACGCTGTCATCTTGTGTAGCTGTTAAAATCTGTTTTCACGGCCCTGACTGTCACCTATGGCTCTGACCCTGCCGGTATTAGCCCTTACAAGGGCTGAAAGAAACTTCTATCCCTATTCTGTATAGCGCTGTGTGTGGAGCGTACACAGAAGTATCGGAGACAGGAGCTACGCCAGCGGTGACTGACACCCAGACGCAGAAGAGATAATGGCATCCGGACGGGCAGATACTCGTTTTTATAATGCAGGGACATGTGACATGGACATCCTATCACACATGCCGTTGCTTCTCTGGCTAAAAGTCAACTTAGCTGTGTGTGTGTCTGGGATTGGCTGACATGCTGGCCCGCCCCACTACACGCGCGCGCTTAGGGAAGGAAGACAAGGGAAATAAAAAAAAAAATGGCGATCGCCATTATCCAAACAGCAGTGATCTGAAGGCGCTGTTCACGCACACTATACGCTGAAATTTCATAATAGTGTGAGTCACAGAGTGACTTACACTATTACAGCGGAAAGCCAGCTAGTAATTAGCATGTCTTTTTGCTGCTAGAACCTTTCTCAAACGTATCTAGAACTATCGAGCTTTAGCAAAAAGCTCGAGTTCTAGTTCGATCTAGAACAGCCCCCAAAATCACTCGAGCCGCGAACTGGAGAACCTCGAACCGCGAACCGCGCTCAACTCTAGTTAAAATATAACCTCTACTCCAAAAATAAGTCCTAATTGTAGTTCAATAAGAACAGGCAGCTAAAACAGTTAAAGAATACAGCAGGGCACTTCATTAAAGAAAGCAGACACCCCCAAAAGAGAGAAGACAGCCCCAAAAGAGAGAAGAGAGGTGTCTGTCTTCTTTAGAGGGTAAACTTAGCACTGCATAGGCAATAGCCGTCTTTCCCCCAAAATAAGACCTACCTGAAAAATAAGTCCTAGACCATTTCTCAGAGCAAAAAATAATATAAAACTCTGTCTTATTTTTGGGGAGTTTTCCACCATACATAGTATTTTGCATTTAGCCAAAAGAGTTGTACTTTGGTCTCATCTGACTAGAGCACCTTCTTCCATATACTAGCTCTGTCCCCTAAATAGCTTTTAGCAAACGTTATCATAGCTTTACGCCCAAACTGTCTGGTGTGTCCCTTGTCTTTTATGATGCTGGTGGACATAATTAACCAATTATTAGTGATGAGCAAGTGTGCTCGGCAATGCTCGTCACTTGATCAAGTATCGGGGTGCTCGGGTAATCGCAGAACTTGGCCGAGTATTAAGCATGCTCGGATGTTTCATCTGTGAAACAATGATACAGGCTTGCTTCACTGTATGATGTGTGCATGAACCCTAGGGAGAGCCATTTCCAGTCTCTGAATGGCTCTCAGTGGATTTTAAGAAATGTTTTTGGATGTAGTGTGTCAAACCCCCCCCCAAAAAATACCCTCTCTCCCCCCTGGAAATGCTGTATGTATGGCTGGCTATATGTGGCCAGAGAGACTTACTGCCCAATCTTTGACTTCCATTATACTCATTATGTTACTCGAATTGAGCTTTTCAGAGTGTCTAACCTGTTCGACTTGACCGAGCATTCGAGCCTTCAGAATTTTATGTAGGATGTAAGATGTTCACTGGTAAAATATTAGCAGGGAGATATGTATCGCTGAGATTATTAACCTTGGTGATGGGAACCTGGAGCTATACTCCAGTTTATTAGGTACTGTGAGGGCTTTAACAGGTTCGGGTTTTTTGTGAACAGCTAAAGTGATACGTGGAACAGCTGTTCACCATATCTCCACCTTTTGGGTGTGGCCCAGGTAAAATGAAGGCCTCTGGGATTACTCTGTGTTCTGTGTATGGAGGTAACTGACCTCCATAGCTGTGCTCTGATTGTTAGAAGAGCGGAACTTTGTACCTGAGCGGGCGAAACCTACAGCTATATCGACTGGATATTTTCATGTATGTATGTCTGATCCTACCACATCTCCTGAGCAAGGGTGTAAGTAAAAAATATACAGACATTACAGCATGGGATTGTAAATAGTTCTTTCTTTGAGGTAAGGCTATGTGCGCACGTTGCGTAAATACATGCAGTCAGGGCCAGATTAAGGTTGGTGGGGGCCCCTGGGCAGAAAATCTGGTGGGGGCCCAATAACGTTAACAATTTTAGCCGTAACAGTAGAGCACGCACTGTAGCATTTAGATATAAATACTGCACCTCAGTCTCACATTCCCCCTTCTCAGCATACTGTGCCCTCCTCCATACTGTGCCCTCACACTGGCCACCTTGCTGCCCCTTCTCTATACTGCACCTCAGTCTCACATTCCCCCTTCTCAGCATACTGTGCCCTCCTCCATACTGTGCCCTCACACTGGCCACCTTGCTGCCCCTTCTCTATACTGCCTATGTCCTTCACTATCCAGTCACTATACTGTACCTCCGTCTCACATTCCCCCTCCTCAGCATACTGTGCCCTCCATACTGTGCCCTCACACTGGCCACCATGCCGCCCCTTCTCTATACTGCCTATGTCCTTCACTATCCAGTCACTATACTGTACCTCCGTCTCACATTCCCCCTCCTCAGCATACTGTGCCCTCCATACTGTGCCCTCACACTGGCCACCTTGCTGCCCCTTCTCTATACTGCATCTCAGTCTCACATTCCCCCTCCTCAGCATACTGTGCCCTCCATACTGTGCCCTCACACTGGCCACCTTGCTGCCCCTTCTATATACTGCCTATGTCCTTCACTATCCAGTCACTATACTGTACCTCCGTCTCACATTCCCCCTCCTCAGCATACTGTGCCCTCCATACTGTGCCCTCACACTGGCCACCATGCCGCCCCTTCTCTATACTGCATATGTCCTTCACTATCCAGTCACTATACTGTACCTCAGTCTCACATTCCCCCTTCTCAGCATACTGTGCCCTCCATACTGTGCCCTCACACTGGCCACCATGCTGCCCCTTCTCTATACTGCCTATGTCCTTCACTATCCAGTCACTATACTGTACCTCCGTCTCACATTCCTCTCCTCAGCATACTGTGCCCTCCATACTGTGCCCTCACACTGGCCACCATGCCGCCCCTTCTCTATACTGCTTATCCCCCACCACTACCCAGTCTCTATTCTATGCCCCTCACACTTTTCTTTCCCAATACTGTCCACTTACAATTTTCTCCCACCATACTGCTGCCTCACACTTTCCAATGGTGCCCCTTTGATAAATATGCAAATATGCCGCATGCCCCCCAAAGGTACGCCCCTGCACAGTGTACAGGAGAATACATGACTGGTACACACAGGGCCGGCTCCAGGTTTTTGTAGGTCCTGGGCGAAAGAGTCTCAGTGAGCCCCATCCACACATAGACATGCACAGATACATACACATACAGGCATACGTACACATACATATTTAAAGAGAAATTCACAAAAACACATATAAATAGACATAAATCTAGACACAGTCATATACACTGACATACATAGATGACATACACAGATCATACACAGATACACATCACACATGCACACACAGACACATTTTTATATTTTTATATATATTTTTAATATTGGGAAGCCGGCAACAGTCTCATTCACCTCCCCGCTTGTCTCCATCCAACTCCTCCTGGGCATGTGTCTGTGCCACGCTGATTGGTGGCAGTCACTAACAGACATGGCCGCACATAGAGCACACTAACACCGATGTATATACACATCACATGAGAGGCTGGGGACATACACATTACTGGGGGGGCATAAATATTACTAAGGAAAGGGGTATGGAGCAATGGGGGGCATACAGCTCTAGAGGGGGGCAGTGGCTCTGAGGTGGGGGGACAAACAGCTCTGAGGTGGGGGGGTGACATGCAGCTCTTAGGGTATACAGCTCTGGGGTGGAAGGGACATACAACTCTGGGGGTATAGTATTATGCAGCCTCAATATTCCTCCATATAGTATTATGCAGCCCCGATATGGCATTATGCAGCCCCGATATGGCATTATGCAGCTCCGATATGGCATTATGCAGCCCCCATATGGCATTATGCAGCCCCCATATGGCATTATGCAGCCCCCATATGGCACTATGCAGCCCCCATATGGCACTATGCAGCCCCCATATGGCACTATGCAGCCCCCATATTACAATAAGCAGTCCTCATATAGTACAATGCAGACCCATATAGCAGTAGGCACCCTCATGTAGTATACAGCCCCCATATGGTACTATGCAGCCCCCATATGGCACTATGCAGCCCCCATATTACAATAAGCAGTCCTCATATAGTACAATGCAGACCCATATAGCAGTAGGCACCCTCATGTAGTATACAACCCCCATATAGCACAATGCAGACCCATATAGCATTAGGCACCCTCATGTAGTACACAGCCCCTATATAGCACAGTGCAGACCCAGATAGCATTAGGCATCCTCACGTAGTACACAGCCCCTATATAGCACAGTGCAGAGCCAATAGCATTAGGCATCCTCACATAGTACACAGCCCCTATATAGCACAGAGCAGACCAGATAATATTAAGCACCTTCACATAGTACACAGTCCCTATATAGCACAGTGCAGACCCTGATAGCATTAGGCATCCTCATGTAGTATACAGCCCCTATATAGCACAGTGCAGAGCCAGTTAGCATTAGGCACCCTCATGTAGTATACAGCCAGTATATAGCACAGTGCAGAGAACCAGATAGCAATAGGCATCCTCATGTAGTGTACAGCCGCCATATCATTTAATGTACCCCCATGGTCGTCTGGCCACAGTGATTGTACATACTCATTTCTCCTCGTTCCCCCGCTGCTCCGGTCTCCTCGGCGTGTCCATTGCTGTCGTTCGACCTATCAGCAGGCGCGCAGTGATGACGTCACCGAGCTCCGCTGCAGAGCTGTCAGAGTGCCAACAGAGACAGTGAGGAGAATCATGAGAGAGAGCCGCCCAATCTCATCATTGCTCTCAATTGTATCGGCAACTGCGATGCCGATACAATTGAAAGTGCGATCCTCGGCGGGGAGGAGGCTGGTGACAGCGCTAGCACCGGGCCCCCTGACTAGCGGTACGCCACTCCTGCCACCGCGATTGGGCCCCCCGGCAGCTCAGGGCCCCGGCATTTGACCGGGTTTACTGTGATACAGACACCAGATGTTATACAATATACACATTATATGCCATCTGATGTGTATACACAGTATATCACACTGCTCTGTACACTGGATGTGGTATACCATGTACACAGTATATCACACTGCTCTGTACACTGGATGTGGTATACCATGTACACAGTATATCACACTGCTCTGTACACTGGATGTGGTATACCATGTACACAGTATATCACACTACTCTGTACACTGGATGTGGTATATAATGTACACAGTATATCACACTGCTCTGTACACTGGATGTGGTATATAATGTACACAGTATATCACACTGCTCTGTACACTGGATGTGGTATACCATGTACACAGTCTATCACACTGCTCTGTACACTGGATGTGGTATATAATGTACACAGTATATCACACTGCTCTGTACACTGGATGTGGTATATAATGTACACAGTATATCACACTGCTCTGTACACTGGATGTGGTATACCATGTACACAGTATATCACACTGCTCTGTACACTGGATGTGGTATACCATGTACACAGTATATCACACTGCTCTGTACACTGGATGTGGTATATAATGTACACAGTATATCACACTGCTCTGTACACTGGATGTGGTATACAATGTACACAGTATATCACACTGCTCTATACACTGGATGTGGTATACCATGTACACAGTATATCACACTGCTCTGTACACTGGATGTGGTATACCATGTACACAGTATATCACACTGCTCTGTACACTGGATGTGATATACCATGTACACAGTATATCACACTGCTCTGTACACTGGATGTGATACACCATGTACACAGTATATCACACTGCTCTGTACACTGGATGTGGTATATAATGTACACAGTATATCACACTGCTCTGTACACTGGATGTGGTATATAATGTACACAGTATATCACACTGCTCTGTACACTGGATGTGGTATACCATGTACACAGTATATCACACTGCTCTGTAGACTGGATGTGGTATACCATGTACACAGTATATCACACTGCTCTGTAGACTGGATGTGGTATATAATGTACACAGTATATCACACTGCTCTGTACACTGGATGTGGTATATAATGTACACAGTATATCACACTGCTCTGTACACTGGATGTGGTATATAATGTACACAGTATATCACACTGCTCTGTACACTGGATGTGGTATATAATGTACACAGTATATCACACTGCTCTGTACACTGGATGTGGTATACCATGTACACAGTATATCACACTGCTCTGTACACTGGATGTGGTATACCATGTACACAGTATATCACACTGCTCTGTACACTGGATGTGGTATATACACAGATATTCAATGCCCTGCACTGATCACACCTGGGCCTACAGGACAGGATGTAACATATTCTATATGTAATATGGGCCACATAGTGTAATGTGTGCTGCAGGCTCAGATGTGATCAGTGCAGGATTCTGTGTAGTGATGTCTCTGCTGAAGATCAGTGTGAGTTATTGCAGGGGAGGGATGAGGCCGATGACCCGGCACTGACAGCCCGACCTGATCTGCAGCAGGTCACACTCCTGCAATAACTCACACTGGTCCTGCCGGCAGAGCTGCCGCTGACACTATGGAATCCCGTCCTGCTCCCTCCTCACTGCAGCCTCCTGCCCGGCACCATGATGGATGACGTCACTCACCATCATCCACCGAGGCCTCTGCTCCGGTCCTCCCACAAGCTCCTGTACGGCACGAAGAAGCAGCAGCGCGGTGACGTCATCCTTGCAGACTCAGCCCACACAGCGTGCAGAGGGCGTGTCTGCAGCATAGTGATGGCCGGATTGAAATTCTCTTAAAGGTACAGTGTGGTCCTGAACCTTAATAAAATGGCGCTCACACTGATGGTGGTGGGGGCCCCCTCAGAAGCTCTTGTGGTGGGGGCCCCTGGGCTGAAGCCCCGCCTGCCCCGCCTATAATCCGGCCCTGCATGCAGTTACGCTGTGCTTTGTAGCGCAGCGTAACTGCATGCGTCCTGCGTCCCCTGCACAGTCTATGGAGATTGTGCAGGGGCCGTGCGCACGTGGCATCTTAGAGCGCAGCGCTTCGGCTGCTGCACGAAGCGCTGCGTTCTAAGAAGTGACATGTCACTTCTTCCGTGCGCTTTGCCGGCAGCTCCTGCTCTGTCTATGGCAGGAGCTGCAGGCAGAGCGCATGGAATCGGCTTTTTTTTTTTTTCTCTACGGACATTTTCTGCAGCGATTTGAAGCGCACGTGTGCTCTTCAGATCGCTGCAGAAATTTCTGCAGGGACAGAACGCTACGTGCGCACATAGCCTAAAACATTTTTTTAAAAAAACAAAAAGGGAAATGTTTTAGCTTACAAATTTAATCAGCTATGATCCCATGCTGTGATATTTGTGTACTCTCTTGCCTTCTTTCCTGCCTAGAAGTTGTGGTATGATCAGACCATCTCCCTGTACAGTCAGACACGGCCATTACACAGTACACAGTAGGGACACATACAATTGGTCCACCCATATCCTGTCCACCGCCATTAACTTGAGAACGGCGGCAGCTATAGGCATAGAAGTGGTGTCTAGGAATAGGAAAGTAGCCATGCACTACGCAATGAAACCACCTATAGCGCCACCTGGTGGAAAACAACGGAGTTAGCATTTTTATTTCGAAAACAGAACGAGATAGAGAAAAAAAGTGAATTACAAAGTTGTAGGACATCATCAATTTAATATGAATCGACACCTTGCATACAGAAATGCTATGATTAGAACGTGTAAAACTCACAAGGCTGTGGACGTGAACCAACACCTCATGGAGACCTTCTACAAGTCATTGGGTATGGTGGCTGTGTGGAGTGCCCTCCATGCTCACCCCATTGGACTTCTTTCTGGGAGGTCACATCAAACAGCAGGTGTATGTGACCCCTCCATAAACATTGCAAGACCTACGACGACGTATTACAGATACTTGTGCAAACGTGTCACCTACCATATTCCACAACGTGCAGCAAGATACAGTATGCTGTGCAGAGTCCAGATGTGCATTGCAGCTGACGGGGGCCACTTTGAGCATAAAAGTTAAATGAGCGCCATATGCGTGACCAGCATTCAATGTTTTGGGGGAGTCATGGGTTTCATATCATAGCATTTCTGTATGCAAGGTGTCAATTCGTATTGAATGGATGACGCCTTGCAACTTTGTAATTCACTTTTATTCTCTATCTCGTTCCGTTTTTGAGATAAAAATGCTAACTCCGTTGTTTTCCACCAGGTGGCGCTATAGGTGGTTTCATTGCGTAGCGCATGGCTACTTTACTATACCTAGACACCACTTCTATGCCTATAGCTGCCGCCGTTCTCAAGTTAATGGCAGTGGACAGGATATGGGTGGACACACTGTATATAAGATTATCACAGCACAGGAACATTTTTGTTTATACACATCCAAATGTGAAAATTATTATTATTCTATGATCTATTGATTAAAGTTAACTTTAACATTAAGTTTGTTCGTAGGAAAACCCCTTTAAATACACAGCAAAAAATAACCATTGACAACCACATTCTTACATTTCCCCCTCATTTCCTTGCATACCCTTCATTTCATTAGAAGTTTATACATATTAAATATTTCTGTGCAGTAACACATGCAGTGATTACACAGAAAAAGAAAATGAAAAATACTTCATAAATCTTATAGTTTAGTGGTTAATTAACTTTACAAACTGAAGATTTTTTCAGTGTAATACTTTGATACATCATTAATCTTTATATCTTCCTGTGAATTAATGATGTCAATATAAAATTGAGTCAAAAGAAACCAGTTTTATCTATCTATCTTTCTATGTCTCTCTCTATCTATCCCTCTATCCCTCTATCCCTCTATCCCTCTATCCCTCTATCCCTCTATCCCTCTATCCCTCTATCCCTCTATCCATCTATCTATCTATCTATCTATCCCTCTATCTATCTATCTATCTATCTATCTATCTATCCCTCTATCTATCTATCTATCTGTCACGCTCCCCGGGTCCTCGGATCCCCTCCCCGGGTCCCCTGCTCCGATCCCCGGGTTCTCAGCTCCGCTCCCCGGCTCACCTGCCACGCTCCCCGCTCTCCAGCCTCCGGTGCCCGCACTTCCCAGGCCCCCTGGTCTCCGCTCCCGGCGCCCGACGGCTTCCCAGTTCCTGGCCGGCTCCCCTGCGTCCTCCCTTCAGCTTCCTGCCCTGGCTTCTGGCACCCGGGCCGCGCGCATGCGCATTAGGGCGCGCGCGCGGTCACTGAACCTTTCTTAAAGGGCCAGTGTCAATTAACAGGAAATGATGCACTCAGGTAAAGGGTATATAGGGGGTTAATGTCCAAGGGAGCGGGGCCTGTTCTTCGTGTTTTCCCAAGCTAGGAGTCAGGTCTCCTTGTGTTCTATGAGATACTTACCTCTCTGTCTTCTAGAGCTGATCCTGCATCGCCATCCGGTCCTGCGGTACCTCGAACCCCGAACGCTGCCCATCTGCCATCCTGACAGTCCGTACCATCTCGGATCCCTGCGGTGACCCGTCATCTCGCTCCAACGGTTCCGGACCCTGCCTGACACCATCACGGCTTCCGAACCTGAGCTCCGTCACCCGGACCACCATCCGTGACCTCGTGGTCCCAGGGACTTCTCCATTTGCTCTCAGTGCACGGACTGTCCTGCTACCTACAGTGCTCCGGCTACCGGACTCCTTTCCCTCATCCGGGAGTTCGGCCCAGTGGATCCACCTCCAGGGTCTACCCGTCCATCTGGCCCTAACACTATCTATCTATCCCTCTATCTATCCCTCTATCTATCTATATATCTATCTATCATTCTATCTATCTATCTATCTATCTATCTATCTATCTATCTATCTCTCTATCTATCTATCATTCTATCTATCTATCTATCTATCTCTCTATCTATCATTATATCTCTCTATCTATCTATCTATCTATCTATCTATCTATCTATCTATCTATCTATCTCTCTCTTTTTCTCTCTCTATCCCTCTATCTATCTATCCCTCTATCTATCTATCTATCTATCTATCTATCTATATCTCTATCTATCTCTCTATCTGTCTATCTGTCTATCTATCTATCTATCTATTCAGCTTGCATCAATATTGTCTGTGACATTGGAAGATCACACAAAAAATTTGGTTTCCTAAATACCGTATTTTTCGTTTTATAAGACGCACTGGATTATAAGACGCACCAGATTATAAGATGCACCCCAAATTTAGAGGGAAAAAAAAGTAAAAAAAAAAATATGGGGTCCATGTTATAATCCAGGGGTGTCTTACGAGGGAGGAGGGGCAGCAGCGGTGGTGGAGCGCGGTCACAGGAGGTAGGGGCGGTGCTGGATTATAGCGATGCTGCGGGTGGTGCAGAGGAGGGCCCATATCTCAATGTGGGTGGCGGCTCTGTCCTGTAGCTTTGGACACTGCTCCGTGCTGGTGCTCGCTGCGGGCGGTGTGGTATGGGCCATTCTGAAGATGTCGGCGGTGCGGGATTCAAAGAAATGGCGACTGGAGTCTGCCTGTACGCAAGTTGAGTTATCGGCTCAATGACAAGCCGAGAACTCATTTGCGCACCTCCGGGCGCCATTTTCGTTAAGTCCGCAGCTGGGACATCGATGGGCCTGATGCGATGCGTGCGCAGATGAGAGATTGAGGCAAGAGCAAGAGCTCCATCTGCACATACACCGACTCTGGGTGCCATTATTTGAAGCCCTCACCGCTGACATCTTCAGAATGGCCCATGCTTCACCGCCTGCCGCCCAGAGCAGCACCACATAGAGCAGTGCCCGCAGCACAGGACACAGCATTGCCCCTGCCTGCTATGATCCCTCTTCACCACCCCCCGGTAAGCTACATTTGGATTTTAAGGCGCACCCCCCATTTTCCTCCCAAATTTTTTAGAGAAAAAGGGCATCTTATAATCCAAAAAATACGATAACTACATTTTGATACAAAATATAACAGGTAAAATAAAAATAACCCATTCTCACATAGCAAAAACCATAGCCACATCACACCTTCTAAGTCTGAGACATATTTTCCATAGTGTATTTTTGAAATAATATTGATAAAACCACATGTAAACCATTGTGGCTTACAAGTAGTATTTAGCAGTTTTACTCCTTATAGACTTATAGTAATATATAATAATAATAATAATGATGCTTGATCCTTTTCATTCTTCTTGACCAAATACATAGATTTTATAGTTTCAAGCTTTTGAGGCTGAAAGAAGACACAAGTTCATTGAGTTTTACCTATCCTAACCTGTTCATCAAGAGGAAGGCCAAAACCCTATAAAATGGATGCTAATTGCTCTATTGGGGGAAAAACTCCTTGACTCCACAATCAGACTACTTTTCTTTATCAATATTGCATCACAGAAATCTCTGCTCATAACCCGTAATATATTTTTCAAAAAAGCATCCAATCCTCTTTGTACTGTTGTAGTGAATCACACATTATTACTGTCTTGCTAGGTATGGGGAAGTACCAAGTGAATGGCAAAAGGGAAGGGAAACCCTGTGTCTATAGATAATGGGGAGATGGTGACCCCTGACCATACCTACCGCTGGTCCCTGGGGTCCCTCACCACTTTAGATAGGTTCTGCACTTATGCGCCGAGCTGGATACCTTACCCTAGGTATCCCTAGTGCTGGACCCTAAATAGGGAACGGATGGGATGAGCTATTCATCAACCCCACTAAACACTAGAGAAGACACAAGGAGGACACACAGGGGGACAATGCATGAACTACTTATTCACAGATGACTCAGGTAGAGTTTGAGGAAAGTTTCACCAACGATGCAACAAAGGAGTACAAGCCACCTGCTTGCAACCAGAGCTAGAATGAGCTGAATAATATCACCAGCACAAGTTCTGGTAAGTTAGGAGTATTTAAGCACAAGGGGAATTGTTAGGATCAGGAAACTGCAAAAAGATCTACAAAAATCCCATTAAAATGTTGAAGATAATGCTCACAGAGTAGTTGGAAACTTAGCTGGCTGCAATCTTCTGACTACAACAACACAACTAGAAGTTGCGGTGGAGTGTTCCTAACCAACCTAGACTCCTCGTCACCGAGAACTAGCTAACCTCAAAGATGAAATGAGGAATCCAGGCTTGCCTCGGAAGAGCCCCAAAGGAAAGTAAAAAGCCCCCAACATATAACAACGGTGATTTAAGAAAAAAACAACACACAGATAGAAAGCATAGGATTAAGCTAAGTGAGGCCCTGCTAGCTAGATACAAAAGGATAGGATAGATTACTGGTTGCAGCCAGCAAAAACCCTGAAAAAACACCAATACCTGATAAAAAAAAATATTCACTTAAAGACCACACGATCTTCCACCCACTATATCAGGAACTCTTGTGCAAATACATCTAAATGGAAAATGCAAATGTAATAGAAAAGATCATTACTACAAAAACACATGAGATACAAAAATACAAATCCTGAACAGACAGGGAGTAACAACTGCTTTTCTTGCTGGGAATAAATTGCTTTCCAAAAATGGTGCAGAAAAAGCACTCATTCCCCAGCAAGAAACAAAAGATAATATTTTCAAACGCAGTTTCAGGAAAAGGCATAAATCAAGCAGCAAAGCCCTTCAGTGCAAATTCAGCCCCAACTAAACCCAGACCTAGAGAGCAAAATACTTATCAGGCATTGTTGTAGACTCAGGATGACATGGGAACAGAATCGATACAAAGGAATGAAAAACGGCTGTTGAAAGCATTCCTGGAGAATCCAAAAAAGGTTCGAAAGGTAAAACAAAAACCTAAAGAGGCAGGCAAAAAGCCCAAAAGCTGGAGGACAAGAATTCAGGACATCTTCCCATAAGGCAAAAAACAATTTTCACCGGCAAAGGTTAGACAGAGACAGCTTTCCTTTATACCCCCAAGCTGGACTCAATAGGCTAGCTGAAACAGCAATCATCTTCTACACCTGTCTGAGTGACAGATGCAGAATCAGACTCACTATGAGCACTAGCCACCAGAGGGAGTCCAGAAACACTCCCAGACACAGCACCATCTCTGAAGGAATTCACAACAGGGAATACTGATAATCATCAGCTGGACGGAAGGAGGGCTGCGCTGAGTCCTAAAGGGAAGAGATGAAAACCTAGCAGAAAAGCTACCTAGTACAATGAATACTAACAGCAGGAACAATATAAAGTCAGAGAGCATTTTGCACAGTGACCTTGTGGCGCCCTGGACAAGCCAGGGGCCACAGAGAACAACACCCACACACCCCACACTCCCGGTCAGGCACACCGAAGTCAGACACAAAACCCTTGTTGCCTTCCTCCAGGGGCTGATGTCCACACCAGGGGGTGGGCCAGGCGGTTGGTCCCGCCCACCGAGGAGTTCACAGTCCTGGAGGCGGGAAAAGTAGACAGATTAGTTTTGGAGAGGAGTGAGGACAGGAGGAGGTGAAGTGGCAGTAGAGCAGACTGAAGTTGGTCCGGGTGTGTGGCCCGGACAGATCAGCAAGGTTGGCAGACGGTGGTGACCGTCTGCAGGAGTGACCGATTGGAGTCTACCGTAAGGACCGTGGACGGGCGGTGGCCCGGCGGTACCGGACCGGTACACAAAGAGAAGTCAGCACCATCTGGCAGGGGTCACGGACCCCGGCAAGGCTAGGAGTCGCCGTGAATTTGCCAAATTCGGTAGTGAAGGGAACCTCCGGGGTTTCCCAACAGCCAAGTCCCGACAGAAGGCAACAGTCCAACCAAGTGAGAGAGACACCGCCACCGCCAAGGCAACCATTTCTCAGGGCCAGCGCCTGCGGGCAAAGGGACTCCTCCGGCCCATATCCAAGCCAGGGAGCGGGTTACCGGTGGGAACCCATTGGAACCATCTACCGTATCTAGGTGCAGGGAAAGGCAGTCACCATCAACCTGCCAGGAGCAAACAACACCGCAGCCGTCTGTGGGACCCGTCCGTGTGTTTTACCGAGAACTGTGTCCTCATCATTGGCTGAGTGAGTACCACCGTGCCGTGCGGCACAGCGCTGCCCCCGTGACCCTGCACCTCATCAGGCCCCGTAACCCGCCTGCCATTCATCCCTACCCCATCACCGGGCCCCGGGACAACCAACCCCCTACCCACGGAGGGGAGAAATAACAACAAAGCTGCTCCCTGTCACCGCTCCCGGGATCCCCGTCCAGAGCAGCGGTGGTGTCACCAAAATCACCACAACCGTGGGTGGCGTCACGGACAATAACCAAAACCCCCACAATCAAAATCCCCTTTTCACTCACGGGCGAGGAACGCCGCTCGAGTCCCCGCGATCCGGCCCACCGCTCGAGCCACCACCGAGCAGCAGCAGCCGCAGCGGCAGCGGCAGCCGGACCCGAGCAGTGGGAGAGCGCAGCGTCCCCTCCTCCGCCCGCGACAACCTTCTGTTTCCAGAAACCACATGACTGTCTGTCATCCGTGAAACAACCGTGACAATTATGTCCTGTGTCAGAGAGTTCCATAATCTCACTGCTGTTACAGTAAAGAGTCTGTGTCTGTGATTATGATTAACCCTTCTTTCCTTTAGATGTAGAGGATGTCTCCTTGTCATCATTGTAGGCCTAAATGTAAAAGATCATTAGAAAGATCTCTGCATTGTCCCTTCATAAATTTATCCATTGTAATAAGACCACCCGCTCTAGTCTATCCTTCTTATACACCGGAGACCAAAATTGTACATAGTATTCTAGGTATTGACTTGATAGAGGCAAAATTATGTTCTAGTTATGAGCAAATATGCCTCTTTTAATGCATCCCATTATTTTATTCGCCTTTGCAGCAGCTGCCTGACACTAATCACTAAGGTTGAGTTTGCTATTCATACAATCACCCAAGTCTTTTTCAGTGACAGTTTTATACAGTGTTTTACCGTTCAGTACAACAATGAACATTTTATTTCCTCAGCCCATTGGCATGACCTTTCATTTATCTGCATTAAACTTCAATTGTTATTTTCTCATGCCAAGCTTTCAGCTTCCATAAATTTCTCTATTATATGGAATTATCCACCTCTGTGTTGATTACTTTGCAAAGTTTTGTAGTATCTGCAATTATTGATATTATACTGTATATGCTCTCAACAAAGTCAATAATACATGTTAAAAAGAAGAGGGCCCAATACTGACCCCTCTGGTACCCTCATCACTACACTCTTGCTTTAGTACCCAAAACACTTTTTTTTTATTTAATTTATTGTGGCCCTTACATGTTTATTTTGCCATAATGGTTTTCTCCTATTTCTAGCTTGTTAAATCCCATAGGGTATATTTTGTGGAAAGGTCCTATTCAGGATTGTTTACTTTGATTTTCAAGGACATTGTCCCTGTTTATGGCATTAAGAGTATCTCTTAGCTGTTAGAAATTTGCCTTCCTGAAGTTGTGTCCATGTAGCACCTCTTCTAAATATCTTATTAAAGGATACTGTATCCTTTAAAAATGTTAATTTCTAATACTTAGTTGAAAACTCTTTGTTGGCAATGACTGAAGTCTTGATCTCATGGCTATCACCAGACACTGTATTTTCCTCTTGTTACTACTCTGCCGGGTCTTTACTGCAGCGGTTTTCAGTTATTTTTTTGTTTCTGGGCCTTTCTATCTGAAGTTTAGTCTTTAACAAGTGAAATGCGGCTCTATTGAGTTGAGATCAGGTGACTCACTTGGCCATTCAAGAATATTGCATAAACTCCTGGATGGCTTTGGCTTCATGTGTTGGGTCATTGTCTGTATTATGAAATGCTGACCAATCAGATGGCTACATTTGGCTGAATTTGAGCACACAGTGTCTCTGAAAACCCCAGAATTCATCCAACTGCTTCTCTCTTTAGTCACATCATCAATAAACACTAGGGACCCAGTGCCACTGGCAGCCATGCACGCCTTGTCCATCACATCGCCTCTGCCGTGTGTTACAGATGATGTGGTATGCTTTGGATCATAAGCCATTCCAAGCCTTCATCATACTTTTTTCTTTCCATCATTCTGATAAAGTTTGATCTTGGTTTTATCTGTTCAAAGAATGTTCTTCCAGAACTGTGCTGGTGTTAAGATTAGTTTTCTTTAGCAAAGTCCAATATAGCCTTCTTATTCTTGAGACACCGTGCTGTGTATTTTTTTTCTTGCAGTCTTCTCTTTATGGTAGATTTGGATATTCATACATCTACATCCGGGAGAGTGTTGTTCACTTGGTTGGATGTTGTGAAGCGGTTTCTTTTCACCATGGTAATTATTCTGCGATCATCCACCACTGTTGTCTTCCATGGACGTCCAGGTCTTTTTGCATTGTTGAGGTCATCAGTGCTATCTTTCTTTCTCAGGATGTACCAAACTGTAGCTATAGCCCCTCCTAATATTGTAGCAATTTCTTGGATGTTTTTTTTTCTGTTTTCACAGATGAAGGATGGCTTGTTTCACCTGCATGGAGAGCTCCTTTGACTGCAATAATTCCAGGCCTTTTATGTGCTTAATTGAGAATTAAATAACAAAGGAACTGCCCACACCGGCCCATGAAACAGCCTGATAGTCAATTGTCCAATTCCTTTTGTGGCCTTTAAAACTAGGGAGGCACATGTAAAGGAGCTGAAACTCCTAAACCCTTCATCAAATGTTAATGTGGATATCCTCAAATGAAAGCTCAAAGTCAGGACTTTATGTCCATGTCCATTATATAAATATAACTTGAATTTGTTTAAGTAAACAGGAAAAAAAAATTGTGTCAGTGTCTAAATACGAGGGGCTGCTGATAAGTCTTTGGTTTTAACAAGAAAGAAACGGGATAGGATGATAAAACTTTACATTTATTTCACATACTCACATACTCTCCACTGATGTCAACAGTCAACACACTTCTTACATCGGTATTGCAAGTTCTGTAAACCCAGCAAAAAGAAGGATTTCGGTTGTGCCTCAAAACAGGCATCTGTAGCAGCCATGGCATCAGAAATTATGTGAAATTTGGTACCCTTGAGGTGTTTCTTCAGGTTTGGAAACAGATGATAGTCAGAGGGAGCTAGCTCTGGTGAATCAGGTGGGTGGTCTACCAGCTGGAAGCCCAGCTCTGCCAGTTTTGCCGTGGTTGCTTGTGCAGTGTGAGTGAAGGCGTTGTCTTGCAGGAGCAAGATTCCTTTGGACAGCTTGCAGCACCTTTTAGCCTTCAGAGCTGCCTTCAATTGGTCCAAACGTTCAATGTAATACCTTCAGGTAGTTCACTAGCAGCACGCCCTCCTCATCCCAGAACACAGACGCCATCACCTTAGTGGCTGATTTTTGCACTCTAAACCCTTTGGACAAGGAGAACCACTGTGCCTCCACTCTTTTGACTGCTCCTTGTTTTCTGGGTCATACAAATAAATCCAGGTCTCATCTATAGCGACCAGTCGATCTAGGAAGTTCTTATCAGTCCGGAAACGCTGACAAACGGACCGGGAATTTTTCATTCGAATGCTTCTCTGATCTGTTGTCAAATATTTGGGGACCCACTTTGCAGATCGCTTCCTCATGTCCAAATGTTCATGGATAATGACACAGACACGTTCATGGGAAATCCCTATGATGTCTGCTATGGCCTTAGCTGAAATTCGTTGATTCTCCAGTATGAGATTGTGCACAGCATCAACGATCTCCAGAACAACAACCACTCTCAGTTGTCCAGGACGTTCCTCATCATTGGTGCTGAAGTGGCCCGTTTTAAATTTGGCAACCCAGTTCTTAACTGTGGAATATGAAGGGCATTGATCCCCCAATGTCTGCGACATATCACCATGAATAACCTTCAAGGACTTTCCTTGCAGAAACAAGAATTTTATCACTCCTCTGCTCTCAGTTGCTGTGAATATCGCATTAGACTCTGCCATTTTGTTTTCCCGCATGCTAGATCACTGTTGCTATAAGCAACAAACAAAATTTTGAAAACATATATTAGACACAAGGCTTTCATGTGGTGTAATATTCATTACCATAAAAACAAAAAAAGATCAAAAAGCCAAAGACTTATGAGCAGCCCCTAGTATATATGTACCTAACTGTAGCTAGTTCTCATCCTCCATCTTGTTGGTGAGTTCTCTGGCATTTATGTGCATGCACTTAAAGGAAACCTGTTACCATTTTTTAAGTGTATGAGGTAAGCCTACCTCCTTCCTTAGCACCTATGCTGCATTTTAAAAAGTGCAAATCAAAAAAGTTTGTGGAGCCTCTGTTAGGAGTCTTGACACAGAAACTAGCCAGATATCCCTCCGGGAAGGACTTAGCCAAGGAGTGGCTCTTTTTAGGAGACCACCATAACCACCATATTAAGTGGCCCTTTTAGTTAATATCCAACTCTTTGACAAGTTTAAAGATATGACAAGGGAAATACCAAGGCCAGGTATCCATCCACAGGCAGCTGTTTCGGGGTATTGCCCCTCATAAGTGTAGAGTAGGATTCTGGCCAGGTGGGAGCAATGCCTAGTAGACCAACTAGACAAAACATCCACTGATCTCGGGGAGACCAGCCAGAGAAAACACTGCCGGCAGGCAACGAGGGCGCTCAACACAGTGATATCCTATTTCCCTTGTCATATCTTTAAACTTGTCAAAGAGTTGGATATCTACTAAAAGGGCCACTTAATATGGTAGTTACGTTGGTCTCCTAAAAAGAGCCACTCCTTGACAAGGTCCTTCCCGGAGGGATATCTGGCTAGTTTCTATGTCGAGACTCCTAACAGAAGTTCCACAGACTTTTTTGATTTGCAGATATCCCAGGGGGCAATGCACCTATGATTTCACTGTGTTGAGCGTCCTCGTTGGCTGCCGGCAGTGTTTTCTCTGGCTGGTCTTCCCGAGATCAGTGATTGTTTTGTCTGGCATTCTAAAAAGTGGCTTATATTATGCCCTAAACCCCCCTGCAATTCCACCAAAAAACCTTTTGAATAGCTCCCACACTCTATGCTGTTCCGGTTGCATGGGTGTCTTTGCCGCGGCTCCTGTCCCTCCTCCCCGCTGGTAATTGCCGTCCTCCCAATGTGATTGATGTGGTTGATGCGCCCTGCGTCGTCCACATAGCTGGACAAAATCTTACGCCTGTGCAGGGAGATTGCAGTTTACGCAGGTGCACTTTGCTCTGCACTGCTACGAGTTGCTGCCGACGCATGCGCAGTTAGGTTTCAGGCACTGCCCGCAGCAGGGATTTCAAGTAATTTTTTATTAAAACCAATGTGTTCCTGTGATGGACCGGCGCCTTTCTCAAAATATAAAAGTCCACTATTTCCAAGGCTTTTACTTCCCAGAATGCAGTCCGCCTAAACGTCACAGTTTTCTTTTTTACCCTTTGTCAGTTGCAATAAATATGGTATTTTGTTCCGCTCAGTTTCTGTTCCAAAAACTCCTCGAAAGGTCTATGTGCACATAATTTTCCTGCGGTTTTCCATTTATGAGATTGAGATATGCCCCCTCTTCCCTGTAGGTAAGTCTAGTCTTTTAAATCAACTAGGTGGTAATTAAAAAATTGTCCACAGGGAATAGTTGGTTAAGAAGACTAGATTTACCTACAGAGAAGAAGGGGCATATCTCAGAAATTGAAAACCACAGGAAGGTGAGAAACCCACCACTTATTTATGACAAGTGACAGGTTCTCCTTAACCAACTTTGTATTCCAAGTCAGAACACAGTAACCTAATAGAAGCTGGCTACTAGTATCATATCCCACGAGCATTAATATTATATCATATTTAGAGCATTTAATTTTTTTCCTGATATATGTATATATATACACACACATATATCTTGATTAAGAAGTGGCACCCTCCTGGAGCAAAGATTTCTCAATCAGCTACTTGAAAAAGGGTCAATTATTAGTTCTTAATGATAATTAACATTTAGAATATCATGCGTGTTTGTGTGTTCTTTTGGATTCTGATTGAACCTGAAGAAGGCACTTTGTAATCAGACATGAGTGTTCCCCAGTGTACCAAAGGCCAGGGGGGACTCCTAATACAGATCAACGAGATGCTGTGTGACCCCAACATATTTTGATAAAGTTCAGTGATTATGAAAATTGACTTCACCTGTCTTGTGTAATATGACCTTGAAACACTAACAAATACTGATTTATCGAGCAAAAACAAGGAGTTTTTTTTGAGACACATTTCTCCAGTTGTCCGGGTAAATCAGGGTGATTGCTTGTAAGAGTAGACGATATGTTGGACATTAAGATATATACTTGAATTTCAAGATCAAAGTAATAAGCTCTTTATTCTGATTGGAATTCAACACCAACTCCTATACAGCTCCCAAATGTTCTGTCTGTTGTAGATCTATGCCCATACAGCACTGCTGTCTTTTTTTGGCATTGGTGCTGTCTCCTATAAACATCATGTAAGCTCATCGCCAAGGTTGGATGGTGCACAGGGCAGAGTGTGTGCCCAATGTCGTCAAGGCCATCTGTCTCAGCAGGTTAATTCTCCTTTGAAGACTGTCTCTTCTGAAGGCCATGATTGGGTCATCACGTGAAGGGTTTTCATCTCCCACCAGCTAGATCCGAGGCTTTCCAACCAATAGGTAACTGTCTGGGTCACCCAAGGCCATTTCTCAGCAAAAAAGTTGAACTTGATATCAGATTTCAGTTGGTGAACATTGATTATGGGACTAACATTCTCCTGAGAGGTAAGTGCCCAAAGGTTTTGATACCCATCTATCTGGCATTTAAAGCATATCCATAGGACATGTCATAAATGCCTGATGGGACTACCCCTTTAAAATGATAGCGTGTCTCCTGATTTCTTTCGGTTGTAGTGTAAATGTGACGCCCTGGCAAAGCCAGGTTGTCACAGAAAGAGTTAATCCTCCTTGGTAACCTGATCCCACACCGATGCAGCAGGACAAACCACAGCCCCCAGTGTAAGAGAAAAGCAGAGCAGAGGGGAGGGGCTGGAGCAGAGTGTTTGGGGAGGCAGACAGAAGAGGAGCCTGGAGTTGTAGCTCCCAGGCTGAAAGTGAAGCGTGCTCCGAGAGGGCCGGGACAGGCTGCGAGTGAGGAAGGGGCCAGAGGTAGCCGGGCAGGGTAGTGGCCCCCCGGTACCTGGGTGACCCGGATCACTGCAAGGGAGTGTATTCCCTGTTCCCGGCTGAGGAGAGGAGGAAGAGAGTGGAGAGAGAGGCACCTGGCTGCAGGGAAAGAACAACAAGGGCTGCTGCACCGTTTGTGGGACACTAACACCCCGTACCGAAGGCTGCGGACACCGGCAATTCCTAGTTTACCAGTGACTCCGTGTGAATTACTTGTGAGTACGCCCGTGCCCTTGGGCACCGCACCGCAGCACTGCGCCCTGCTCCCTGCTTACCCCATCACCGGGCCCCGGGACAGCCAACCCCCTACCCACGGAGGGGAGAAATAACATCTAGCTGCTCCATACCATCGCTCCCGGGATCCCCGTCCAGAGCAGCGGTGGTGTTCCAACCTCACCACAACCGTGGGTGGCGTCACGGACAATCTCCCTTACCAAATCCCCTTTTACTGTGGAGCCTGGGATCACAGACCGGGTCACGCCACCGTGATACCCACAGAAGTGACTCTGTGGCCCGGATCTGAGTACCCCTGGTCCCCGGGCGACACATAAAGACCTGGTGTCACCATCTTCATCAATGTCAAAATAAAGCCATACTATCATAGGGAGGTCTTTATAAACATTGCTGACTGCCATTTCAGCTTCAGGATCTGTGGAGACTACAGATTCTAGCACTCTGCCTGCTAACTTCTCTGATGTCTGTGATCAGCGCAGGTAGACTTGGGCATCGACTCACAATCTTGTAGTTTATAGGCAGGCTAGCAAGAGTTAATCTCTGCTGAGCTGCATGTTAGTCTTCTTTGATCACATGCTGTGGGGGAGCCAGTCACATTCTATTCCCTCCTATATATGCTGGCTGGATGCTTCCTTTAATGCCAGCTATAGCTTCTCTATACTGGTCTGGTGAGGTGTTATGATTCAGACTTACTGGTTGTTATTATACTTCATTACTGTAAGCGGTTATGGTGTTAACCCTTGTTGTCCGTTTTGCTGCTGCCTTACTTCTCTTGCTTTTCTCCTTAGCTTCTTACTGTTTGTTCCTGTGAGTGTGCAGTGTGTCTGAGTTTTGGTTTTCCCCTGTCTGTCTTTATCTGCTGAACTGCATGTTAGTCTTCTTTGATCACATGCTGTGGGGGAGCCAGTCACATTCCCTCACCTCCTATATATGCTGGCTGGACGCTTCCTTTAATGCCAGCTATATATTCTCTATACTGATCTAGAGAGGTGTTGTGATCTAGGCTTACTGGTGGTTGTTGTACTTCATTGCTGTAAACGGTAGTGGTGTTAACCCTTGTTGTCCGTTTTATTGCCGCCTTTCTTCTCTTGCTTTTCTCTTTAGTTTCTTACTGGTTGTTACTGTGAGTTTGCAGTGTGTCTGAGTTTTGTTTTTTCCCTCTCTGTCTTTATCTGTGTTGCCGTCACACTCCTGCCCGTTCCTTGGGGAGGGGGGTTAAGGACAGTCTAGTTCTGATCAGGAGAATAGCAAAAAATGGGACTCTGGCATCCCCACCATCAGGGGTAATATAGTGGTTAGGGATAGCCTAGGGTCTCGTAGCATGAGGGACGGTATATGATCTCCCTGTCACACTCCTGCCCCTTCCTTCTCTGGGGGTGGGGGGTTCAGTTTAGTTCTGGTCAGGAGAATAGCAAAGCACGGGATTCCAGCATCTCCACCATTAGGGATAATCTGGAGGTTAGGGATAGCCTAGGGTCCCCTAGCATGAGGTATGGTATAGGATCTCCCTGTCACACTCCTGCCCCATCCTTCCCTGGGGAAGGGGTGGGGGGGTCAGTCTAGTTCTGGTGAGGAGAATAGCAAAGCATGGAACTCCGACATCTCCACCATCAGGGGTAATCCATATGTTAGGAATAGCCTATGGTCCTCTAGCATGAGGGACGGTATAGGATCTCCCTATTTCTCACTATCCTACAGTAACATTGTGACACATACTTCACTTAGTATCTCTTAATAGCTTTAACCTTAACTGAAAACTATAGCAGAAACATACTTTTTCACATTTTTAATACATATGAAAAGTATTTATATAATTTTCTTGAAGACGGTCCCCTGTGAGGAAATTCAGTGAAGCCTTTCTTTCTCTCGTTGTGAGGTTGAATGTATTATTTCAATGGTTGTGTACAACTAATATACTATAGCCTGAAATATTTTACAGAAGAACTTGGAGGTTAAATGGCACATGAGGAGGAGTAATCGTTAAATCGGAATATCCATTAAACACCATTGAAGCATGTATTGCTACACAAAGTTATTCCCTTGGTGCCCTAGTTTAGACAAGCTGTGAACATTGTCCTTCTCCCATTCCGGCTACTGTGGTGAACTCGCTGTCACTAGGGGGCGAGAAATCTGATCTCAAGTCATCAAGGCCATTGCATTAAGCTTCACTCAGGGATCCGCTGTTCGACATAATGATTCTGTAATTCCTCTTTGCCGTGATGAGTTTTGACAGCGTGTTTCAGAAGCTGATGCCTGGGTAACCAAACACCTTAGTCTTGATCTGTTTGCCACTTAGGCCTAATGGACTCCTTTTGCATGAACACAGCAGAACTTGACTTCAATTAAAGGCAACATCAATATCTAGGTCCCTTAGAGGGGCAACCATCTAGAGAAGAAAATATATTTTAGAATGAAAAAAAGGGAAAAGAAATTGGAATGGAAAGGAAATAACGCTTTGTTCAAGGGGAAAAATAGCAAAAACACAATAAAATATCAAGAGTATTTTGATTTATGAAGCATAAAAATGTAATAATAAAGAATAGAATAAAAACTCGTAGAGGAGGACAAGGAAGGAATTTTTATTCAGATAAAACCTTGATAAAAAAAAGTTTTCAAAATATGGCAGGAATTTTTTCTATGTGGATTTGTATAAAAAAAAATACTTCAGATTCAGTTTAGATATTTTTTTTATAGATCGTAACAATTTTGCTGTCACAATGCTTTTTTTGAGCGTGAAGTTTGGTTTTAAGCAGGTGTGAGCTTTTTGATTTACTTCTATAAAGCCTTCCATTGTACACTGCAAGGGAGACAGGTTATTATCATCCCAAATCTGCTACTCTATAAAGTTTTATGTATTTTTAAAGCAAATAATGTTTATTCGGAATGATGGAAGAATATGCCCATTGTCGATGAAGAGGAAAACAGGTTGGTTATGGGTATAAGAGACAGGAAACAATATATTCTACACATGTAGGAAATGTTTTGTGTAAGAAGTAGGAGCTCTGTATACTCTCTATATAAAATTACAGCAAAAGAATAGACTATACAATGTTTCCTGTTGTGTGTCTTCTTTCTACACAGGGGGAAATAAGCCCTCATAGTATATATAGCTCTAAATAAGTACTAACAGAAGCGATGGACTCTCAGATTATGGTTGACCGGCACTAAATCCCTTTGTATGGCCAACGTAGATACTCGAAAGGTAGGATCTAACACGTAAGGGGGCTTTACACGCAATGACAACGCTAACGAGATGTCGTTGGGGTAACGGAATTTGTGACGCACATCCGGGCTTGTTAGCGATGTTGTTGCATGTGAAACGTACGAACGACTGCTAAAGATCAAAATTACTCACCTAATCGTTGATCGTTGACGTCGTTCTAATCCCAAATATCGTTGCTGTTGCAGGACGCAGGTTGTTCGTCGTTCCTGAGGCAGCACACATCGCTACGTGTGACACCCCAGGAACAAGGAACAACACCTTACCTGCACCCTCCGGCAACGAGGTGGGCGTCACTTTCTTTCGGCTGCTCTCCGCCCCTCTGCTTCTATTGGACGGCTGCTGCGTGACGTTGCTGTGACACCACACGAACCGCCCCCTTAATAAGGAGGTGGTTCGCCGGCCACAGTGACGTCGCTAGGCAGGTAAGTACGTGTGACGGGTGTTAGCAATGTTGTGCGCCACGGGCAGCGATTTGCTCATGATGCACAACCGACGGGGGCGGGTGCTTTCACCAGCGACATCGCTAGCGGCCTGTACAGGTGCTAATGATGAGCATCAGAGGTTAGAGGAGAATTGATTCAGCTATTCCATATTTTGCAAAACTGGTGTATATAAATACTTTTTTACAAAAAAAAGAAGATTGTTAAAGGGAACCTGTCACCAGATTTAGTGACTATAAGTTGCGGCCACCACCAGTGAGCTCTTATATACAGCATTCTATAATAATCTATAGAAGAGCCCAGGCCACTCTGTGTAATGTAAAAAAAAGCTTTTATTATACTCATCCACTGCGCGGTCTGATCTGGTGAGCATCGTTGATCTCGGTCCAGCCTCTCCTATCTTCTTACGCTCGTCGTCCTCCTTCCCTGCTCTATGTGAATGACACATCCTACATCATCCACACAGAGGTCTCCATCACTCTCCTCTACACACACACACACATCTCTTTGCCCTGCTGTGGGCAGAGCAAAGTACTGTAATACGCATGCTCAGGGAAAGGTCAAAGTACGCCCGTGCATGTGCACTACTATGTTTTGATCTGCCCTCAGCAGAGCAGAGGGAATTGTGCAGGAGCGTAATGGAAGCCTCTGTGTGGATGACAGAGGATGTGTCATCCACACGGGGCTGGGAAGGAGGACGGCGATCGCAAGAAGAGAAGAGGTGCTGGACCGAGACCAGAGACTCCTATCGGACTGGACCGCCCCCAGGTGAGCGGCCTGGGCTCTTATATACAGCTTTCTAGAACACTGTATATAGATGCTTACTTATGGTAGTTGTAGCTTATAGGGGACAAATCTAGTGACAGGTTCCCTTTAATTCCCAATCTAAAATGGTATGTACTCTCTAATACAACTAGCATATAGTCACATTTCCCGGCAATAATCTTTGTCTTGGTAACAAATGTCTTATCTATGTTAACAGAGCACTGGTCAGTTCCACTTGAATTAATTTGACCATCTCTAAAGCCTATGGCTGAGCCACGAAAGAAAGAACTTCACCTGTTTCTTGAAGAAATTGCAAACTGTGCATTCTTTTATAGTAGACGCAGGATGACGTCTTGAGAGACTTCACCTAATATGACATACTGTATATGTCATACAGTCATCTGTACCCATGAGCTGAGCAAGAAATCCTTCAAGTGCTGAAAGGAGAGATGTGAGTTATCCTTAAACACTGGTAAATAGTCACTATACGTTCAGACAACTTGATTTAATTTGATACATAGTGTGATGAATAGGCAAATTGATTTTTTTTTAATATAAATAATAATTTCTCCTATCTCAAAAAAATTGCACTAAAGTGTCCACCACTAGGTGACTCCCATTGCCTGTTGTGAAGACTAATCTGTCTCCAGCAATAGAGCTTCCAAGACACATTAGCCAAATAGGCTGTATGCACATATATAGGATTTCCAGGAAACTTTTCTGCTTCAAAAACCACAGTGTAGTAAGGAAAAACATTGTGCAAAATACTGTACATTTTTTTATTGTGTTTTTATTTGCATATTCATTTGAATGGGTAAAAAAAGCTGCAAAAATGCAGAAAGAACTGAGATGCTGCAGATTTGGAAAAACACCTTAAAGATTCAAATCTGCACAGAAAAATCAGCCAGCACATTGTCACATGGAGTTTTGCGCAAACTTCGCCATCTGTCATGGTGATGTCAAGCTCTGTTCACATTGCACATAATGACACTCTGGTGTCTGGGATCAATACAAGCAGACTCGGGCATTGACCTGCTGTGTGCTGATTCATAGGTAGGCCAGCAAGAGTTACTCTCTGCTAGTCTGCTTGTTAGTTTCCTTTGATCAGGTGTGGTGGGGAAGCCAATCACATCTGCTCCCCTCCTATTTAAGCTGGATGAAATCTTCTTCCCATGCCAGCTATAGATTCTATATTGGCCTGTGAGGTGTGGTGTCACAGATTCTCTGGTGGGAGTTGTGCTATTTGCTTAAAAATCTAATTCACTTTGCTGAGACTGAAAAATATTTAGCTTTTTCTATGACAAAACTGCAATGTGTGAACAAGCCCTTACAGGAAAATGAGAGGGAGCTCTACTAGTGATGAGTGAACACTACTATGCTCGTGTGCTCGGTTCATTGAAACAAGCAAGTTGTACGGGCTTGACTCGTGTACCGAATATAATGGAAGTCAGTGGGAAACCAGCACATTTCTTAAAAATAGCAACCAAAATTGAGTTTGCATAGAAAATAATCTCTCAAAATAGTTTCATGTACATAATTTCTATATTTTTATTGTCAATTTATCACATCTATAATTACAATACAATAAATATTACAAAATACATTTTATATATAAAGTGCCGGTACTTCACAGATTAATTTAAAACCACCCTACCCCATAAAACCAAACCCACAAACTGGTGCGGTGTGATATATAATTTGAATAGAAAGCAAGCTATTGCACAGATACCCAGACCAATAGGTGCATAAAAGGTTAACCGTGTTACACCTGCCATAGAATTATTAATATAAAGTGCAAATACAATATCAAATGGGATGGCTGACCCCAAGTAGAAAAGATACAAGCCCTATATATTTAGTCAGATAGAAATTCTCAATTCATCCCTTATATCAAACCTGGCAGCATAGTTAATCTATTAGGCAGAGATGAAAATACCTTTAGGGCAAACTGTCAGCAAAAGCCAAAATAGTTAGGTATGGGTAGCCACCCTTAGACTAATGGGAGGTTAACACGTGGATAATTAGGCAATCCCCAGAGGTCAAAAACACACCGCCCAGCACGAAGCGGAAGCGAAGCGCGCGTCGAGGTGCTGGGCGGTGTGTTTTTGACCTCTGGGGATTGCCTAATTATCCACGTGTTAACCTCCCATTAGTCTAAGGGTGGCTACCCATACCTAACTATTTTGGCTTTTGCTGACAGTTTGCCCTAAAGGTATTTTCATCTCTGCCTAATAGATTAACTATGCTGCCAGGTTTGATATAAGGGATGAATTGAGAATTTCTATCTGACTAAATATATAGGGCTTGTATCTTTTCTACTTGGGGTCAGCCATCCCATTTGATATTGTATTTGCACTTTATATTAATAATTCTATGGTAGGTGTAACACGGTTAACGTTTTATGCACCTATTGGTCTGGGTATCTGTGCAATAGCTTGCTTTCTATTCAAATTATATATCACACCGCACCAGTTTGTGGGTTTGGTTTTATGGAGTAGGGTGGTTTTAAATTAATCTGTGAAGTACCGGCACTTTATATATAAAATGTATTTTGTAATATTTATTGTAATGTAATTATAGATGTGATGAATTGACAATAAAAATATAGAAATTATGTACATGAAACTATTTTGAGAGATTATTTTCTATGCAAACTCAATTTTGGTTGCTACTGCTAGTGTTAATATGGTGAGTTTTGCCATGTTTAATTAATGCTGAATATGGAGTTCTATTTCCTGGTTTGGTTTAACATTCCTTAAAAATGCCCAAGTTTTCTATTGACTTCTATTATGCACCCGATCATTAGAGTGCTCGCTCATCAGTAGTTTCTACTTTTTGCTTTCCTTACTGAACAAACTGCGTACAACACATAACGGAAATGTTGACTTTCAGATCAAAATAAGCAATTCATTAGGCCTCTTTCACACTGTATTCCTCTCCCTATTCAGTGGTCCTGTACCGCCCCGTGCTCGGCAGCCAAGCCGCTTGGATCCGGACCTTCAGTGGGTGGCTTGAGGGTCTCCGGACCGGGGGGCCTCGCGGTCACTTCAACTGAAGGGGGGGTTGTGGTTTGGGGACGTAGATGTACGGCCGGAGCCGTGTTAAGTTCGTGACGCCACCCACGGGATGTGGTGAAGATGGACTCCACTGCTGCAGTTACGGGGCATCCGGGGGAGATGTTTGGCAGCAAGATGTTAACCCCTCCGTGGGCAGGGATGGTGGCCTCGGGACCTGTTGGGGTGTTTGGCGGTGCAGGGAGATGGGCAACCAGAGGGTGCTGATGTACTCACTATCAGTAAACACATGAGTGATGGTGGTCGGTGCCCGTACCCGGCTGCAGTCTGGTCCCCCACTTGGCTGGTGGTCTCTGTCTTTCTCCAGCACCTGTGTAAGATGGTGGACTACCTGCGCTTGCAACTTCAGGAGTCCGCTCCTGGCTTGTGGTTGCCTAAGGAGCCCTTTGCCCTCAGACGCTGGCCCGTGGGATCTCTGAGCCATGGCGGTGACGTTTTATCCCCCTCGTTGGGCTGTTGTCTTCAGTCGGGACTTTGGGTGGGACAGGATCTATAATCCTGGCCTCAAGCAGTTAATTAGCTAGCCCCCAGTAGCTTCTGGACCTAGCTTCAGGGTCTGAGTACCCCCCTTTGTGCTCCGGTTTCCGAGTCGGTTCCCCGTGTCGGTACCGGCGGGCTACAACCCTGTCCCTGTCCACCTCGGTTCCACCGAGCCGTCTTCCCAGCTCCTGCAGACAGAGGCCTCCGTCTGCCTCCTAGCCAAAGGTACCAGGGCTCCTACCCCGGCACCTGCTCATATTGGGTTTTCTCCTCTGCTGGAGCTGCACACAGCCCCAGCCCACACACCTCTCCAGCTTGAACTCTAGACAAGACTGTTTACTTTCCCACCTCAGGCTGTCTGAGACTCCTAGGTAGGCATCTTCCAACTTCTGGTTCCGCCCACCTGGTGTGTCCATCAAGCCCTGAGGGGGTGACTAGGGTTTAAGTGTTTGGCTGTATTTTACCTATGAGGGACAGGTGTAATGCGGGGCCCTATTTGTGACTACCTGGCCCGGCCAGGGCACCACAGTCCTATTGGAGCTTTCATCCAAGCCCCCCGCAAAACAGGTTTTGGACGTATGCGCTGAGTGGGCCATTGAATATAATGGTGCAGACGGAGTCCCTGTGTGCTCTGTCGTGCACTATTTTCGGAGGTATACACTTACTTCAGGTAGACTCCCAGATGTAGTATACTGCATTTGGGTGTCCACCTACAGAAAGCGTATACCCTGGAAAATGGTGCACAACAGAGCACACAGTGACTCCATCTGTACCTTTATAGTCAGTGGCCCCATTTACGCATACGTCCAAAACCCGTTTTGCAGGGGTTCAGACGGAAGCCCCAATGGAACCACTGAATGGAGATAAGAACGCAGTGGGAAAGCGGCCAAGACATTGCAGCAAAAGAGGTGGCGGAGTGGCGCAGTCCTAGCACCTATAGTGCTGGTAAAACATGTTTTGTAGGAGTTCGGACAGAATCCCCAATGGGACCTCTGAACGGAGAGAGGAACTCAGTGTGAAAGTGACCAAGACATTGCAGCAAAAGCAATAGTGGAGTGGTACAGTCTTAGCACCTATAGTGCTGGTAGAACCTGTTTTGTGGAAGTTCAAACAGAAGCCCCAATGGGACCACTGAACGGGGAGAGGAACTCAGTGTGAAAGTGACCAAGACATTGCAGTAAAAGGGATGGTGCAGTCCTAGCACATATAGTGCTGGTAGAATACTAAAAAAGAAAAAGGTTCCACTCAAAAAGAGTTGATGGGAAGCTACAGAGCAGGAACTCAGGACAGTTGCTGGATATATTAGACTGGTATTTGCACCTGAAGCAGTTTTAGCTGGCTGTGGGGGATGAAGGCAACGATACCATGCTCTTCATATGTTATGTGAAAGGACAAATATGTGTTAAATCCTCCTACCAGTGGAGAGGTATCACTTTTTCTTCCACTAAAACCTTTTTTTTGGCTGAAATTTTCTTTAATATTATTCATTAACTACAATTTTCTTATTTTATGTTCCCAGAGAATAAGAAAATGTATTCCTTAAAAACGCATTCTTTATTTCGCGGCTGTAGACCATGTACAGGAGAAATAAATTGTTTAAAAAAAGAGTCTAAAGTGAGTCTAAACACATTTGGCCTCATAGCTATTGAGAGGCTAGCAGTAAATGCAAATATTCCAGAACGAATTTAAAAGCAGACTTTGAATACAAATTAGCTGAAAGCACCAGGGATAAAGCGGGAGCGCGTCTATGCTCATATAGGTAATTCAAATACAATTGGACCACTCGGCAAGATGAATTATATCATAGCAGAGAGTGATGAAGCTACAGGCAACTTATTAAACTTGTACATTTCATCAACTTTCATCCGCGCAAAGAATCACGGGAGAAAACAAAGCAAGGACAAACTGGAGTAAAATCTGTTTCTTTTTATTATGGGATCATACATGTTGTAACAGATAAGGCATTTACTTTAAAACAGTCTTTTATACAAGCCCTATGCTTCTCTGAGCCAGCTGTGAGGTCAGGAGTGTGTAACCTTTTATTTAATTTTGCTTTTTACATTGTACGTTGAGACGGAGTTTTGTTTTTAAAAATCAAATGTATTCTCTTTTATATGTTATTGGTACAGGGATTGGATGACAGGACTGGGGCACCTAAGCTGACCCTCAGATGGTGTACCCTGCACTGTCACTCAGCTCAGAGGTATGTTTGATGGTAGTGAGGTCTGAGTCACCAGCGTGCTCCTGACTCCTGTCCAAGCACTGATGTAACTCCCCTCCTCCACCTAAATCCGAGGGCTGAGCCGGGACCACAAACCCCACAACCAGACACAGACAGGGGAAACTGACAACTGATATGTTGCGGACGGGTGCCAGGCCGCTGCAGGGGCTGCTCGGATCTGGGTTCGTTGCTGTGGCTCGAGTTGTAGCCGGACCCGGGCTCGTACAGCCATCCGTCCTCTCAACCGTAGAAAAGGGGAATATTTACAGGGGAGAGAGTTTTTGGCAGTGACGCGACCCATGGGTTGCAATGAGAGTTGGTAGCACCGCCACTGCCTGGTGATGGGACGCCTGAGGCTGATGGAGCAGGGCAGCAGGATGTAATCCCCTCCACGGGTAGGGGAGGTGTAGTCTCGGGGCCCAGGGGTGTACGGGATCAATGACTGCTGAGAATGACGTGCAGGGTTGGACTGGGGATGGTTGGTGTACTCACAGTTCCAAAGAATTGCACACAAAGTCCAGTGGTAAACCAAATTGCCAGTGACTGGTCGCCTCCGGCGGGTGTATTCAGGTACCACACCCGGGTGTAGCAAACATGAGTCCCTTCCTCCCGCACTCATTGTTTGTGTTTTCAATGGGACAACTCTGCTTGGAACGGGGAAGTCCACTCCCAGTAGTGTATATGTTAGGAGCTTTGGGCCGCGAAATCTGACCCTTGGGATTTCTGTGGGTTCTGGCGGACACCCTATCCCCTGCGTTGGGCTTCCGTTTCTCTCTCTGGGCTTCTGTAGAACAAGGTCTGAAACCTCGTCCCCGGCTGGTCAGTTGACAAGGGGCTTGCAACCTTCCTCGCCCTAGGGTCCAGGCACCCCATCTGTGCACGGCCTCCGGACCAGATTCCCGCTGTCGGCACCGATGGGCTACGACCCTGCCCCGGTCCACTTTAGATCTCCCGCGACCAGATCTCTGTCGCCTGTAGTCCTGCTTGCCATCTGTCACCTAGTCAGGTAGTCCAGGGGCCCCAACCCCTGACTCCGCTGCACTTCTCACTCTTCCACAGTCAACTGACCGTACTGTTCTCTGTCTGTCCCAGACTTCACTCTTGTGTTCCCACCCCTGACACCTCAGGACCCCTTGGTGGGCGCTCCTATCCGCCTGGTCCCGCCCACTGGTGTGTTCCTCTTGTCATGGGTGGGGGTGACTAGGCTTTACTGGTTGGTGTTGTGCACCTGGGTGTGGGTTTTGTGTTGGACTGCCAAGGAGGGTGGAGTATTGTACCTGAGAGATTTGTACAACCTCCGTGACTACCTGGTTTTGCCAGAGCGTCACACATAAACACGGCAATCACACAAAAAGGAGCAACTAAAGGGGTAAAGGGCGAAACAACATAAAAGTGGGAAAGTAAATAGACTACTGGGAACCTTCCAAACCATACAACCAGCAAACCACGAATTGCTGCAGCAAGCACCAATGCTGCAGCCAACAAAGCAAGTCACAGAAAGGGCTTCTCCAGCTACTTTCTCCTCCTGCCCAAATGTCGAAATGAATGAAACTAACCAGCACCCTCTGCTGGAAGCAGAGGGTATATATAAGACCTGGGAGTGGTCCAAACCGGAAACACCTGATTAGGAGTCAGAAGCTGCTGATAGGTAAACTGACATTAACCCTCTCCTCCCCAAAGGAAAGGGAATCTATTTTATCACCAGAGTCTCACAAGGTAAAGTGAGACTCTGACCACCCAAAACATGTCACTAAACTCCACAATAGAGAGAATACCGTGACATGGTGGTGGACAGTTTTGCTTGAAAAGCAGCAACAGCAGTTCTTGAAAGTAGTTTTACCAAAGGCATCTAGACGGTAAAAAAAATCTGAAAATGACCATTTGGGAATGTAGTGGGCATGCTCTGGGTGGGACATGCACTGAAGACAGTGGAAGAGAAAAGACCAAACAAGAGCTGAACTGTCCTCAACCCAAAATTCTTAACACCCTGTGCTATCTGCCTTCCCCTTTATAATTGAAGTTTTATCTTTTAATGTCGAGGTCCCTAATTTTTGCTACCTTAAAGATGTTGGCCACTACTGTATATATTTTGCCCACCTACTGTGATCAATAAGCGAAGTGTATTGTGAAATACCTTCTCTAATCAATTTTGGTACTGAGCAGCGCTATCCCTGTAGCTCAGGGACGATCACATGACCCCAAGCTTCCACGGCTGCTTGTATCCGGTGATGTCATGTCAACTTCCGGGCTTTAGAAGTTGACGTGACATCACCCTATCAGGGGGCGAATCACCCTTATAGATTGCTGTGGGTGCACAGCCTAAAAATGGAGCTCACGGTACAGGGGTCCGCGAAACCCCAGCGCCTACTTCAGCTGCATGTGCGTCCAAAGGCACACATCCAGCTGTAATATACTACAGTACAGATACGTGTCGGGTCCCTGCACTGCAAATTGTGGCGGCAAGGCATCGCATGTGGCAGGAGCTGGTGCTGGGGAGAACACATGTGCCCGCTGTTTGATTAAATTAATATTCACTGCTCCTTAGACCCGTAATCCAGTTCACCTCTTAGCACTGAAGTCGATACCGAGAGATGAGCAGGATTATGGGTGTGGGAAGCAGTGAATATTTATTTCTTTAAACAGCAGACACAGATGATTGCCCAGCAGCTGCAGTAAGCCAACGGCTGAGTGATCACCTGTGCCCACTGTTTAAGGAAATTAATATTCTGGCAGATATAGAGCCTGAAAGTCAAAAGTTCAAAACATTGTTACCTTCTGCTCGTCATATACAGTATATATGTAAAATATGTTTAGAGTGTATGGCTTTCTGATGATATATATTAACCCTTTCACAGCATCCACCAGTCTCATACTCGGCAGTAATGGCTGTGTATTACAGCCAAGACCTGCCTCTAATAACCTAGATTGTTAACCTGTTAAATCTGATTGTCAAACTCCGACAGCGGCATTTAACACTCGCCACCATAGGGGCAATTTTAGGCGCTTGGTGGTGTGCTCGTGACGTAATAACATGTCGCTGATGGGTTGCTATGAGAGCAGGGGGTCTAATAAAGACACTGTGTGGAGCTGCAGGATCGCTCCCTGCCCGGCATGCAGCGTGTGATGAGGGTAATCTGGCTAGGTGCCTCAGGCTCCGAACAACAGGTCAGATTGCCCTCATTACTAAGTGGCCAGCAAGGGCCTCCTGAACCTCCCAGCTTCTGTGCCTCAGTACCGGCTGCACCGGCAATATGTCCACCAGTATGTTACAAGTCCATTCAATGTATCTGACTCGCCCACCCCAGGGCTATGGGACACCCGGTGCCGGGCCGGACTAGTCCGGGGGACGTCAGTGGTGGCGAGGCCCGACTCCGTGGCCCTGGTGTTTGTCAGTTTAATATGGCTGGTGACTTGGGAGCAATTAAAGTATTTGTTTCGTGACACCACCTGTGGTCTGCGGCTATTAAGCCGCCGCTGCTGTGTGAGGCCTCCGGGGTGATGATACGGCAGCAATGGTGGTACTGCTCCCCACAGGTGGAGCGGAGCCCCGGGGACACTGTTAGTGCTCGTGAAAGTCTATGGTGTTGTGTGGCTAACACGGTGCAGGGCCGACAGGCAATGAAAGAACCAGGCACAAACAACAGTCTCTTTACCTTCTCCTCTTTTACTTTAGGAACAGTCCAATCCTGGGAGACCGTCACAGGTGGTGAAGGGGATCCGGTCGGCCTGGAAGTACTTGGGGTGATCTTTCTGGCCAGCTGAGTATGAGGCCTACTCCTGTTCCTTTCTTTACTACGATAGGACCCTGCTTCTCTGGATCCAGCAATGGCCCTCTTTGCTGCTGGGACCGGTGGTACGTCCCTTTCCTTCTGTGGTAGGCTGCGCAGGCCCTCTCTGGTGCTTCTCTGCTGGAGTCCACACCGGGCCCTGATGCTGCAGCTGTACCTTCGGGCTGGTTATGGGCCAGGTGCTTGCAGCTCTCCTGCCCTTCGGATTCGGCTACCAGGGAGTATTTTAAGCCCTGGTGGCCACAGACTCCGATGTCCAAGTCTCTTCTCTGCCTCTCTGCTACTCCTGCTTCCCTGGGCCAAGCTGTTCCAGCTCCAGGCCCCAGATCCACAGGACAGCACACTCTGCGTCTGCTTCCTTTCACTTCTCTCTACAGACTGAACACTACTTCCTCCCTCAGGTCAGACTTAAGGAATGCTCCCTGGAATTCCAGGGTCAGAGCTCCCCCTGCTGGCCGGAGGGAGAACTGCATTGGATGTTAAACTTGCTGGCCAATGGACCTCCCAATTACCTACAGTCTCAGCATTAACCCTTTGGGAGGGCAATGCTGTTGTGGCGACCAGGTCCTGGAGCGCCACACTCCCCCTTAGTTAAATTCAGTACTCCCGGACTGTAGAAAACAAAACAAGACATACATTTTACAACCTTAAACAACTATAAGAGTCCAGTGTGGCTCCCTGCCGGGTGTCCATTACACTGCTCCATGGGGGACCCGCCGCGATAAAAACCCCAACGTAGGCTCTGGGCGTGCGTCAGAGCATTGATGACCCCACTCTATGCACGCCGGACGGGTTTTTCTTCAAGGGTTGCTGAGCACACTGGTGCTAACTATGTACAGCTAGGTGTTGGCCACCCATAGTCCAGTGGCCCAATTGTCCATTTTCTCAACCAAAAAAAAAACATTTTATACACAACATTACAGACATTTCACATAACTATTTACATTCTAATAAGTACTCTTTCTTTCTACTCTCTATACCTTGGAGGGGGCTGTCCCCGAGTGCTGCGTTGGGACCTGCGTAGCTCTGGTGTCTGCCCCTGACTACTTGGTGTGTCTTCTACCTCAGCACTACAGGTAGGCCTAACCCTGATAGGTATGCGTGATGATTGCCTACGTGGTCTGAGAGTCGCCAAGGGTATGACAGGTTCACCACTGACAGGGGGTTGATTCTCCTGTTCCACTGCTGGCGTGTCATCTCGTGTTGGAGCGGACGGTTCTTTAGGTGGATCTGGAACCTCTTCTGTTTCTGCGGGAACGTCAACACTGGTACCACTATGGCATTGTTTATTCGGGTCCAAGTTTTGGGGAATTTTCCAAGGATTGTTTGGATCATCTCTTCCTCTTTTTCTGGACTTTGGGGACTTTCTTGTACTTCTTCTACTTCTTTTTGGGTTCTGCACCGTTCGGGGCATGCTTTCAGGCGGTCTCGAGAAACTGCTTGATAGGTCTTGCCTTCATCTTTGCTTATGAGGCATACCTTACTATTGTCAAAGTTGGAGGGGATAATGGTGTAGGGTTCATTCTCCCACTGATCATCTAATTTATGCGCCCTCCGCTTTTTCTTGAGGACCTGTTCTCCAGGTGCTAAGGGAGTTGCTGGAGCTGTTTGATTGTAATGCTGCTCTTGTCTCGTTCTTGCTTGGGACAGGCTCCTTTCTACGCATTCCTGGACCTTGCGGTACTGCTGTTGTCGCTCTGTATCCCAATCTTCTATCTCCTGAACCGCTTCAGGTGACACAGTCCCCATCTCAAAGTCTACAGGTAACTTGCCAGGTCTTGCTCGTATCAGGTAAGCAGGGCTGCAGTTGGTCGAATTTACTGGGATATGGTTGTACAGGTCTACCAGATCTGGTAACTTCTCTGGCCATTGGTTTCTTTCTTCCAGAGGTAGAGTCTTGAGCATATCAATAACCACATGGTTCATCTTCTCGCACAATCCATTGGTTTGGGGGTGGTACGGTGTGGTTCTGATTTTCTTACAACCGTACATGTTACAGAACTCTTGGAACACTTCTGCCTCGAATGCAGGACCTTGATCAGTCAGTACCCTTTCAGGGTAACCGTGAGGTCGACAAAAGTATGCCTGAAATGCTCTAGCTGCTGTTCTGGCTGTCTGGTCCTTCACGGGCACTACTACCAGGAAACGAGAGTAATGGTCCACAATGGTGAGGGCGTACACATAGACTGAGCGGCTTGGTGTTAACTTCACGTGGTCCAGGGCCACCAACTCCAGGGGCTGCTTCGTGACAATTGGCTGTAGGGGAGACCTCTGGCTGGCATCATCTTTCCGCCTCAGGTTACACGGACCACAGTCTCGGCACCACCTGGGGCGCCACATATCCCTTTAAGAAATGGAAGAAAGTGTTAAATCATTGATAAAATTTTGTTCATTTTTTTTTTACCTTCTAAAACGGTGGTTAGTGAAGATCCTTTATACTATATTGGCAGCATAAAAGCCCGGATGAAGTCTTTAGTATTCAAAGATTTGTGAATGGATTCTAAATTGATTAACTTAACAGAAGCAAAGAGTTTAATTGACAGAGTACATACACCAAAGTGCTGAATTACTATTGCTGTCCCCATAGGGATTATATCTATTGCTGGAAAAGGGGATATTGGAATCTTGGAAAATGCTTTTCTAGGGAAAACGATTAAATAGTTTAGTAAGCAGTCAGAGGCTGACGAGAATGAAGAAAACACAGCGTGTGCATTATGGGTGTTTCTATCTGCACCTGAAACCCACAGTAAAGTACATGACTTAGAAATCTAACATTCAGCAATTTAACGTTCTTGAGAGATTTCGGCGATGATGACATGATAGTGCCAAACAGATGGCGCCATTTGTTGGCTACAACAATGAGTGGTATTGAAGGTCACTATGCTATCAGATAACCAGATATCAATTGATTGATAAGGTGATTGATGGACAATCTGCAAATCATTCTATTTACAAACTATGTTGTCTTATGGTCATGTCGCACACAACGACAGCGACGACGTCGCTGCTAAGTCACCATTTTCTGTGACGTAGCAGCGACCTTGCTAGCGATGTTGCTGTGTGTAACATCCAGCAACAACCTGGCCTCTGCTGTGAGGTCGCCGGTTGTTGCTGAATGTCCTGGACCATTTTTTGGTCGTTGCTCTCCCGCTGTGAAGCACACATCGCTGTGTGTGACAGTGAGAGAGCAACAACTAAATGTGCAGTGAGCAAGGAGCCGGCTTCTGCGGACGCTGGTATTCAAGGTAAATATCAGGTAACCAAGCAAAGGCTTGGTTACCCGATATTTACCTTCATTACCAGTGTCTGCAGCTTCTTGAAGCTGGCTGCCTGCTCCCTGCACACGTAGATAAGGTACACATCGGGTAACTATAAGCAAAGTCGTTTGCTTATTAACCCGATTTGTACTCTGGCTACAAGTGCAGGGAGTCAGCGCTAAGCGGTGTGCGCTGGTAACCAAGGTAAATATCGGGTAACCAAGCGAAGCACTTTGCTTGGTTACCCGATATTTACCTTAGTTACCAAGCGCAGCATCGCTTCCACGCGTTGCTGCTGGCTGGGGGCTGGTCACTGGTCGCTGGTGAAATCTGCCTGTTTGACAGCTCACCAGCGACCATGTAACGACACAACAGCAATCCTGATAAGGTCATATCATCGTCGTGATCGCTGCTGCGTCGCTACGTGTGACCTAGGCTTTACCCCCAAAATTCACTTCTAGAGAAGTGTCCAACTAGTAGACATGGTCGAACAAATTTGAGTGGAACTGAATTCTACTCTTCTTTAAAAAAATCCGGTATTCACCAATAGTGGATTTTTTTGTAATTCGCTTCCACTCAAATGGATCTAGTCGCCATTTTTTTTAATTAAAAAAAAATTATACTCGCCTCTCCAATCCATCCACTACTCATCGCCACCCATCTGGCACTTATCACATCTTCGGACTGGCGTCAACAGCATTGAAATTCCTGGAGCCTTGGTCGCCAAACTGAGGTTTCAGGGTTTGGGAGGGTTCTGCACATGCGCCTGCAAAGGTCATGGTCCATGAAGTTACGCACAAGCCTCGAAGTCTCAGGGATATCAGCACAGCCTACATTGATGCATCCAGGACAAAATGGATGGTTGTAAGGAGTCCATGAACCAGAAAGATAAAAATTGAGGCGATTCTAACGATTTATATTTTTCCATTATTATGGCAATTCACCAGTCTCTGGAGAGACCCCAGACAGGTGAATCTGAATTTCTGTCTGGTCCATTCATCTCTTCTAACTCGATTTCCAGTGACTCTTGCCAAAAATGTATATTATGAGGAGCTAGGAGGGTGTGGGACCATGTATATTATAAGGGGCTAGGGGGTCTGCTGCCATGTATATTGTAAAGGGCTGAGGCCTGCTGCCATGTATACTGTAAGGAGCTGGGTGAATCTGTGGCCATGTATATTATGAGGGGCTGGGGGATTTTTGACCATGTATATTATGAGGGGCTAGGGGTTTGCAGATATGTGTCTTATGAGGGGTTGGTGGGTCTTGGCTTTGTATAATATGAGGAGCTGGGGGGTCTGTAGCAATGTGTATTATGTGGGACTGGGAGTCTGCGACCATGTATAGCATGAGGGGCTGGTGGGTCTGCAGCCATGTATATTATAAGGGGCTGGTGGGGTTTGCAGCTATGTATATTATGAGGGGTTGGTGAGTCTGTGACTTTGTATATTATGAAGGGCTGGGGGAGTCTGTGGCAATGTATATTATGAGGAGCTATTTTTTGTATCCATGTATATTATGAGGAGCTGGGGGGGGTCTGTTGCAATACATACAGTCATATGAAAAAGTTTGGGCACCCCTATTAATGTTAACCTTTTTTCTTTATAACAATTTGGGTTTTTGCAACAGCTATTTCAGTTTCATATATCTAATAACTGATGGACTGAATAATATTTCTGGATTGAAATGAGGTTTATTGTACTAAGAGAAAATGTGCAATCCGCATTTAAACAAAATTTGACCGCTGCAAAAGTATGGGCACCTCAACATAAAAGTGACATTAATATTTTGTAGATACTCCTTTTGCCAAAATAACAGCCTCTAGTCGCTTCCTGTAGCTCTTAATGAGTTCCTGGATCCTGGATGAAGGTATATTTGACCATTCCTGTTTACAAAACAATTCCAGTTCAGTTAAGTTTGATGGTCGCCGAGCATGGACAGCACGCTTCAAATCATCCTATAGATGTTCAATGATATTCAGGTCTGGGGACTGGGATGGCCATTCCAGAACATTGTAATTGTTCTTCTGCATGAATGCCTGAGTAGATTTGGAGCGGTGTTTTGGATCATTGTCTTGCTGAAATATCCATCTCCTGCGTGACTCCAACTTCGTCACTGATTCTTGCACATTATTGTCAAGAATCTGCTGATACTGAGTTGAATCCATGTGACCCTCAACTTTAACAAGATTCCCGGTGCCGGCATTGGCCACACAGCCCCAAAGCATGATGGAACCTCCACCAAATTTTACTGAAGGTAGCAAGTGCTTTTCTTGGAATGCCATGTTTTTTTGCCTCAATGCATAACGCCCTTTTGTATGAACAAACAACTCAATTTTTGTTTCATCAGTCCACAGGACCTTCTTCCAAAATATAACTGGCTTGTCCAAATGTGCTTTTGCATACCTCAGGTGACTCTGTTTGTGGCGTGCTTGCAGAAACGGCTTCTTTCGCATCACTCTCCCATACAGCTTCTCCTTGTGCAACGTGCGCTGTATTGTTGACCGATGCACATTGACACCATCTGCAGCAAGATGAAGTTGCAGGTCTTTGGAGGTGGTCTGTGGATTGTCCTTGACTGTTCTCACCATTCTTCTTCTCTGCCTTTCTGATATTTTTCTTGGCCTGCCACTTCTGGGCTTAACAAGAACTGTACCTGTGTTCTTCCATTTCCTTACTATGCTCCTCACAGTGGAAACTGACAGTTTAAATCTCTGAGACAACTTTTTGTATCCTTCACCTGAACAACTATGTTGAATAATCTTTGTTTTCAGATCATTTGAGAGTTGTTTTGAGGAGCCCATGATGCCACTCTTCATATGAGATTAAAATAGGAGAACAACTTGCAAGTGTCCACCTTAAATACCTTTTCTCATGATTGGATACACCTGCCTATGAAGTTCAAAGCTCAATGAGGTTACAAAACCAATTTAGTGCTTTAGTAATTCAGTAAAAAGTAGTTAGGAGTGTTCAAATCAAGAAATTGATAAGGGTGCCCATACTTTTGCATCGGTCAAATTTTGTTTAAATGCGGATTGCACATTTTCTGTTAGTACAATAAACCTCATTTCGATCCAGAAATATTACTCAGTCCATCAGTTATTAGATATATGAAACTGAAATAGCTGTTGCAAAAACCCAAATTGTTATAAAGAAAAAAGGTTAACATTTATAGGGGTGCCCAAACTTTTTCATATGACTGTATTATGAAGGGCAACTGGGTTTGCAGCCATGTGTATTATGAGGGCTGGGGAGGTCTGCGGCCATGTATACCATGGGGAGCTGGGGATTTGCGGCTATGTGTATTATGAGAGGCTGAATATTTATTCTTATGTAACTTATGAGGGACTGGGGTCTCCAACACTTTTTACCATGTGGTGAGGGGTGTTGCAATGTCTATTGTTAAGTGCTGGGGACATTTTACCCTTTGAACTGTGTGTTGCTCTATATACTTTGAGGGGCTGATGGGTGTTAGGCCCCCTTCGTACGTCTGTCTAAAAACACGTGTTTTTTCCTGTAGGTATGTAGTATGCTCGGTTCTGTTCCCATATTTATGCAATAAGCTTGTTTCTGTTCCTGTATCCTTGTAGCGAGCTTGGTTTTGTTCCTGTATCTATGTAATAAGCTTGTTTTTGTTCTTTTATCTCTGTATTAGCTCAGTTCTGTTCCTATATATGTGTAGTAAGGCTGTTTCTGTTACCATATCTTTGCAGTGAGCTTGGTTCTTTTAAAGTATCTATGTGGAAAGCTTATTTCTGTTCCCTTTTTTTGTAGTACACTTGGTTCTATTTCTGTATATATGTATTAAGTGTTGGATCTTTTGTGAAGATATTTTTGCAATATGTCGAGTCCACTCATTGGTGATTTTGGTGTAGTGAACTAGTAGCTTTTTATTTGGGTTGCTGATTTTCTGTGTTTGAAACAGACAACTCATTATACTACTTATATAATTGTACTATGTCACACTAACTACAACTAAAGCAAAATAAATGATAATACTACTTCTTAGTCCCTCTAAATGATCCAGTGGTTTCTAATAGCTTAATAATGTATATAGAATTCTAAATGTGTGATAGATACCAATATGAAAACCACCCCAACCATCATGTTTTAAAGCCTTGCTACATTGTTGTTTCATGTAAGCAGGTTAAAGATGGTCCGCCACGAATTGTGGGCCACTGATATGTGCTTGAACCCCCAGGTTAACATTTCCCAGCCAGCCATTGGACATAGAGTTATGACATTTTTCAGCATTCTATATCTTGTATGCCCACATTAATAGGTTAAATAGCTCAAATGTGGAAACAGGTTCCTTATAAATTAGATTGGGTTCTCTGGTTGTCAGTTACCCAGGACTCCTTCATTTACTCTTTATGGTTTTATCATGAGGTATATGGAGATAGGACAGGGGCCCCTAAACTGTCCCTCAGACTTGCGACCCTGTGCTGTCCCTTATCTCGGAGGTAGGTTTGATGGTAATCAGGGCCGAACCCCTAGCATGGCCCTATCTCCTGTCCGAGCCCTGATCTTACTCTCCCTCTCCCCCACCCTCAGGGCAGGCCGGGAAACACAAAGACAAAACCCCACAAAATGACATGGCAAGGGAGAACTGAAACTCATACACACAGCACTCCAAGTACATAGGAAAGACAATATGTGTACTGGGGAGTAGCGAAAAAGGGGAGGAAGTAACACACAACAGGAAACACACAACTCAGAAGCATAGCATGGATCACCATAAAGAAGAGAAACACCAAGGCCGGGATCGCAGAAGCTATCATTGGCACATAAAGGAAGGAATCTGTGCTTAATATAGGAAGGAGACAGCTACACACAGCAATCAGCAACCTGAGCATTTAGGTCCTGCTCACCAGTCTGCAGGGATTAACTCATGCAGAGCTGCAGACCAGTGAACCGGAAGCAGCTGACACCCGACTCTGGCAGAACAATGCAGAAGTCTCAGGTTGCTTGTCAGACTCTGTAGTGTGAACAGAGTCTTTCGCCACCATGCCAGCAGGTGTGTGCAAAGCCAAACATCGCATGACAAGTTTGATATATACACTTCACCAGAGCGGCCTGCTAACAATATGGGAGTACTACAGGTTTATAAATGATACGATTCAGAGCTGCCTTATTGCTTTATTTGTATTTTCTTTTTCGAAATCCATCAAATGCCATCTCATAACTATAATTCAGATCATCTACAAGAAAATAACATTCAAGGAGTAAAGTAATCTAATATTACACACGATTCTTCTCACAGCCTGGGTCTTAAGGAAAGGAAGCAATACTTAGACTTAGTAGAAGCACAAAGTATCACAAAATAATGTAAACCAAGCTCATTTAATATAAGAGCGAGGCAGAGGAGGCCAGCAGAAAATGCAACTGCTCCATAATACAGTGTGAAACATCAAATGAATATAAATGAGCTTCGCCTGCCTCTGGATCAACATAATGCAAATGCAGGTGCGGGAACCCAATGGAGAAGCTCAATACAGTCTATTGGGAATAATTTGTCAAGTGAAAGAGACAGAAAATGCAGCACAAGTCATTTAAGGCACTTTTGTGCTCTATTTAAGAATTGAGACTCACATTTAAGAGGCAAAAAGTAGCAATTAGATCCTAAAAGTGAGCTAAATACCTTCAAATGGGAGTCAATTGTGCCTCATAAATAGACCGGGAAGGAAAAATGACTTGTGATGCAATTTTTTTCCTCTCGTTTTTAAAGTCCATGTCATTCCATCTCGCTGATGAATACCACCTGGGGATACAAGACTACAGAAACTGCTGGAGAAAGATAACTGGGGTCTTGATAACACAATGACAGGATAATGTAATGACACCGCTGGAAATGGGAATGATCTTGGAAGATTGCTTTGATAAAGTGAAGAGTTGACCCAGAATAGTCTTAGGAATAATCGAAATTCTTGAGCTGTCTTCAGTTCATCTTTTTGTTTCTTTAACATCTGCTCTTGTTCTAGTCTTCCTAAACTTTGGGGTCACTTGATAAAATTTCAGTTGAGACTGTTTTATATGAAAACTTTCATTGTTCACTTCCAATAATGGGAGTGTGGACACAGCTGGATTCAGATTACAGGTCCAGTCGTAGTCTGAAGACCACGTCAACAATGATGTTTCCATCTGTTTGGTCATAAGGTCAAAGGCAGCTTTTCTATTGATTGAAGTTCATAAATGGTGGACCAAACTTAATGTCTGTCTCATATCGTGGGGAGGTCCATTGTCATATCCTTTGGCGGATTACTACCGAATTTCAGTCTTTAAATGCTTCTCTTGTTCTAGACTTCCTAAACTTTTTGGGTGAGCTGATAGTTTCTATTGAGACAGTTTTATATCAAGTGTTTTATTGTTCACTTTCGATAGTGGGAGAGTGGACACAGCTGGACTGAGATCAGAGGTCTACTCGTAGTCTGAAGACCACAGCAGCGATGCTGTTTTCCACAAGTTTCTTATGACATCAAGTTCAGATTTGCTATTGATTGCAGTTCACAAATGGCACACAAAACCTAATGTCTTTATATCATGGTAAGCGTTTTCTTCTTCAATAGATTAGTAAAAGAATAGTCTAGAAGAACTTTCTGCCTCGCGGTCACTACTATGCCTGTTCAATTTTGGGAGACACCAGGTACTTTTTATATACTTGTATGAGTGGCATAGGTGTGTGTAGTGCCCCTGAACCCGTCAGGGCACTACCAGGTACTGCATCCTGTCAATGATGCAGGGCCTACCCCCAGGGACCTGGAAGACCAGTTTCTGTAACATCAAAACACATAAACATCCCCAGTTTCCCTCTCCCAATCATGGGTGACTGACTAGTCCGGGATCCAATGGATGGCCACCCAGGGGTTGAGCCAGTCCAGTCCACTAGATGACACCAGGTGGGAGGGGACAGACAAAAGGACAGAGGAGTCCGGTAGTGACAGTGGAAGGGGACAGACGTGTCTCCAAATGCTATAGTGTAGCAGTGACCTAGGTGGCGTAGGAGAGTGGTTGCAAGAGAGGGTACAGCCAGGTACCCCTGGAACCAAAGCACCGACGGGGCACAGGGCCCTAGGTCAGGCGAACGCTTCAGGCTATCTGACAAATACCTGCACAGTGAGGGGACCTTCAAGGACCTCACTGACCCAAGAATCTGGGGACACCAGCAGTAAAGATAGGGGACTGGACTGGAACAGAACACCGACCCTACAGGGTTCACACTGCCCGCCGTACGCATCAGAGACTGCCGACAGACAGTAGGGGACCCACAGACACTCCAAGCCACGGGGTTCCACCAACCAGTGAGAGGTGCCGGGGAAAGAATCCATCAGGTTAAGACACTAGCACTGGAACAAAAGGGACCAGTGGTCGAAACCAGCCATCCTCAGTGCATCAGCATCAAAAACGCTGTGAGTAAACAGTTGCACTGCATCCCCATCGTGTGGTCTCCCTTCTTTCTGCGCCGGATCCCATCATCCACTCCCTGGGGCCCGGCCTACTTGCGGAGAGCCTATCATCCAGATTGCTACCATTATCAGCCCCAGTGGTGAAAAAAGACTGTGCAGCGGTGGTTCCATCATCATAACCGCAACCCGCAAGTGGCGTCACGATATAAACTCTTTAATCTCCCGTGTATATAATCCCTTTAAAAAGTGCCCCCCAGGGTCACGGAACTGGGCATTGGCCGTTAAACAACCGTGACACAGCACCCCTGTACATATACGGCCCATGACCGAGTACCCCATAGCCCTGGGGCGTCACATGTGACTTCTGTATTTGGGCCTGGACTCTCTGCCTCAGCTTTGGTTACCAGGTGGCACTGCGCTCTCTTTGTAGGCAACACAGGATGACAGTAGTTTTGTGTCCTCTGGGAATTATAGTTCCATCCATCTAGACTGAGAGATATAGAATTAAAAGGTGTTTTCCCACAAACAAGTTCATTTTAATTGATAGATCTTGAAATATTAATTAGTTCCGAAATTGGATGTGTTTAAAAAAAAATGTCTTTATACTCTTTTGTTTCCTTCCCTGGCCCAGGAGATATGGTATGATCAGACCATGTCCCTGTACGGTCAGACATGGCCATTACACAGTACATAGCAGGGGCACATATATAAGATTATCTCAGTACAGGAATATTCTTTTTAAACATCCAATTGTGGAAATTATTATTAATATTCCACAATCTATTGATTAACCCCTTAACGACCGCGGGCCGTAAAATTACGTCCTAAATGACATAATCTTACTGCCCGCGGTCCTCCGGCGGCAGCATGCCGCGATCGGCACACATCTCAGCTGATTTTCACAGCTGAGATGTGTGCCTGCTAGGCACGAGCAGAATCGTTATCTGCTCGTTCCGATTAACCCCTTATAATGGCGCTGTCAATACATGACAGCGCCATTATAAGCGCAATCGCGGTAAAGTTTTACTTACCGCCGAAACCGGAAGTCACGTGACGCGATCACGTGACTCCCGATAGTTGTCATGGTAGTACAGGGTCATGTGATGACTCCTGTACTACACATGAATTGGTTTCACTTTCGCTGTGCCCGGGGCACAGCAAAAGAGAAAGACAGCGTATCTGCTGTTTACAGCCTTCCAGCTGTGATCAGCAGATACTGCAGAGCGATCGGAATGCTGATCGCAATAGCCCCCTAGGGGGACTAGTAAAATAAAAAAAAAAAGTAAAAAAATAAGTTTTAAAAAATTAAAAAAAACCAAAAAAACCTAAAAGTTCAAATCACCCCCCATTCGCCCCATTAAAAATTAAAGGGTTAAAAAAATAAAAAATATACACACATTTGGTATCGCCGCGTTCAGAAACGCCCGATCTATCAAAATATAAAATCAATTAATCTGATCAGTAAACGGCGTAGCGGCAAAAAAATTCCAAACGCCAAAACGACGTTTTTTTGTCGCCACAACTTTTGCGCAAAATGCAATAAGAGGCGATCAAAACGTAGCATCTGCGCAAAAATGGTACCGTTAAAAACGTCAGCTCGAGACGCAAAAAATAAGCCGTCATTGAGCCTAAGATCCCGAAAAATGAGAACGCTACGGGTCACGGAATATGGCGTAAAACGTGCGCCACTTTTTTCGGACAAACGTCCGATTTTTTTTTAACCCCTTATATAAAAGTAAACCTATACATGTTTGGTGTCTACGAACTCGCACTGACCTGAGGCATCACACCCACACATCAGTTTTACCATATAGTGAACACAGTGAATAAAATATCTCAAAAACCATAGTGCTATCGCACTTTTTTTGCAATTTTTCAGCATTTGGAATTTTTTTGCCATTTTCTAGTACACAATATGGTAAAACTGATGGTTTCATTTAAAAGTACAGCTCGTTCCGCAAAAAATGAGCCCTCACATGACCATATTGACTGAAAAATAAAAAAGTTACGTCTCTCAGAAAAAGAATGGCGAAAAAAAAAAACGGAAAGCGAAAAATCGGCCGGTCGTGAAAGGGTTAAAATTAACTTTGTTCATGGGAAAACTCCTGTATCTTCTGTCTGTGTTTGCTCTCTACTGTGTGGTTTGGATGGGGCTGCAAGCTATTTAAGCTCCTGAAGTCCTGCTGTCCACTGCCAGGTATAATCTGATTTGTTTTTGTGTAACTCGTTTTTTTACCTTGCAATTCTGCAATTGGCATTCCTGATTTTTGACCTCAGCTTGTTTTTGACTATTTTTCCTTTGTTTACAATTTTGTCTCTTCACCGACCTCCTGGTTTTGACCCGGCTGCCTGACTGTTCTCTTGTTTCTTGTTCGCTCCTGTAGATAGCAGCTTTGCAGTGGAATCAATCCAGTTGACCCCTTATGAAGACCAGATCCCTGTACAGGGGTTAAAGGGTGAAGGCTCTGGAATCTGCTAGGCAGAGTGTCTTGCATCAAGTCTGACTGAAGTAGCTTTCTTGACAGACATTACAGTTGGTACCTGTTCATGTCATATGCCACGGCCTGGTGTAGGGATTCAATCCAGTGTTGTTTCGAGGTCAGTTCCTCTGTCTGCTGGGATAGTCCCTCTTTCTTCCCTGTCCAAATTCTGACGAATCCTATTTTCTTGGTTCTCCTTCCTTGCTTCCCTCCTCTCCAAGTGTTTCTAATTTCCGCAATGTGGTTTGTTCTATCAAATCCTGGGTTGGGTTATATATGTTGACCACTTCCTGCACATTCTTGTGGTTATATCTCTAGGTGTACTTGTTTCAAGGAGTTCCAGCCATTTAGCTTAGGGGTTTATCTTTTGTTAAACACCGCTTGAGTGCCTGCTGTAAGTTGGTTAGTTTTCTTTCCCAGCACCTATTTATTTCACATTATATGAGCGTTTTTTGTTTTTTTAACTCTGATTATTTGTATCCTCCTGTGCACCTTCCTTTCCCCTTATAGGTAGTATGTGGCAACCTCCCCTCTGGTCCTTAAGGCGGTGCAAGAATCCCCTTGACAGCCTTTTAGGAAATCAGGTCCGAGGTGGTGTTGTTAGCTGTGTGGCTTGTGTCTTACTAATTCTGCACAGGGACCAGTTGGGTGCGGGATGCTTTATATCCCTGTTGAAGGTCTTTCCACTTTCTGCTACCTATGCATGAGTGTGCATATGAAGTGATGACCAAGTAACCACCATGGTGCAGAGCAAGTCACGGAATCAGACGAGTTGATGGATAAACCGGAGTAGATGTTTATTTAAAAGGGGTTACAAACGCAAGCTGCTGGGCAGCTGGGTAAGAGGGACAAAGTTGAGAATCAAACCATAATATGCAATTGAGTTCTTTAGCTGGATTGCCGATGTCACCACAACTATAACAATGTCTAATAATATACTGTATATAACAGCAATGTGACAATATGTAACAGTGAACAATCCTACTGTGAATTCTGGTCTCCCCGAGAGGGATCGTGCAGACTCTGCACTCTAACTACAGAGGCCTATGCTATTCCCTAACCGCTGCACCCGGGCATACACCCATAGAACTGTCCGCAGCCTATTGCGATAGATGAGTGCATAAGTGAGTAAGAGAAGCTGATTCCCCCTTTACAATGACATTCGATTCACGGGTGCAGTAAGTCAGGGTGGTGTTCGCGACACATCCTATTTATTAATCTAGCCGTTTCCAGCTTGGAACAACATATATCTTTTCATTGTGGAAGCTAAATGACGCCTTACTTATTTGTATCGCTGGTTCTTAAAGAGACATCACTTGCGGAGACAGTGCTGGTCTCTGCAAACCACATATTCTTACACTGCTCTGTTGCCAACTCATTACTGCTGATCAGAGCCGACAACAGAGCGCTCTATGATTGTGCACCACACATAGTGCACTACCTCACGCTTTATTTCAGGGAGGAAGCAGAGGTTGTGACAGTGACTGCAGCCTCTGCCCCCTGATGACACTTTGTTTCAGTATCCCACCATGCACTTGGATTCTCAAATGAAGCGTCATCAGACAGGAAATGGGGAAGAAAATAGAATATCAGTTAGTGTAGTTAGGAATGGATAGGGAATTTATAATGCAAGTATATAACACTAAAAAGAATTAGAATGAAAATCACTTTGCCTTCGGTCCACCCCTTTGAGAGGTACTGTATGTGAAAGAAGCTCTACAACTAAACATATAATAGTCTGCTCAGGCTATATATTTAGATATTCCTGGAGATTTCCATCACTTTATTATCTTGAGGGTTCTTTGAATACCTTAGAGCATAATAAAGGACATTAAATTAGTGTAGAATAATGTCTCCCAAATTTCCTGGGGAAATCTGTGCAAACAGGCAAATTCAAATTGTGCCTGGTCTGCTCCTCTCTATTACCAATCATAAAGTGATGGTAAATCCTTAAGTTATGTCATCACTTTATAATCTAATAGAATCTTTTTAATGAGTGAATCTAAAATGAAAAGTGAAGCAAACTATACTGGACGTCTGTATGAGAGCTTTAGATTTAAGCAATAAGACATTTCTGATTTTATTGCAAAGTTGCTTTATTTTTTATTATAATAAATTGGAGAATTTAAAAAAAAAAAAAAAGTGTGTCTAAGACTATGTGCCCATGTTGCTTTTTTGTGGGCTTCTTTTCTGCACATACAAAAAAGTATGTTTTGGCAGGAAAAAAGCAGCTGAAAAAAACCGCACTTTTTTTTATAGTGTTGGCGCGTTTTTTCACATGCAATTTTTCTTGCTTTTTTGTGCTTTTTTTAGTTATGATAATCATGGGGGGTTCCTTCGCTGTACCCCCGCGATCGCTGCTGGGTCTCCAGTTGATGCTACAGCTGGGACCTGGCTCTCACTGTCCAAAGCAGTGCCCGCAGCGCTCCCGACAGTTTACCCCCTGAATGCTGCTATCAGTACGATTCCAGCATTCAGAAGGCAGGGAGAGGACTCCTTACCTCTGCCTGGTGATAGGGTCCCTGTAATAGGATCTCAGGGACCTGATCGCTATCATAGTAACCCAGGGTGTATACATGGTGTGTGAGGCAAAGTGCTGCAATATAATCCCCTCTAGTGATAAAGCATTGCAGTAGTAGTGATAAAGCACTGCAGTAGTAGTGATAAAGCACTGCAGTAGTAGTGATAAAGCCCTGCAGTAGTAGTGATAAAGCACTGCAGGGGATTATAGAAATGCAGAAAAAAAAATGCAGAAACAATTGACATGCTGGCACAGCAAGTCACAATTCTCATAGACTTTGCTGGGAGGCTTTTTCCTTGCTTTCATTGATTAAAATAAGCAAGAAAAAAATACATAAAAACCCGCAAAAAAAGCCACGTGTGCACATAGCCTAAGAGTGTATATGGCCTGTAAATTTTTTCTTTAAAGGAAATGATAAATAATATTTCTGTTCTTTCAAGCAGTAATATTTTCCCATTTATAGCAGATTGGCTCATGTCTTTTGGATTATATGAGAAAACTAATTTCTGAAGTTGTCCTCTTTCTTCCATCCATGTGTGATCTTTCTTTTTTGTTGAACTTGTTGGACACTTTTTAGACTCATCACAATTTATAATGTTTTTATCTATGAAACTTAATAGAACAGAAATTAAATAATCATTTTTTGCCCCTTTTGCATTCTGACGGGTCTACTGGTTTAATCTTCAGGATATTTGTACTTTACATTATCATAGTAGTCATTAAAATACTTTGTAATCAGTGACGCCATTGTCCTAACACCATGTTATTATTTATTCCTTCTCCACATTGTGGTTCTCTATCAAAATTATTCCTTGCTAGTAAAATAGTCAGTAGTCAACTATTTCCCTCCCCATCGTGAGATCTCGTCTCCACCTCCATCACAATCGACTCTTGACACACTCCTAATCAATTCCTATGATGAAACCATTCCTTCCCAGTGTTCCTCTGTCAGCTTGTCAGTACCATTCTTCTAATGCTATGATTTGCGATCAAGCATCCCCCCATCCCGCACACTCTGTCAGCCATGAAATTGATGGAGTCACCCTTCCAATCTCTTCCGCTTGTGATTTCTGGAGTGTTTTCTATATTCTATAGAAATTCACATAACTTCCACTTCGGAGAATTGTATAAAGGACATTTGGAAGAAGAAAATTATTTGCCTTTTTTCAAGATGTCCACTAATATTTCATGTTTGACTCCCTTGCCTATGGATGTCAATGGCTGATGAACAGAACAAGTCTTTTGGGAAAATGGATTTTTCATTTTGGTGTTGGAGACTTTAAGATCTTTTCATTTCTACAGTTTTGGAAAGAAAGAATGCCATCTGTGACCAATGTGTTAATACCTCACACCTTATCACCCAACATCAGTTTCCAACCCAATACTATTGTGGTTACAATGCCAACTCTGACAGCTTTATATTATTATCTAATTATATCCAAAATCCAATCTTATTGATCTAGTGTTTTTATCTTTTTTCAGCATCACCCTGGTCCAGCGGCGCCATCTTGTGATCATAACTTATGTCTGGGCAGAAGTCAGAATTATGTCACAAGCTCTCAATGCAAGTCTATGAGAGTCAGAATGAGGCTCTCATAGACTTACATTGAGTTGTGACCATGAAACACTGGAGCAGGTGGCAGGTCACAAACTGCAGAAGACAGACCAGAGCAGCAGTGATAGGTTAAGACGCTTGTGTCACATTGTAACTACAGGATAGTGAAGGACAGGGGACTCCTATACTGTCCCTCATGCTAGGGGGACACTAGGTTATCCCTAACCTACAGATTACCCCTGAAGGTGGAGACACTGGAGTGACTCCTATGCCTTACTGTTATCCTGATTAGATCTTATCTATTACTCTACCCCAAGGGAAGGAAGGGGCAGGAGTGTGATGAAAACCCAGATTAAGATAGACAGAGGAAAACCAAAACTCAGACACACTGCAAAATCACAGTAATAAACAGTAAGAGACTAAGAAGAAAAGCAAGAGCAGGAAAGCAGCAAAAAAAAAAAGACAACTAGGGTTAACACCACAACTGCTCACAGTAATAATGCACAACAAAAAACAGTAAATCTGGATTACAACACCTCACCAGACCAGTATAGGTAAGCTATAGCTGGCATTAATTTCCTTAACCAAGAATCTGCAAAAACATTAGTATATGCCCTCATCATCTACCGCCTCGACTACTGCAGCCTCCTCCTCTCTGGCCTCCCTTCCAACAGTCTTGCACCCCTACAATCTATCCTGAACTCTGCGGCCCTCTTAATCCACCTCCCCCCTCGCTATTCCCCAGCCTCGCCACTCTGCCAATCCCTTCACTGGCTTCCCATTGCCCAAAGACTCCAGTTCAAAACACTAACCATGACCTACAAAGCCATCCACAACCAGTCTCCTCCCTACATCTGTGACCTAGTCTCCCGGTACCTACCTGCACGCAACCTCAGATCCTCATAAGATCTCCTTCTCTGTTCCTCTCTTATCTCCTCTTCCCACAATCGCATACAAGGTTTCTCCCGTGCATCCCCCATACTCTGGAACGCTCTACCTCGGCACATCAGACTCTCCCTTACCATGGAAAGCTTCAAGAGAAACCTCAAGACCCACCTCTTCCAACAAGCCTACAACCTACAATAGCCCTCAGTCCAGTAGACCACTGCGCAACCAGCTCTGTCCTCACCTATTGTACCATCACCCATTCCCTGTAGACTGTGAGCCCTCGTGGGCTGTTGTTTTCCCCCTCCGTGGGTAGGGGTCGGTGGTCCCGGGGCCCGGTGGTGTAACGGGGAGGCAGGGTTGATGAGGTGCAGAGTTGCAGGGACAGCGCAGCGCGGTGCCGGATGGCACGGGTGTACTCACTCAGCAAGAGATGCACAAAGTTATCGGTAAACTAAACGGCTGGATGGACGGGTCCCGCAGCCGGCTGCAGTGTCTCTTCCCGGACAGGTGATGGCGGCTGTCTTTCCCTGCACCTTGATGTACTTGTTTGACTACGATGGATCCCCAACGGTAGTCCGCTCCCCGGTGTATGGATGCCGGAGGAGCCCGTTTGCCCACAGGCGCTGGCCCTTGGGTCTTTAGCCTTAGGTGGTAGCTGTATACCCTCACGGTGTGGGTGATTGCCTTCTATCGGGTCTTTGGCTGTTAGGAAACCCCTGGGGTTCCGGTCACACTTGGATTTGACTATTATCGGCGACTCCAAGCCTGGTCGGGGTCCGATGGCCCTGCCTGTGTGTGCTGGCTTCACTTCGCTCCCCGGTCGGTACCGGCGGGCCAACACCCGACCCCGGTCCTACGATTCGCGTTGCTTTACCACTCCTGCAGACGGCCACCACCGTCTGCCAACCTTGCTGTCAGTGCCTGGGCCACAAACCCAGACACCCAAGTACTAACTCCTCTCACTTCAAACTCCTAAACTGTTCTGTCACTTTTCCCGCCTCCAGGCCTGTGAACTACTCGGTGGGTGGGGCCAACCGCTTGGCTCCGCCCCACCTGGTGTGGACATCCCTGGAGGGAGGCAACAAGGGTTTTGTGTTTGGCTAATGTTACTGTCTAGTGGGGGTGGGGGTGTTTGTGTGTTTTCTGTGACGACCTGGCTAGTCCAGGGCGCCACAATGGCACCATGACAGTGATGCTAGAAAAAAAGCTAGAGTGGTGCTTTAATAGTGGTACAAGGATCATTCCATGTTTGTGTGGGATTTCTGTGGAATTTCGTGTTTCCTTCCACACTTCCAGAAACATACTAGTTAGGATAATTGATTTCATACGAAAGTGGTGGTATTGCAGAGCAGTAGCTGGGTTTTCATTTTTCTGGGGCAAAAGGTTCAATAAACTGCCCTTACCTGTATGTAAAAGTAAATTTTCCCAGAAAAAGTGCATTGTTAGTACCTGTCCTGACAAGAAGTGGTTGGAAGTCGTTGTGGCCCCTTTACTTCTTGGGCTCCTGTGGTTGCACCAATCATATGTCCAACTTTGGGTTGCCCCCTCTATTTATACCTTTACTTATTGTGTCTTTATGCCAGGAAGTTTCCTAGTCAGCCCTACTGTGCTCAGGTACAGTGTGTGCAAATTAGCATTTCTCCAAGAGGAAACCAACTGGCTTTCTAGATCCAACTATTGGAGGTTGTTACTCTGTAAGTGACTGTTCAACCCTTTTCCAAGCCTTGCTACATGACCAATGTTATTTTGTCAAACCAGAGGTTTTTTTCCAAAAAATATAAGGCAACTATCCATAGACGAAAAACAAAAAGCCAGCACTAAATGTGCACTTCAGCACTAAACATTTCAAACTGTACTTATTATAAAAATTTTGAGATTTTTGGCAAAAAATTGCAATTTCTTGAGCTGCCTCGCCACGTCACGGCAAATCTCATTTGAGGCAGTCCTACACTAAAATATTTTTATAAAATGTGCCATACGGCCTCACATATGAATAGTAGAACTGCTCTTAGCAGCACTCACCTGGTCTATTTCAATCCCGTACCCATGACTAAGTCATGGCTGTGGGCGGGACAGGTCCAAGCAAATGCTGCATGAAGTAAATAGCCTGTGGACAAGGCCTGATGACTTAATGTGAACAGTCACCAACCGCCAAAATCTAGACAGATGGAATACATCCCAAATTGGGGTGCATAGCAAGGTGGAGGTCAACCACCGACCAATTCAACTATCCATAGACAGCTGAACTCCTCATCAGTGCAGAGAAGAATACCGGTTGATTGGTGAGAGGTCTTTTACAGAGGTCTAAGGGGTACTTTACACATTGCGACATCGCTAGCATCGACTAGCGATGCCGGATGCGATAGCACCCGCCCCCGTCGCACATGCGATATCTTGTGATTGCTGCCGTAGCGAACATTATTGCTACGGCAGCATCACACACACATACCTGGTCGGCGATGTTGCGGTAACCGCCGAACTATCCCTCCTTCAATGGGGAGGTGCGTTCGGCGTCACAGCGACGTCACCGCGACGTCACTAAGCGGCCGGCCAATAGAAGCGGAGGGGCGGAGATGAGCAGGACATAACATCCCGCCCACCTTCTGCCTTCCGCATTGCCGTCGGGACGCAGGTAAGGTGATGTTTGTCGCTCCTGTGGGTTTACACACAGCAATGTGTGGTGCTGCAGGAACGACAAACAACATCGTACCTGGGGTCGACCAGACATTATGAAAATGAACGACGCTACACAGATCACCGATTTTTCTACGCTTTTGTGATTGTTTATCGGCGCATCTAGGATTTACACGTTGCGATGTCATTACCGGCGCCGGATGTGCGTCACTAACGACGTGACCCCGACGATATTTCGGAAGCGATGTAGCAACGTGTAAAGCCCCCCTAAGAAATGCTGTTTCAACTTGTGTAGTCCACTAGCTAACAAATGGAGACTTATAGGTGAGGCAATGCAACCATGGAAAAGCTTATACCAGTTACGTTTTCTCTTGGAGGAAGCATAAATCCTCTCGAGTCCTACCTATAGAAGGCCTTCACCTACTAGTCAGATATCAATTAATGAGCCTTGCAACATAACCGAAAATATTTAGCCAAATCATAATTGGCTCCAAAAGGAAAAGACCTCTAATCCTTAAGGATTTCCTTAGTTGAGTGCCTCAATATTGAAAGGGAATCTATCAGCAGGCTTTTGCTACCTCAACTGACAGCAATGTAATGTAGGCAAAGAGATCCTGAATCCAATGGTTTATCACATATAGATTATTGACTGGAACCATTCTGAAACAATCAAAGAATTTAGATTCAGCTCAGAGGCGTAACTAGAGATTGATGGGCCCAGGTGCAAAGTTTGGACACGGGCCCCCCCCCCACGTACACCAACACTTGGGGTACGGGATGACACTGACACTCGGGGTACAGGATAATGACACTGACACTTGGCTTTTACCCAGATTTCCCATGATCTGAAATCCCTATATCAGCACCCCTTTTTCCTATGTTCTGATATGTATCTTGTCATCGGCACCCAGCTTTCCCATGCTCTGCTATACATCTTTCCCTCAGCACCCAGCTTTCCCATATCAGAGCATGGGAAAGCTGGGTGCTGAGAGAAGATATATAGCAGAGCATGGGAAAGCTGGGTGCTGAGAGAAGATGTATAGCAGAGCATGGGAAAGCTGGGTGCTGAGGGAAAGAGCCTTTTCCCTCAGCACAAAACGTTTGCATCCCCTGCTTCTATCTTTGTCACCCCTCGTATATAGTTCTCTAAATACTATAATGGCCCCCACATAGCCTTCCATATAGTATAAAGGGTCCCACATAACCCTTCCTATATCAGAATGCACCCCCATAGTCCTCCATGTATTATAATGCATTTCCTATAGTTCTCCATGTATTATAATTCACCTAATAGTCCTCAATATATTCAATATATTATACTGCACCACATAGTCCTCAATGTTTTATAATGCACCCCCATAGTCCATGTATAAGGTAGGCTCCATAGTCCTCCATATATTATAATGTAGCCCCCATAGTCCTATATGTATTATAACGCAGCACCATAAACCTTCCTATTGTATTATGCAGCCCCATACTCCTCCATGTAAATGCACCCCTATAGTCCATGTATAAGGTTCTTTCATTTTGTATAATGCAGCCAACCCAGGCCTCCCTGTGTATAATGCAGCCCCCATTAGGCATCCCTGTGTATAGTGCAGCCACCCCCAGGCCTCCCTGTGTATAGCGCAGCCACCCCCAGGCATCCCTGTGTATAGTGCAGCCACCCCCAGGCATCCCTGTGTATAGCGCAGCCACCCCCAGGCCTCCCTGTGTATAGCGCAGCCACCCCCAGGCCTCCCTGTGTATAGCGCAGCCACCCCCAGGCCTCCCTGTGTATAGCGCAGCCACCCCCAGGCCTCCCTGTGTATACTGCAGCCACCCCCAGGCCTCCCTGTGTATACTGCAGCCACCCCCAGGCCTCCCTGTGTATACTGCAGCCACCCCCAGGCCTCCCTGTGTATACTGCAGCACCCCCAGGCCTCCCTGTGTATACTGCAGCCACCTCCAGGCCTCCCTGTGTATACTGCAGCCACCCCCAGGCCTCCCTGTGTATACTGCAGCCATCCCCAGGCCTCCCTGTGTATACTGCAGCCACCCCCAGGCCTCCCTGTGTGTACTGCAGCCACCCCCAGGCCTCCCTGTGTATACTGCAGCCACCCCCAGGCCTCCCTGTGTGTACTGCAGCCACCCCCAGGCCTCCCTGTGTATACTGCAGCCACCCCCAGGCCTCCCTGTGTATACTGCAGCCACCCCCAGGCCTCCCTGTGTATACTGCAGCCACCCCCAGGCCTCCCTGTGTATACTGCAGCCACCCCCAGGCCTCCCTGTGTATACTGCAGCCACCCCCAGGCCTCCCTGTGTATACTGCAGCACCCCCAGGCCTCCCTGTGTATACTGCAGCACCCCCAGGCCTCCCTGTGTATACTGCAGCCACCCCCAGGCCTCCCTGTGTATACTGCAGCCACCCCCAGGCCTCCCTGTGTATACTGCAGCCACCCCCAGGCCTCCCTGTGTATACTGCAGCCACCCCCAGGCCTCCCTGTGTATAGCACAGCCAGCCCCAGACCTCCCTGTGTATACTGCAGCACCCCCAGGCCTCCCTGTGTATACTGCAGCCACCCCCAGGCCTCCCTGTGTATACTGCAGCCACCCCCAGGCCTCCCTGTGTATACTGCAGCACCCCCAGGCCTCCCTGTGTATACTGCAGCACCCCCAGGCCTCCCTGTGTATACTGCAGCCACCCCCAGGCCTCCCTGTGTATACTGCAGCCACCCCCAAGCCTCCCTGTGTATACTGCAGCCACCCCCAGGCCTCCCTGTGTATACTGCAGCCACCCCCAGGCCTCCCTGTGTATACTGCAGCACCCCCAGGCCTCCCTGTGTATACTGCAGCCACCCCCAGGCCTCCCTGTGTATAGCACAGCCAGCCCCAGACCTCCCTGTGTATACTGCAGCACCCCCAGGCCTCCCTGTGTATACTGCAGCCACCCCCAGGCCTCCCTGTGTATACTGCAGCCACCCCCAGGCCTCCCTGTGTATACTGCAGCCACCCCCAGGCCTCCCTGTGTATAGCACAGCCAGCCCCAGACCTCCCTGTGTATACTGCAGCACCCCCAGGCCTCCCTGTGTATACTGCAGCCACCCCCAGGCCTCCCTGTGTATACTGCAGCCACCCCCAGGCCTCCCTGTGTATACTGCAGCCACCCCCAGACCTCTGGCCCCCGTGCACTCACTGATTAAAAAAAAATAAATAAATAACTCACCTCGTTCGTTTCACCACTGCTCTGTCCTGACCTCTGTCCTCCGTTCCCAGGCTTCTCCGGTCACTGTCCTCCCGTCTTGCGCTCTGTGCGCTCTGCACAGCAGTCGCACAGGAGTGACGTCACCGCGCACATGGGGAGAATGACGGAGCATGGAGCGCTGCTCTATGCTTCATCATTGCTGTGCGCGATGACGGGGGAGGGGGCCCGATGCCGCCGCCGATGACACCGGGCAGGGGGGCCCTGTACCGCCGCCGATGACACCGGGCAGGGGGGCCTGTACCGCCGCCGATGACACCGGGCAGGGGGGCCTGTACCGCCGCCGAATGACACCGGGCAGGGGGGCCCTGTACCGCCGCCGAATGACACCGGGCAGGGGGGCCCTGTACCGCCGCCGAATGACACCGGGCAGGGGGGCCCTGTACCGCCGCCGATGACACAGGGCAGGGGGGCCTGTACCGCCGCCGATGACACAGGGCAGGGGGGCCTGTACCGCCGCCGAATGACACCGGGCAGGGGGGCCCTGTACCGCCGCCGATGACACAGGGCAGGGGGGCCCTGTACCGCCACCGATGACACCGGGCAGGGGGGCCCTGTACCGCCGCCGATGACACAGGGCAGGGGGGCCCTGTACCGCCACCGATGACACCGGGCAGGGGGGCCGTGTACCGCCGCCGATGACACCGGGCAGGGGGGCCCGGTGTCAGCGGCGGCACTGGTACATACAGCGGCCACGTGGTCTGCAGAGCGGGCCCCTAAGGTACCGGGCCCGGTCGCAATGGCGATCTCTGCGACCGCGGTAGTTACGCCCCTGATTCAGCTGCTCCCGGCGACACCAGGCTCTCAGTATAGATTGTGCATTGACTGTGAGGTGTCAATCATAGCAAGGGGGTGTTGGACTGCCATGCACCTGAGTTTCTAGTCCTGTAATGCTACCCACAGGGTAATAAACCCTTTAGTTTACCTAAACAATTGCACACACACAAGAGAGGCACAGTTGCTTTTTGTTTTTTAACTCTTACAGCATGCTGTCCTCAGCTTACATAGAAAAATCTGCTGACAGATTCCCTTTCAGAAAGTAAATTTATTATGCATTTCAATTGCACACACTGTTAAGAAAGGCACAGTTGTTTTTTGGGTGTTTTTTTTTTTAACTCTTGCAGCATGCTGTCCTTAGCTTACAGTGGCATGCAAAAGTTTGAGCACCCCTGGTCAAGTTTACTGATATTTCGAACAATTAAGCAAGTTGAAGATGAAATTATCCGTAAAAGCCATAAAGTTAAGGTTAACACATATCCTCTGCATTTTAGACAAAAAAAATATATATATTTTTTACATTTTTAAATTCACAACAATAAAAAAATTAAAGTTGGCCAATGCAAAATATTGGGTACCCTGCATGGTTAATACCCTGCAGCACCCCCTTTGGCAAGTATCAAAGCTTGTAAATGTTTTTTGTTGCCAGCCAAGAGTCTTTCAATTCTTGTTTGAGGGATTTTCATGCTTTCTTCCTTGGAAAAGTCTTCTTGTTCTGTAAGATTCCTGGGTCCTCTTGCATGCACTGCTCTTTTGCTGTCTAGCCACAGATTTTCAATGATGTTCAGATCAGGGGACTGTGAGGGCCATTGTAAAACCTTCAGCTTGTACCTTTTGACATAGGCTAAAGTGGATTTTGAATTGTGTTTAGGATCCTTATCCATTTGTAGAAGCCATCCTCTTTTCAACTTCAGCTTTTTTACAGATGGTGTTATGTTTGCTTGAAGAATTTGTTAAACTTTAATTGAATCCATTCTTCCCTCTACCCGTGAAATGTTCCCAGTGCCATTGGATAGAACACAACCCAAAGCATGATTAATCCACCCCCATGCTTAATGGTTGGCGAGATGTTCTTGTCATGACATTCTGTCTCCTTTTTCCCCAAACATTTGGTTTGATCATTGTGGCCAAGGAGTTCTATTTTAACCTCATCAGTTAACACGACTTGTTTCCAAAATACATCAGTCTTGTTTAGATGTTATTTTGCATACTTCTGATGCTACATTTTATGGTTAGGACGCAGGAGAGGTTTTCTTCAGATGACTCTTCCATGAAGGCCATTTTTCTGTAGGTGTCTGTGAACAATGTACCACAACTCCAGAGTCAGCTAAATCTTCCTGAAGGACTTTTGCAGTGAAGTGAAGGTTCTGATTTGCCACTCTAGCAATCCTACGAGCAGCTCTCACAGAAATTTTGCTTGGTTTTCCAGACCTTATCCTGACCTCCACTGTTTCTGTAAGTGCCATTTCTGAATTACTTTTCGAACTGAGGAAAGGGCAACTTGAAAATGCTTTGCTATTTTCTTCTAGCTTTCTTCTGCTTTGTGGGCCTTCACCATTTTGATTTTCAGAGTGCTAGGCAGCTGCTTTGAAAAACCCATGGCTGTTGTTTTATTTGCACAAGGTTAGAGGAAGCTGGGTTTTTATAAAGCTGTGAAATTTGCATCACCTGCCCTTTCCTAACTATGATAATGAACAAGCCACAAACCTAACAGGCTAATTAAGGTCTGAAATGATAGTCAGCTATCTGAGCACACAAATCTCCAAGGGTGTTCAAACTTTTGCATTGGCCCATTTTCATTTTTGTAGTTTTTAAAATGTTAAAGATGAAAATATTTTTTTTTGTTCTTACCTAAAATATAAAGGAAATGTGTCATCTTTAACTTTATGCCTTTTAGAGATCATTTCATTTTCAACTTGATTAACTGTTCACAATAACAGTAATTTTGACCAGTGGTGCTCATGACTCGCCCACCCCAGGGCTATGGGACACCCGGTGCCGGGCCGGACTAGTCTGGGGGTCGTCAGTGGTGGCGGGGCCCGACTCCGTGACCCTGGTGGGTGTCAATTAATATGGCTTCAGTTTGGGTAAAATTAAAGTTTGTATTCGTCGTGACGCCACCTGTGGTTTGCGGCTATTAAGCCGTCGCTGCTGTATGGGGCCTCCGGGGCTGATGGAATGGCAGCTTGGATAGTCCTGCTCCCCACAGGTGGAGCGGTACCCCGGGGCACGGTTGGTGTTTTTAAGAGTCTATGGTGTGATGGAAGTCTATGCAGGTGACAATAACTGAGAAAACACCAGAGGGTGCAATTCCAAGGTCTTTACTCACATTTCCTGGGCTGCAGCACACTGGTGCCTTTGGGTGGCTGGAACCCACCGTCAGGGACATCCGCCAATCCTGGGTAGATCCTGGAATGAAAACCGGTGCACCCCTCTATTGTGTCTCTGTCTTCAGCTGTCTCCTTAAGCCTTGCCCTTGTTGGATGAACCAGGCTCGGCCTCCACTACAGCCTCCGGGCCGGGGGCTTGCCTGTCGGTTATTTACCCCCTTTCTGAAGGTTCTGCTGTGGGCTGTGGTCCGGGGAGCATGCAGCTTCCCTGGACCTCGGTTTCTAACCTTTGGAGTTGACTTCTACTCCTCCAGTGACTAGGGACCGTCCCCTGGATGCAGCTTGATCCCTCCACCGATGTTCCTGTGGAACAGGCCACAAGCTCAAAAGCTATCTGTGGCCCTGGAATCCTTTCCTTTTCTCTGCTTGGTGTCACCTGGACCTACCGGGTCCCAGGGTCTTCACCAGGAAGCGTCTCTTTCTTCTTCTTGCTCCTGACTGACTAGAGCTCTTTCCTTTCAGCTCTCTCTGCAGACTCTCACTTCTCACTTCTCTGCCTCCCGCAGACTTCCTCACTCCCCTCCTCCCTGAGGTAAACTGAAACTTTCTCTCTCTTGACCTTCCTTGTCTACTCTGCTCTCGGGTGGCTCCTCCCACTCCCCAGTTGCTAAGCTACCACCCTATGGGAGCAGGGATGGGTCTTACGGCCCCTCCCAGCATGCAGCATGGGAGGGTTGGTGCCACTGTCCCTGGTCCCTGTGTGTACCTAACAATGGGTGTAGTGTGAATTTGCCTATGGACCGGCGTTCACTCCTTTCCTTACCCAGGATGGGACATCACACCTCCGGCTGGGGTGCAATGTCTCTGTGGCGACAGAAGCCTCAGGGGCGCCACACTCAAACTTCTGCATAGCACTGTACACAGAAAGAAATCTGCTAACAGATTCACTTCAGGAATCAAATTCATTTCAAATTTCAAAGTTATTTCAGAATCCAACATTTTGAAGTTACAAGTTGCAAACACTCAGCAGTAACCGCATGAGTCCAATCTCTGGCCTCAGTGCTGAAAAAACAGAAGATCCACGCAAAGCATTTGGGGAGCTGTGATGGGGTCTAGGGAATCAAGTAAGGGCCTATGATAGGTGAGTACCATTGTTTTTAACCCTTTCCTTATTATAATTTGGGGTCTACATATCTTTTTACAGTTTCAATTTAGACGGATTTTATAGAGTCAAAATAGAATAGCTCAGCCAAGTCGAGTGAATCTGCCCAAAATGATTGCTAGAAGATTTGCTCATCTGTGTTCCTGACCTTGACAATCACCTATTGTTATTTGTTCCATATAAATAGACCTTTAGTTACAAACTTTATATAGCGATTTATATACCTTTGCTCATTATTGCGATGTCAGAGAACTACAGTACACAAACAAGCATGATAAAGCCGTGTCGTATCCCCGGATCTGTCACCGGCACAAGACTTATTACAAACATGTTATTACAATGATATTTAGCTCAGAACCCGAGCTATTTGTGAGCATTTATCAATTTGTCTTTGTAGCAACAACATTTAAATGACAATTTTCACACTTCATAAATCTGTCTGCGTAGAAGCGGCATTTCTCTGTTCATTATTTATGCAGCTGAACTTTTTGACAGTTCTCCCAGAGGCCTCTGTCACCAGTTTTGTCATTCTGCGCTGGCAACGGAGAAACCGAGGCTGTCAACACATTGTGTAAACACGAAGAGTGTAAGTTGTGGCTGTACACCAAGTCACACTAAGTTTTATTAATATGCACAAAATATAGTCTTGGGCTAGGTTCCATCAGAACTTTTTTTTGTTCTTCTCTTCATTTATAGGTAAAGAAAAATATCAATATTTCCAATACCGAAAGTCCATTGAGTGCGGCGACAAACCCAACTGACCGTAATAAGGTCTGTCATGGTTTCTGTAGTGCCCCTGAAGCCATCAGGAGATACAAGGTACTGCATCCTGTCAAAGATACAGGGCCTACCCCCAGGAACCTGGAAGACCAGTGCCGGTAACACCAAAACATTCATTCTAATAACTGTTTTTCCCTTCCCCAAAGACTGGTGACAGACTAGGCTTGGACCCAATGGATGGCGACCTACGGGTAGAGCTGATCCAGTCCACTAGACAACAACCAGGAAGGAGGGGTCAGACAGTCAGTAAGTGGAAGTGAGAGGAGATGGAAGTGGCCGTACTGACAGGAGAATGTAACGGTGACCTGAGGGCCAAGGCATGTGGTTGCCGGTGGAGTATGGTGGAGTACTCCTGGAACCATAGCACCGACAGGGTACAGAGCCCTATGTCAGGCAAACGCTCCAGGCAGACCTGATAAAATCTGCATGGTGAGGGGACCATCTGGGACCTCACTGACCTTAAAGTTCGGGAAACAGTAATAACGAGAGAACCGGGGAACAGGACCAGAGAAACCGACCCCACAGGGTTCAAGCTACCTGCTATATAACCTAAGACTATAAGAGAACCAGGAGGGGACCACTAGACGCTCCAAGCCACCTACCAACCAGAGACAGGTGCAGGGGAAGACAGCCACTAGGTCACCGAACCGACACTGGAACTAAGAGGACCAGTGGTGAGGACCAGCCTTCATCAGGTTACTAGCCATAACAACGCTGTGAGTAAAGAAACCAGTTACACTGCAATCCCTTGTGTGGCCTATCTTCTTTCCACGCCCAACAACATCACCTATCCCTTGGGACCTGGCCCTACTTATGGAGGGTCCAACATCCAGGCTGCCATCAACACCAGCCCCAGTAGTGAGAAATGTGCAGCGGCGGCTCCACCTAAATAACCGCAACCCGCAAGTGGTGTCACGACAAAAAGTTTTATTACATCTCCCCTGTAAATAACCCACTTTTAAAGTGACCCCCAGGGTCACGGAGCGGGGCATCGGCCACCCAGTGACATATCCCAGCGATACACCGCTCGGGACAGAGTACCCCATAGCCCTAGGGCATGTCATTTCTATCATGGTGTCTGGTATTTTTGCAGCAGATACAAACCGTATTGTGCATTCAAGTGTATGATCTTGGCATGGGGAACTCAAACCCTGATAGCCCAATGGACCATATTGAAATTAATTCCAAGAGTAAGGATACAATATTTGATTTTCAAACATATGGTTATAAATCTGACCGGCTGAGAATCTGCGTGGCTTCTTTAAGCACCATTCCAGCGGTTTTTGTTTTTCCCTACTGGAGTGGTGCATTTAATCTAAGGTCCCTGCCCCCCCCTGTCTTATACTCACCTTCCAGATTCTTCACCTTTTATTGGCGTTGCTCTGGTCACGCGGCGCCATTTTGCAACTGGCCAAAAGTCAAAGGTTACGTCACAAGCTCCCAATGCAAGTCCATGAGAGCCAGAAAAAGGTCAGAATGACGGTCCCATAGACTTACTTTGAAGAGTGACCTCAAGCCCTCTCCATGAAATAATGGACTATCCGGCTGATCACAAACTGCGGGAGACTGACGGGAGCAGTGGAGATCGAACGTGAAGACAGGAGCAGGTAACTATAAGACTAAGGGCATGGAACTTAGAATAAAAGCACCACTCCAGTGGTGAAATAAAAAAAAAAGAAAGCAGTTGTGCTTTAATATTGTTATCCATTCACTTACAGTACATATCTGTAGATCAACTTTTAGACTAAGGGCTAAGACACACGATGAGCAAAATGGTCCGAGTGGAATGCGATAAAAAAAATCGCATTCCACCCAGACCCGTCTTACTCTATGGGGTTGCTCCAATTTGTGATTATTTTCTCAGCCCTAATTGGACCAAGAAAAAAATCGCAGCATGCCGCAAGTGGAATCCGATCCGTTTTCACTCACACCTATACAAGTCTATGGGTGCGAGAGAAACATCGCACTGCACTCTAATGACACTGGAGTACAGTGCGATAATCACATCAGCTGGCAAAGGAGTAGATAGGGAGATTAATCCCACCCTCTCTTCCACAGTGCCCACCTTCTCTTCCGCAGTTGTGATCCGATTACAGGATCAGATCACAGTGGCATGGCACTCGGCTTACATCACAGCTGGAGCCGAGAGTCACATCTGATGCATTTACATCGGATGCCATATGTTTGTGTGGCCCCAGCCTAAAATGACTACTAAAGGGATTACTACTTTGATCATATGACAGTCCTTTCCATATTCTCCTATATTATATGGAGCTAAAAGTTGGGCCCGAGATTTTCTGCCAATGAAACTCCAGAGAAAAAGTAATAAACTATTGAGTATCAATGTAGAAAACAATCTACTAGATAAACCAATACACACTACGATTAGGCCACCAAAGCAGCGATTACCAGAAATTGAACACTTTTAAGTGAACCTTAAGGGACACCAATCACTAAGCATTGATGCACAAGACACCAAGGAATAAAGTTAGAATTAGGTCAAAAAACATTAAAGGGAACCTGTCACCACTGTATTGTAGTCCCCAAACTATTGTAGTGCGCATGTGCGGCACTCTTTGACCTTTCCTTGTGCCTGCGCATTACAGTACTCTGCTCTGCCCTGAGCAGGGCAGAGAGAAGTGTGCGTGCACAGGAGCGCGATGGAGACCTCTGTGTGAATGATGTAAGATGCACCATCCAGAAGGAGCAGGAAAGGAGGACGGCGATTGCAAGAAGATAGGAGGTGCCAGGCCAAGATCAGTGACAGCCATCGGACCCGACCACCCCGCAGGTAAGTATAATTAAAGATGATAGAGAGCGGCCTGGGCTCTTATATACAGTATTCTAGAATGGTAGCCGTGAGTATGCAATATTCATACTTCTCGCCACATTGAGATTAGATTGGCGCAGGGTCTCTCAAAGCAAGTGTATTGAGCATGGCCGAGTCCATCTAGTCGCATTCTGGCTTGGAGCATCCATATCACATATTTGCGGACTTTCCCGGCTCTGACACCAGAGAATCCTCACAGTGCACAGTGTGCGTGTTGTATTTGCAAGTCTACAGTCACATATAGTGACATATAGCGTGACTGCAGACTTGTGGATATAGACCAGACAACCCATTTAAGAGGCATAAGGATGTGATGTCACTGACAAAGACAGGGCAACTTGTAAGATACGAAGAAAAGAACAGGAAAGGAACTATAGGGTAATGGAGCAGGGTTTGGCCCAGATGGGATAGCTCACACATTAAAAAAATATTTTTACTCCTTTTAAGGGATTCCACAGAAACAACTCAAATAGCTATATGTGTTAGGCCCCTTTCACACGTCCATGTTTCTGGTACGTGTAGTGTCCGCTTCCACATGTACCGGAGACATGGACACACGTAGACCAATTAAATTCAATGGGTTTGGTCTCTCGTCCATGTTTTCACACGGACCGTGTGTTCGTCTGAAGCACACGTGTATCCGTGTGCTCCATACGGTGACATGTCCTTTTCCAGTTGGCATCATGGATGTCACATGGACCGCACAATGATGTGATCCGTGTGACACCTGTCATGACTCTCTCATGGCTCTGCTCGTGCAGAGCCACTGTATTGGTTTATTATCCTTCTGTCGGTTTCCTCCGGGGGTTAGGTCATTTAGGAGGAGCCTATTCTGTCCGACCTCATATCGGAGATCACGTTGGTTTTTATTAGCGCTGTTTCTCTCTGTTCGCTGCCAGTAATATTTCATGCAGTGTGCGCTTCCTGGTTCCTCTGAGTTTCTGATCTTGTCCCGTTTCCATGTACTCCATCCGCTGACCTCCGTTCCATCCCATCTTGCATCCTTGTCTTCTTACCTGCTCTCCCCCTGACCTCTGTTCCATCCAGTCTTGTCTTACTTCCCCTGTCTCTGTACTCGCTCTCCTCTTGTAATCCCCTCTCCGCTCCCTCCTCCATACTCACTTGTCTGCTCGGCTTCTGACCCTGATTTGTACTCTGCTCCTCTGTACAGATGTGACTTCCCGGCACCGACCTTAGGCTAACTGACCACTCTCTTGCATCGCCGCATTATTATTATTTATTATTATAGCGCCATTTATTCCATGGCGCTTTACAAGTGAAAGAGGGTATACGTACAACAATCATTAACAGTACAAAACAGGCTGGTATAGGAGGAGAGAGGACCCTGCCCGCGAGGGCTCACAGTCTACAGGGAATGGGTGATTGTACAATAGGTGAGGACAGAGCTGGTTGCGCAGTGGTGTACTGGACTGAGGGCTATTGTAGGTTGTAGGCTTGTCGGAAGAGGTGGGTCTTGAGGTTCCTCTTGAAGCTTTCCACGGTAGGGGAGAGTCTGATGTGCTGAGGTAGAGCGTTTCAAAGTATGGGGGATGCACAGGAGAAATCTTGTACGCGATTGTGGGAAGAGGAGATAAGAGAGGAGCAGAGAAGGAGATCTTGTGAGGATCTGAGGTTGTGTGCAGGTAGGTACCGGGAGACTAGGTCACAGATGTAGGGAGGAGACAGGTTGTGCATGGCTTTGTATGTCATGGTTAGTGTTTTGAACTGGAGTCGTTGGGTGGTGGGAAGCCAGTGAAGGGATTGGCAAAGTGGCGAGGCTGGGGAATAGCGAGGGGTGCTAGTGAGCATTGGTGCTAGTGACCTCTAGTGGCCTTGCGCTAGACTGCACTCAGGAGCACTCTACCTCCCTGAGTTCCTGCGCTCCCTAGTGGTAGCATCAGAACACCAGTGTGACACGTACCGGAGGACAAACAAGTCATTGAAAAAAGAGAATTTTTCTACTTGCCTGTCTGGCGCTTCTGTCTCCGGCGCTGCTGTTGCTTCCGGGTCCTGCTCATTATGCCTCATGAATATTCACTACAATGACTGCGTACCCGGAAGCAACAGCAGCATCGGAGATAGGTAAGTATACCAGGTCATGCTGTCCATGTGTTATCCAATGTCACGCAGAGAGCACACGGACAGCACACGAGGACACACAAACACTGACACACGGATGGCCCATAGAACTCCACAACATACCTGACAACACGTTCAAACATGTGAAGGGGGCCTTACAGCTACAAAATACTCGTATCTATTTTGCTAACAAAAATTACCATTTTACATCAATTTAATTTTTCAGCAGAGTCAATTATTAAATTCTTTCTACATTTCATTTAACCCACAACAATGTCTACTGAGTTGTGTTCTGTGTTTTTCTAATTACTACAAAGCCCATTGCATCAGTTATTCTCTAATGTTCGCTCTGGGGCCAAAAGACAATGAAAAACAGCTCTGCACCTATTTATATGAAACAAGTTTGGATTTAAAATATGTCCGATGTCAAAGGGACACATTAATAAGGCCTTTTTATGCCATGGGCATTATTAAAGCTAATTTATAATTAATTTGTGTGTACAGAATAAACCCATAATACGTTGAGTGTTTTGCTTCGTTAAGCATGTTGCACGGGCTTTGGTATAAAAAATTTAATGAATGTGCGCATATTGGGTTTTGGTTTGGATTTATGCGTAACCGTTTTGCAGCCTAGGGCTCTAGAGGACCCCGTTGACAGGAGCATATTTGTATATTTAACAGGAATAACTCATGGTTTGCAGTAAGGCCGTGGTGTGAAGTCAGGTCAGTCAATGTTTGCTGCCGCCTGAAAATGAGGACAATAAGACTAATGTATATAATATAGTTTTCTATGTGTTACATCAGCTGTGTCTCATATTATGTAGAAATAAATTTATTAAAATATACAGATCACACTTCTTCCCCAAGTCAGACTTAATTCTCTTCACTATAGCGAAGCATGGGGAATTTGAATAAAATTAAAAAGTAATTTTCATTAGAAAAAACTCCTGACGTTTGTTTTAGTACATACTTGTATTCCCCATGAATTACCAATTCCTGAGTGTCTTTTAATTGGAGTGTCATCAGAGTTTTGTTCGTTTCATCAGTTTTTCTCTGAAAAAAAAGAAATTCTCATCAATCTTCATCTATCGGTCCATAAAAAACAAACAACACTTGGTTGGAATCTAATTGTCTGATTTTTTTCTCGGACCCTTGGAATTTCATTTCCACATTAGTGAATGCCCTTATTTTTTCCCACCTGGACTACTGCAACCTCCTGCTCTGTGGCCTCTCTTCTAAAGGCCACATTACATGCTGCGATCTCGCTAGCGAGATCACTAGCGTGCGTACCCGCCCCCATCGTTTGTGCGTCACTGGCAAATCGCTGCCCGTGGCGCACAACATCATTACGATCCATCACACTATACTTACCTGCCTAGTGACGTCGCTGTGGCCGGCGAACCACCTTCTTTCTAAGGGGGAGGTTCGTTCGGCGTCACAGCGGCATCACTAAGTGGCCGCCCAATAGAAGCAGAGGAGCAAAGATGAGCAGGCCGAACATCCCGCCCACCTCCTTACTTCCTCATTGCCGGCAGCCGCAGGTACGGTGATGTTCCTCGTTCCTGGAGTGTCACACATAGCGATATGTGCTGCCGCAGGAACGACTAACAACCTGCGTCCTGCAACAGCAACGATATTTGGGAAAGGAATAACGTGTCAACGATCAACGATTAAGTAAGTAATTTTTGATCGTTAACGGTCGTTCCTGCGTTTCACATGCAACGATGTTGCTAACAAAGCCGGATGTGCGTCACAAATTCCGTCACCCCAACGACATCTCATTAGTGATGTCGTTGCGTGTAAAGCCCCCTTTAGAATTTCATTTCCACATTAGTGAATGCCCTTATTATTTCCCCCCTGGACTACTGCAACCTCCTTCTCTGTGGCCTCCCTTCTAACAGTCTTGTACCCTTACAAACTATTCTAAACTATGCTGCCCGACTAATCCACCTGTCGCCCCACTACTCCCCGACCTCTCCTCTCTGCCAATCCCTTCACTGGCTTCCCATTGCCCAACGACTGCAGTTCAAAACCCTAACCATGACTGTCCTCATGATTTTGCATGGACCAGGCAGTCGGTAAAAACTCAAGGACATATGAATAGCCCCATAGACAGTCATATGTATGAGTGCTATCCTTGACAAAATACAAGATAAACTGGCCTGGGAATGAGCCCTTACCAACATATGTCATAGTGGTCTGTTATATGTTGGCCCCCTAAGTTTTATAGGCTCAGAAACAATTTTTAAAAATATGAAGGAAAAAAAAAAATAAAAGTTCAATTTACCCATCTTTCTCTACTAAAAATAAAGAAATAAAAAAATACATATATGTTGTATCGCTACATCAATAAAAGCCTAATCTAAGCTATCAAAACATAAAATTACTTAAACTTAACCCAATTGTAAAATGGCATAATGAGAAAAAAAATCAAAATGCCATGATTGTGGAGAATGACTGATGGAAGTCGTCTCGTCAGAGGGGGCGGCGCATCTGCAGATAATTTGGCGCAACGACGTCAGGATATGTCATAAGCTCCAGCATAGTGGTGCTAAGGATTAATTTCACTAAATCTTCAATGGAAAAGATGGTCTAATGATATAGAACAGGAGGGAACTTAACAGAATCATATCCATATTTGTGGAAAGAATGTTAGTAATTTAAGAATTAAAATATATGCTTATTCTAGACTTAGAGGGAATCTGTCACCAGGTTTTTGCCACCTAATCTGAAAGCAGCATAATGAAGAGACAGAGACCCTGATTCCAGCGATGTGTCACTTACTGAGCTGCTTTGTGTAGTTTTGATAAAATCACTGTTTAATCAGCAGTAGATTATCGTTAGAGGTGTGCTGCCAGATAGTCCAGCATATTTTTCAGTTCTTTATAACACTGCCCCCACCACTGATTGGCAGCTTTCTGTGTACACTGAATATTAACACTGGTGTGGGCGGAGTTATAGAGCTCAGCATTCAAATAACTAGATTTAATAGCTAGATCTGCAGCAGAGAAAACATTGATTTTATCAAAATGACAGCAAACAGCTCAGTAAGTGACACATCACTGGAATCAGGGTCTCTGTCTCTACATTATGCTGCTCTCAGATGCGGTAACAAAAACCTGGTGACAGATTCACTTTAAGGGTCCAGTAGGTGGTCCCTCTTTGTTATTTGCCCTTGTAAGTGTGCGTACAGAGATAATTGTCAGTCACCGATAGGACTGCCCACTGGACTCCTAAGTCCAAAATGAGCACTATTTACACTGAAAATTTTATAATAAATGTATATCATTCTACTTAGCTTAATTTTGCTGTAATGATGCACCCAGAGATTGAACGATCGCAGGGGGCCCGTTGGCCCACATCCAGCAGTACAGAGACCAGTCAGGTCCCTGCACTGCGATACACGCTGCTGGCTAAACAGAAGTCGTCAGATTTAATCTGCGTCCCAGTGACTGAGGGTTGCGCATGACAATGACATCATGCGTTGCAACAGCATCAGCTGCCAGGCATTGTGCGCTGGCTACACAGGAGGACACTGCGCGACGTCGGTGCCAGGGACGGTGAGTACAATGTTGTTGTTTTTTGCATTAGACAGAATGGAGACATATTTTTGCAGGATAGGGAGCTATATACTAGGTGGGAGACCGCAGATAGCAAGAAGGGGACAGTATATACTAGGGAGGGGCCCAGGAGGGAGACAGTATATACCAGGAGGGGTCCAGCAGGGGGACAGTATACACCAGGAGGCGGACAGTAGATACCAGGAGAAGGACAGTATATACAAGGAGGGGCCTAGGATGGGGCTATATATACCAGAATGGGGGACATTTTTACGAGGATAGGGTTATATATACACCAGGATGAGGGCTAGAATGGGGAATATTTATAATAGGATGGGGGACATATATACCAGGATGGGGTGGATGTATATGCCAGGATGGGGGACATACCAGGATGGGGGGCATATATATCAGATTGGGGGACATATTTACCACGAAGGAGCCCAGGATGGGAGACAATAGAACAAGATGGGGGACATTACTACATAATCGGGGGGTGGCAACTCGTATGTCTTTATAGGATTTTGAATGCTAAATCTGACCAACATAAGGGGGGGGGCAGGTCAAAATTTTGCACCAGGGCCCATCAAACTCTAGTTAAGCCACTGGGTGCTCTAACCCTTTTAAGAAATATAGTACTTCAGCTTTCATACCAGTTGATTTCTCCTGTTCTATGCATCAAACAAGGCAAAAAAAAGTGAAAAATCCTTAATGATTCCGCCTTGCAAATATTATAGCCGTCTATATTTTTCCTGGGACACCAAATGTTTTGGCCGGAACGTAACTCTAAGGCTAAATTGTCCAAAAAAAAAAAAGATTCAATAGGAGAGAAACATAACACATTTATCAGCAGAAAGTTTTTCTTATTAAATAGTGGAAATGTCTGATAATTATATTAGAGACAACAGAGAATCGCAGCCGGACCAAACGTAAGGGCTAAATTGAGACAGAGAGAAGGAAAGATAAGGAGAGCGAAAAGAAGCGCATTAATAGTAATGCAGGGGGACGGGATATTAATTGAAACTGAATGCTGTTTTATTCACTTTGTACTAAATACAAAGATGAGCAAAAATACATTTTTTTCCCTAAACTATGCAAAATAATAACATATCGCTGCTTTGCTGTAGGGGAAATAAAAAGAACAGCTGAAAATATATTAAAATGTGTTACAGCAAGGAGGAGGGTGGGCGCGTAATATTATTCACATGAGCCGTTCCCTAGTTACATGTCTAACCATCTGGGCTAATACAGAGTAATGTGCAGATAATGTGATCATTGCAAAAAGAAAGAATATCCCATAGAAGACAGAATAAACTGAATCTGCCTTTTTAGCCAAGGAAGTGTCATGGGGTATGTAATAATGGGACAGGTGCCCCTAGGCTGACCCTCAGACTAGAGTCCCTATACTGTCCCCTATATCGGAGGTAGGTTTGATGGTAACCAGGTCCGAGCCCCCAGTGTGACCCTAACTTCTGTCCGACCCCTGATCTTATGCGGGCGTCACACGAGATGTTATATCGTGCGATATGTCGGCGGGATCACATCGTTAGTGATGCACATCCGGCATAGTGTGACATATCGTAGAGTGTGACAGCTACGAGCGACGGTGATCGAGCAATAATAGTCACCTTATTGTTGCTCGTTGACATGTCGCTCATTTTCAAAAAGTCGTTTCTTCTTCTCTGCGCCGGTTGTTCATCGTACCTGGGATAGCACACATCACACCGTGTGACACCCCGGGAACGATGAACACAGCTTACCTGCGGCCGGCGGCAATGCGGAAGGAAGGAGGTGGGCGGGATGTTTACATCCCGCTCATCTCCGCCCCTCCGCTTCTATTGGCCGGCCGCTGTGTGACGTCGCTGTGACGCCGAACGTCCCACCCCCTTGAGGAAGTGGATGTTCGCCTCCCACAGCAACGTCGCTCAGCAGGTAAGTGCGTGTGATGGGGGTTTAACGACTTTCTGCCCCACGAGCAACTAATTGCCCGTGACGCACAAACAACGGGGCGGGTGCGATCGCTCGTGCGATCGTACGATAGATCGTCTCGTGTGACGCCCGCATTACTCCCCCTCTCCTCCCCTATTATGGCGCTCAGATTCAAAATGTACCCATTTTGGGTATGTGCATACGTGACATATTTTTTAGGTGCATTCTGCCACGGAAAACACCAGAAAAACATCGGAAAATGTTGAACATGTAAAAATGACTTGGTCTGCGTATGTTTTAGGTTTTTAACTCCTTTTAATATCTAAAGACGTCGAGATGTCTTGCCCAGAGCATTTAATATCTCATTTGCAAATGGGTTAAATTGCTGATTTTTTTGGAAGCAGCAACAGATAAAAGACATAAAGGTGTCGATGGATTCAGTTTTCACAGACATGCATGATCATATATAAAGTATATTCTTCTGGTGTTTTTTCTTCTGAATCCATGAAAGAAATGAATACAACACTTATGTGCCACATGGGCGTGTAACGTGGCATGGTGTAATAGTCGTCGGTGAGGTAGTCGTCTGCCGCACCCCAGCATGCTACATGTAGATGGAGGTCCTATCTGGGTGTATGGTGCTGGACTCCGGAGGCTTTACACCTTTGCAGGCTGATGTTTTCGGCTAGCCAAGACCAGATGGTAAACAGTTCATGGAGGGAAACCACAATGTAGTTTTACTGAACATTAACTTGGCCACAATAATGTCCATTAGATAGCAGACACAAATCTTCTTGCACATTTCAATATCTCAGAGGATCATTAAGCACAGATTCTTCACTTCAGTTCTTCCAACCTCCATAAGGCCTTTTCTTCCCAACACTTCCCAGCCTAGTAACACATCACAGTCCTTGGAAGTCATTCTCCTCCTCAAGCAGTTCCACGTATTTTCCCTCTTAGGGGGATGTTGCCAAAGTGTCTGGACTGAGCTATAAGTTACTGAAGACGCCTTGGGGACACCAGCTCAAGACACTCACTTTCTTCCTTTTCCTACTCTGTCTTGCACCAGGACCCGTCTGTCTCAGTCACTCACTTTTTTTGTCAGTGCACTGACCCGGGTCCGCTAGATCACTCCATGTCATGGTCACCTCCTTTTTTTTCTCAGTTGTTATCTCTTTACATTGGTCACACTATCCTATGTAATGGTCTCCCTCTCTTCAGGACACCCACGTCATGTGGCTGTGTTGCTACTTAGGCCTGAGGTATGCCTATCTCTGTCATAGGCTGGGCCCTAGCTGAGCACTAACAGTAAAACTGTCCTATTTTTCTGTACTCCAGCTCCTTCCCTCTTTACCTTCTGTCCCTGCAGTCAGATCTTTGAACGTTAAATTTCTCAACAACATAACATCCTCTGTTGTGTGTTACTGAGAAACCAGTGTTTATTCCAGGTGCAAATGAGGTGTTAAGTGCTCTGGAAGTGAAAGAGCACTTTCAGAATCTCTGCCTCCTGAGGTTGCTTCCCCACCTAGCACCAGCCTTATTAGCTTGATTAAAAACTCACTGTCTGTATGACGTGAGGCCATAAAAGTATATAGTAAGTTATCAACCAAGCTAAAGAGACTGATACTGGTCTAAAAGAACTCAGAAAGAGCTATGTCTTGCCCAGCACATTTAATATCTCATTTGCAAATGGGTTTAAATGCTGATTTTTGGTGTAAAGCAGCAACAGATAGAAGACATAAAGGTGTCAATGGATTTAGCATTCACGGATCTGCATAATCGTATACAACTGGTTTCACAAGTTGATTTCTAAAGGAAACCTGTCACATGAAAAAACGCTATTAACCTGCATATACGAGGTTAAAGTGCAGGTTAATAGCATTTGAAGCCTGCCCGACACCTGCACTTATAACCCAGCTGCCAGGAGGAAACAAACTTTATTCCTCCTGGCAGCGTTCTTGTTTCTGTCATGTGGGAGGTAACGACATGGGTTCAGTCACTGCCCTGTTTATTGAGAGCAGCAGCTGTATCCATGTTCCCCAGCACTGACTGACATCCTCCTCTATTATTGAGTAGCTGTCAGTCATAGCGGGGGACATGGATACACAAAGCAGTGACTGACCCCGTGCGGGCACCTCCCCCATGACTGAAACCCGAAAGCTGCTATGAGGATTAAAGTTAATTTCCTCCTGGCAGTGAGGTTTGATGTGCAGGTGTCGGGCAGGTTCCAAACTCTATTAACCTGCAGATTAACTGTAGGTAAATAGCGCTTTTCATGTGACAGATTCATGATTTCATTAAAAACATAGGAGGTTTGTTAGTGAGAAATGTTTACCTGCTATATGAAGAGTTATGGGAAATGAGGGGGACCAAATGCAGCTTTTGCATGGGTGTTCTTTACTGTCTACTGTCTATTCGACTCTGAGTGACTTGGTGATTGTGCAGGGGACAATGTACAGACCACCAAATACTATTTTCCTGCCACTACCACAGCAGACAAGTGATGATTTTTGGAAATCATAAAAAGCCACACCACAAAAACAACTAATTATAGATAGATGAGTAATATGGAAACCCACAGAGAATACAGCACATCGTAAAAGATGAAAGTAATAAATCAGCCAAGAAGTCGTGAAAGAATAGATAAAATAAAATAAGTTAATGGCAATGCAGTCATATATAAATTATTCCTGAGTATAATGAGGACCAATGAACTGTATACAAGTCGATCACTACTCAATTAAACGTCCATTGACTTTCCCCATCCGGCATGTACAGGGTGGGCCATAAGTATGGATACACCCTGATAAAATGGAAGTGGTTGCTGATATCACCTTACCATTTGTGGCATATTAATACATGGGAGGGCCAATCATTTGAGGCTGGGTGACGCCCATCTGCAAATTTTGAATTCAACTTTATTTTTTTCAATAGGAAGGGGGTCATGTGACACATCAAACACATAGAGAATTGCACAAGAAAAACCATGGTGTGCTCATTTTTAACGTAGCTTTATTCATTATTGAGTTATTGACACGTTTGTGACATGGAACAACGACAGTAACCCACTAAAGGATGTGCTCAAAGTGCTGCCCATTGTGTTGAATTGTCAACACAATTCTCTTCTCCCACTCTTGACACATCCAGAGCAATACCGCAGAAGAAATGCTACCACAGGCCTCCTGTATCCGTTGTTTCAGGTGCCCCACTGTTTTGCCAAATTTTTAACACTAAGGTTCAGATACGACTTTAAAGAAGGCAATTAAGTAGTCTTATTATAAAGGCTAAATTAAAATACAAACTTAACTGAAAAGTATGATATTTCGTACACTTTTGTATATTCAACATACAAAGGTTAAGTACTTACATCACCAAGGAGCTTTTGAACATCATCTGCCTGGAACATCAGTCAGAGAAGCATGACAAAGACAGAGAACTCCTGGAAATTCAAACACCGACCGGACGTCTCATGGTGCAGGTAAATGAGCTTCTGTCTTTGCTATATTTCATCTGATCTTAAATAGTGACTTGTACCAATATTACAAGCCTAAAGGCCCCATTACACGCAATGACATCACTAACGAGATATCGCTGGGGTCACGGAATTCGTGATGCACATCCGGCCTCATTAGTGACGTTGTTGCGTGTGACACCTACGAGTGACCGCTAACGATCCGAATACTTACCAAAATCGTTGATTCTTAACACATCGTTCATTTCCCAAATATCGTTGCTCGTTTGGTACACAGGTTGTTCGTCGTTCCTGAAGCAGCACACATCGCTACGTGTGACACCCTGGGAATGACGAACAACAGCGTTCCTGCATCCTCTGGCAACTAGGTGCGCGTGACGTTAATGCGGCTGCTCTCCGCCCCTCTGCTTCTATTGGTGGCCCGCTGTGTGATGTCGCTGTGACGCCGCACAAACCTCCCCCTTAGAAAAGAGTTTGTTCGCCTGTCACAGCGACGTCGTTAGGCAGGTAAGTACGTGTGACGCGTCCAAGCAATATTGTTCGCCACGGACAGCGATTTGCCCGTGACACACAAACGACGAGGGCGGGTGCGATCGCTATCGATATCGCTAGCGATGTCGCTTCATGTAAAGCGGCCTTTAGAGTTAATGTGTTGTAGTCTTATTGATCCATGCCCTTTGATGACCAGTCTTTGGGCATAGATGAATCAGAGACACACCGCACATCAGACAATAGGGTGGTTAACCCACACAATTAAAATCTCCCAATAATACACATCAGATATTTAGCTAAGTAAATCACAAAGTTTCTGTTACAATGGATATATTGTCTGTCTGCGTATATAAAACAAACATCAAAAACCTTAGGATGCACAAAGTTTTTTTAACAATGAACCATTGTCTGTTTGAATAAACAGTATGTTTTCAACTTAACATAATGTATGGACTCAAAAACAGCCATCTTTATTTGTAATACCCCACATCCTGGATCCTGGATCTGCGGTATTACTCTCGGTGTGTCAAGAGTTGGAGAAGACTCACCTTCTCCAGTGATGCTTCAGTTGTCAGTACTGCAGTCTCTTGCTTCCAGGACAGTTAACCCTCGGATGGGATTAATGTGCCTGACAAGCGCTTCTCTTTTACTTTCATTTCTCCCTCCTCACCAGATTTTCAGAAAATCCCCTCTCTCCAGGTAGTCTCCTGGCTCTAGCTGCTGTGAAACCTCACATGAATTTTCACTGCACTGTAACCCAGAAGTAACAGCAGCGGGGAGAAAGCAGCGGCCGGAGACAGCAATGCAGGAGACATCAGCACCATGGACAGCAGCACGGAGGACTGGTGAGTATAAAGTTCATGCTTTCCATGTGCTCAGGGATAGCACACGGAGAACACAAGTCTGCCCAAATCATGGCACATGAAGGGCCATACGCACCTTTTACATGTAATTGAAAAACGTGTGTTTTTCACTGACGTGTCAAAGAGGCTTAAAGCTGTGTCTTTATCTGTAATAGTTTAAAAGAAAGCAAAAAAAGAGGAAAAAATTACCAGACTATTTTTGCAAAACTTGATATTCAACATAGAGAACCCTTTTAAACCGCCATACTGTCACGCTCCCCGGGTCCTCACCCCCGCTCCCCGGCTCACCTGCCACGCTCCCCGCTCTCCAGCCTCCGGTGCCCGTCCTTCCCAGGCCCCCTGGTGCCCGATTCCGGCGCCCGACGGCTTCCCAGGACCTGGCCGGCTCCCCTGCGTCCTCCTCTCAGCCTCCTTCCCTGGCTTCTGGCACCCGGGCGGCGCGCATGCGAATTAGGGCGCGCGCGCGGTCACTGACCCTTTCTTAAAGGGCCAGCGTCCATTAACAGGAAATGAGGTTGAACAGGTACAGGGTATAAAGGGGGTTATTGTCCAAGGGGGCGGGGCCTGATCTTCGTGTTTTCCAAGCTAGGAGTCAGGTCTCCTTGTATCTTCTTGCCATACTCACGTATCTCTCTTCTAGAGCTGATCCTGCCTCGCCATCCGGTCCTGCTGAATCCGGAACCCCGCACGCTGTCCGTCTGCCATCTGACAGTCCGTACCATCTCGGATCCCTGCGGTGACCCGTCATCTTGCTCCAAAAGGTTCCGGACCCCGCCTGACATCATCTCGGCTTCCGAACCTGAGCTACGTCACCCGGACTATCATCCGTGACTCCGTGGTCCCAGGGACTTCTTCGTTACGCTCTCTTGCACGGACTGTTCTACTGCCCATACTGCTTCAGCTACCGGACTCCTTACCACCATCTTAGAGTTCGGCCCAGTGGATCCACCTCCTGGGTCTACCCGACCGCCTGGCCCTGACAGTAAGATCAGGCCATGGATCCCGCTGCAGCACTAGCGGCCTTTCAAGAGGAACTCCAACGCCAGCGTGAAGTCCAGACCCGCATGCTGAACTTTATGACTTCCGTGGACACCCGCCTGACCACGCTACAAGCGGCAGTCACGTCTTCAACATCCCAAGCCGCCACTAGTCAAGCCACGTCCCCCGCTCCCGTGGCTGTCTCTTCGGATGCTTCCAGACTGCATTTGGCCTCACCACCCCGGTACGCCGGAGATCCCAAGACCTGCAGGGGGTTTATAAACCAATGCTCCCTCCATTTCACGCAGCTGCCACATCTGTTTGCCTCCGACCAAGCCAAGGTCGCCTTCATCATGTCTCACCTGGAGGGCGAGGCACTGGCGTGGATGAACCCGTTGTGGGAGAAGGAGGATCCTATGACCAAGGTTCTTCAAGAGTTCCTGCAGGCCTTTCGCAGCACCTTTGACGAGCCGGGACGCGCCTCTGCGTCTGCTTCATCCCTTCTCCGATTACGTCAAGGAACACTGACGGTGGGCCAATACGCCATCCGTTTCCGCACTTTGGCTTCAGAACTCGGGTGGAATAATGAGGCCCTAACAGCCGCCTTCTGGGAAGGACTCTCGAGTCGCATCAAAGATGAGTTGGCGGGTCGTGACGTGCCCTCCACCCTAGATGCCCTGATTGCCCTAGCAACTCGAGTGGACATTCGTTTTCAGGAGCGCTCCAAAGAGCTGTCTCGTGAGAGACGTCCGGTACGGCATTCCTCTCCTCCACAGAAGCCCTCCGTACCTCAGTCATCAACAGCTGGGATTCCCGTCCACGAGCCCATGCAGATCGACCGAGTACGACAGTCTGAACAACGTCCCAAGGGTCTCTGCTTTTACTGCGGAGAGGGAACACACCTCCTACGCTCCTGTCCAGAAAGGCCGGGAAACTCCAAAGCCTAGGGTTGGTAGGAGAGGCCACCCTAGGTGCTGGGACTCTCTCAGACCCGGTTATGTGGACTGTGCAAGTGTCAACGGGAGAGACGCGGTTTACGGCTGAGGCATACCTCGACTCTGGAGCAGCAGGCAATTTCGTCCAGCAGGCCACTGTGGACAAGTACCAGCTGCCTGTTACTCTACTCGAGAAGCCCCTAGTGATTGCCTCGGTGGATGGGAGACCCCTATCTGATACCATCTCCTGGGTCACCAGACCGGTCGAACTGCGTATCGGTGCCCTGCACACCGAGAACATCGCTCTCTACGTCCTTCCACACATGTCCCATCAAATCCTGCTGGGACTTCCCTGGTTGCGGACACACGAACCATCAGTCAGCTGGGGTACTGGCGAAATCACCCGATGGGGTCCTGCTTGTCATGAGAAGTGTCTGAAGTCCATACAACCTATCCGACGACCTCCGGTTCCAGAGAACCTACCGGAACTGCCCTCGGCCTATTGGTCCTTCGCAGACGTCTTTGACAAGAAGGAGTCTGAGGTACTTCCGCCACACCGTCCCTACGATTGTGCCATCGACCTGCTCCCAGGAACAACACCACCTCGAGGACGGATATATCCGTTGTCTCCAGCCGAAACCAGGGCCATGTCTACCTACATCACAGAGAGCCTGGCAAAGGGATTCATCCGGAGATCCTCCTCTCCTGCGGGAGCAGGCTTCTTCTTCGTTAAGAAGAAAGAGGGTGACCTACGCCCATGCATCGACTACCGGGGTCTGAATCAGATCACCGTCAAAAACAAGTACCCTCTGCCGCTCATCCCCGAATTGTTCGACCGGCTCAGAGGAGCCCGTGTGTTCACCAAGCTGGATCTGCGGGGTGCCTACAACCTAGTTCGTATCCGCTCTGGGGACGAATGGAAGACCGCGTTTAATACTCGCGATGGGCACTATGAATACTGCGTGATGCCCTTCGGCTTGTGTAACGCACCAGCAGTCTTCCAAGAATTGGTGAACGACATATTCCGGGACCTCCTCTACATCTGTGTAGTAGTTTATCTGGATGACATCCTTATCTTCTCTCCGGACCTCCAGACCCACAGAGAGAACGTACAGCTGGTTCTACAAAGACTGAGAGAGAATCGTCTCTACGCCAAATATGAGAAGTGTGTCTTTGAGCAGTCTTCTCTTCCTTTCCTGGGATACATCATCTCGGGTACTGGACTGCAAATGGATCCAAAGAAGGTCTCCTCCATACTCAACTGGCCTCCCCCTTCTGGACTGAAGGCAATCCAATGGTTCCTGGGATTCGCCAACTACTACCGCCAGTTTATCCCTCACTTCTCTGCCCTGACTGCTCCTCTCTCCGCTTTGACCAAAAAGGAGGCTAATCCAAAGGACTGGTCACCTGCGGCCGACGCCGCGTTTTGCTCACTGAAGCGAGCATTTGCCTCCGCTCCTGTACTCCACCGTCCGGAGTTAAACCGCCAGTTCACCTTGGAGGTGGATGCCTCCTCCTCGGGAGCCGGAGCAGTGCTCATGCAGAAGTCCTCCTCCGGCAAGATGGTGACTTGCGGTTTTTTCTCCAAGAGCTTCTCAGCACCTGAACGTAATTACACCATCGGTGACCGAGAACTATTGGCGGTCAAACTGGCTCTGGAGGAGTGGCGCTACCTCCTGGAAGGAGCAGTGTACCCCGTGATTATCTACACGGACCACAAGAACCTGGAATACTTGCGGTCCGCTCAGCGACTGAACCCACGGCAAGCCAGGTGGTCCTTATTCTTTGCCAGGTTTGACTTCCAGCTCCATTTCCGACCCGCGGACAAGAATGTACGCGCTGATGCCTTGTCTAGGTCTTTCATGCCCATGGAGCAGGAGGAAGAGACTACCCAACCTATCATCTCTCCTAGCAAGATTATTCCGGTGGCCCCTGTCACCCTGGCCCAGATACCGCCCGGGAAGACCTATGTCTCTGAGACAGACAGGCAAAAAGTGTTACACTGGGGTCATGCCTCAAAAACAGCCGGTCATGCAGGCCAGAAGAGAACATGGGGTGCGATTGTACGCCATTACTGGTGGCCATCCCTTCGCACGGACGTCGCTGCTTTTGTCTCTGCCTGCTCCTCTTGTGCCAGGAACAAGACGCCCAAACACCTGCCCTATGGCCGTCTTCTGCCTCTGCCGATACCCTCAGTTCCGTGGCAACACATAGCGATGGATTTTATTACTGACTTGCCATTATCCTCCGGACACACAGTCATATGGGTCGTGGTGGACCGGTTCTCCAAAATGGCTCACTTCGTCCCTATGGCTGGACTGCCCTCTGCTCAGGAACTCGCGGAAGCCTATATACATCACATCTTCCGCTTGCATGGCTTTCCATCCCACATCGTGTCCGACAGAGGAACTCAGTTCACCTCCCGCTTCTGGAGGGCGCTCTGCAAACATCTGGGAGTGACTCTGGACTTTTCTTCTGCTTACCATCCTCAGTCTAATGGCCAAGTGGAGAGGGTCAATCAAATCTTGACCTCCTTCTTACGTCACTATGTCAACGCCCATCACGACGACTGGTCCACGCTTCTGCCTTGGGCTGAATTCTCACATAACCACCACATCAGTGAGTCATCCTCCAAATCTCCCTTCCATGTCGTTTACGGACTTCAGCCCTCCGTCCCATTGCCTATATCCCCTTCTTCGGATGTCCCTGCGGCTGATACTGTAGCCCGTGACTTCGCTACCATTTGGGACTCTGTCAAGGCGTCCCTTGGACGCGCTTCCCAGCGGATGAAGAAACACGCTGACAAGAGGCGTCTGGACCCTCCGCGTTTCTCTCCTGGTGACCTGGTCTGGCTTGCTTCCCAGTACATCCGGTTGAAGATTCCATCCTACAAGCTGGGTCCTCGCTACATCGGGCCGTTTAAGGTCCTTCGCAAGATCAATGAGGTCTCCTACAAGCTACAGCTCCCGGCCACGATGAGGATACCCAACTCGTTCCACGTCTCCCTGCTCAAACCGGTTGTCCTTGGTCCCTTCTCCGCTACTGCCAGTCCGGCTCCTCCACCTATTGCCGATGACGACATCTATGCGGTAAGGGATATCGTGGCCATGAAGACCGTACGGGGTCGACAGTTCTTCCTGGTGGACTGGGAAGGGTATGGTCCTGAGGATAGGTCCTGGGAGCCCAGGGAGAACGTGGGCACTCCTCTTATCCGTGCCTTCATGTCCCGGTTGCGGGGAGGGGGGCGTGGGGGGGGGGGTACTGTCACGCTCCCCGGGTCCTCACCCCCGCTCCCCGGCTCACCTGCCACGCTCCCCGCTCTCCAGCCTCCGGTGCCCGTCCTTCCCAGGCCCCCTGGTGCCCGATTCCGGCGCCCGACGGCTTCCCAGGACCTGGCCGGCTCCCCTGCGTCCTCCTCTCAGCCTCCTTCCCTGGCTTCTGGCACCCGGGCGGCGCGCATGCGCATTAGGGCGCGCGCGCGGTCACTGACCCTTTCTTAAAGGGCCAGCGTCCATTAACAGGAAATGAGGTTGAACAGGTACAGGGTATAAAGGGGGTTATTGTCCAAGGGGGCGGGGCCTGATCTTCGTGTTTTCCAAGCTAGGAGTCAGGTCTCCTTGTATCTTCTTGCCATACTCACGTATCTCTCTTCTAGAGCTGATCCTGCCTCGCCATCCGGTCCTGCTGAATCCGGAACCCCGCACGCTGTCCGTCTGCCATCTGACAGTCCGTACCATCTCGGATCCCTGCGGTGACCCGTCATCTTGCTCCAAAAGGTTCCGGACCCCGCCTGACATCATCTCGGCTTCCGAACCTGAGCTACGTCACCCGGACTATCATCCGTGACTCCGTGGTCCCAGGGACTTCTTTGTTACGCTCTCTTACACGGACTGTTCTACTGCCCATACTGCTTCAGCTACCGGACTCCTTACCACCATCTTAGAGTTCGGCCCAGTGGATCCACCTCCTGGGTCTGCCCGACCGCCTGGCCCTGACACATACCTCAAACTGTTTCTTGCAGTGGTTGTACACTTGATTGACCACTTCTCCATAAAGGAATGGAACATTCATGACCCCCCATCATAGTGATTAATAGGGTCTCTGACAGAGGGCCCCTAGTGATCATTATCAGCTATTATATTCAGATGATCTACAGCACCTAACTTTCTCCTGCAATCCCATAGAGACTGTGGTGGCAGCTTTGGCTCTATTCTTGGGATCAGTGGGAGCCCCAGAGAACAAAAAGTGGATAAGTGATAGCTTTCAATGTTGGGAATAACCTTTTAATGGCTCATGCACATGGCTTTATTATGACACATTTACTGTATATTTAGTGCCAAGAATGTGATCTGAATCTCTCTTTTCACTTGCAGCACAACCTTTTAAATTAACATGCGCTGTGCTGTGATGCTCCTTAAATATGTTAATGAAACAGTGGGTAGTGGAAACCTAGGGTGTCAATATGAATTAATATGACCTAAATAGATACGACACTTAGCTCTCAAGGTCCCTTGATAATCTATTCAGGTGAAAAAAGTACTTGAGACTGGAGGATCGGTGTGATATTTACACTCCCTGAACTATTTGCATTTTTTTTTAGATTTAATAATTGACTGTTTGGTATTTTCCAGCTTTAGAGCCTCTGATTTCTATCCCCATCCAGCATACATATTGTCGGCAGCACATCTGTTCACATGGGAAATGTGCTGTGGACAATAATGAGCATTAAGCTTGTGTAAGGGGTTGGCAAGCAGAAGGCGCTCATATCCAATGTCCCACAGCACTTGCAAACAAACACCGCCATCTGCTGGTGGAACAGAACCGATAGGAACTGACGTGCAAGAGATGTGTTACCTTGAGAGAAGAGTTTAAAGGGAACCAATCACCAGGATTTTCCTATATAACCTAAAGCCACTGCTATACTGGCACTATCAGGCTGATTCTATACATACCTTTAGAGGTCAGCTCAAATGTTTAGGTTTTGAAACCCAAGAAAGTAATGTTTATAAAATTGACAGCTTCTTGAGTGACAGCAGCTGAGGAACAGATAAGAGCCGTTAGAATTAGCATAAATATTATACAAACAATTCACTTTTTCACTTGCAGAACCTGTGTGAGGTCTTACTCATGTGATCAGAAGGGGCGGGGCCTCAGCCAACAAAGCTGATACCACAAGCAACTTTTTTCTGTTGACTGATGCCCCACCCTTCTGCTCACATGGGTGTGACCTCTCACAGGTCCTGCAAGTGAAAAAGTGAATCGTTTGTATAATACGTATGCTAATTCTAACAAGGGAAGGTGATAACTTTGAGTACCCCCAGCTATTATCTGATCCACTGCTACAGTCACTCAAGAAGCTGCCAATTTTATAAATTTTACTTTCTTGGGTTTCAAAACCTAAACATCCGAGCTGATCACTAAAGGTATGTAGAGAATCAGCCTGATAGTGCCAGTATAGCACTGGCTTTAAGTTATATACAGAAATCCTGGTGATTGGTTCCCTTTAAATGGGATTTTGGTTCAGGTGACAACTGTGGTACAGTTGCAAAATAGAAAAGGTGAGGCTGGCAACAAAGAGGTGGAATTGGAGCCATGATTAACAGCGGATCTGATGTGTATGTAGTCAAGCAGGCTCATATCGACAGTAGTGGAAGTAGCCAGTAGTGAACTGAGTCTGAAGAAGACCTGAGTTCTACCACCTCTAGAAAATCTTGAATACCAAATACCATCTCCAGAATAAACCCAAAGACAGAATACCGAATACCATCTCCAGAGGAGCCCAACAACCGAATACTTTCATATAAGAAGTAAAAATGGGCACTATTCCACGCTATGTTCTAAAAGGCCAACTGCAGTATCTCTGCTGTAATGGAGACCGGCTCTCATTCAAACACCTGTTACGGTGATTATGCTCACTTTAGTATGGATCCACAACTCGTGGTGCTCTGCAGCGTTCCAGATATGACTTCTTCGTTAGGTAAGAAAGGAGGCACTCACCGATCAGTGTAATATTTTTCAACTTCTTTTAATCTTCAGGCATGTGAGGAGGGAACAGGGATGGGTGCACATGGACGACGGTGGCCGTTTCACACTGATTACCGGTGCTTCCATGACATCACGGACCCGTGAAAGTGCCGGTAATCGGTGCGAAACAGCCGCCGTCGTCCGTGTGCACCCATCCTTGTTTCCACATGCCTGAAGATTAAAAAAAGTTGAAAAGTATCGGTGAGTGCCTCCTTTCTTACCTAACGAAAAAGTCAACAACCAAATACTGTCTCCAGAGGAACCCGAAAACCGAATACTGATTACCGTCTCCAGAGGAAGGCCAGACTTCATGGTGAAGTACCGAACATAGAACATCAATCCCCGTCTCCAGAGGAAGACCAGTCTGCAAAGTCAAACATCGAAGACAGAATACCGGAGACCAGGAAACAAGCATTCGCTCTAGTGCAGAGTCCAAGTGAGCCGGGCCGTTAGTGCCTGCCTTGACGTACAGTACTAAGAGAATATAACTAGTTATTAAGGTTAGACTGTTGATGCAGATAATTGCAATGCAACAGTGTCAGTGTCAAGCCTAGTGTGCTGTTAAGATAGATAGACTAATATAGAACTTGAGTTTCCCTGCGCAAGTGTATACTGTCACTATCATTAGATTGACACTGACGCTCCCTGGACAGAAAGACTCGGCTTAGGGTAACATTAGTGAAATTTGTTAACTAGAATCCTTGGCAGGAAGACACTAAAGAAAAGACATGCACAATAGGGTCTTATTTGCTACACAAGCGGTAATACTGAATTTGCTGACTACTCACCTGGTGGGGTTGTTATTAGGCATTAGGGGATATAGTTAGGATATAGTAATACTAACAATAGGTATAATGTATTATGGCACATAGCATGGCACACTGGCAGACAAAGACAGAAAAGGGCCACTGTGCAAGAACAATATATGGGCCCTTTGAAGCTCAAGAACTTATAAACATGCACAATTCCGCTTTTTTGGAGGTAGAAGTAGGCCCCTTACTTTTTGGGTCCATGTGCGACTGCACAGTTTGCACCAATGTGTCTGCCCATGACATGGCATATAAAGACATAATACGGCATGTGCATATGCAACATGGTAATGGTGTAAACAACATATTACTTCTGTGGATAGTGCATAAGTAAGATCCAGTCTCATAACAGTGTAGAAAATTACTTGCCACTCAGATAAGAATATAATTTTGATAATTTATTAAAATACAGTACCAGCACGGATGTTTTGGTTCTCAATGGGCCTTCATCAGTATGCCATGTGTAACTGTGGAGGAAAGTCTCAGAGTCAATGAGCGCTATGTGAGCATCATGGTGCATTCGCCTATTACAGTCGTGGACACCGCAATGCTCACATAGCGCTCATTGACTCTGAGACTTTCCACCACAGTTACACATGGCACACCGATGAAGGCCAATTGACGAGCGAAACGTCTGTGCTGGTACTGTATGGGAACAAATTATTCAAATTATTTTCTCATCCTGTAAAAGATAAAAAAACATAAAAAATAACTTGAATCTATCTATAGCAAATCAAATTTGTTCCAAATTTATCTAAAATTTTAGATTTTAGCAAATGCAAAGTTTTGGGATTTGATTTTTACCTCCACCAATTTTTTTGGATTCGTCTGAGGATGGGGAAGAAGCTGAAATAATAACAATAATATTATACTCAACTGTCCCAGACCCTTGCTTGTCCTTACACTGCCTCCACTTCAGATGCCCTGTCCTCTGCATCGGATTTCGGTTCTGCCACCACTGAGGTAAGTAATAAGATTATGTGAGGCCAACCACTGGCCTCAGTGCCTAAAAAACTGCAGAAGTATATTGCGCTCTACATGGTCTTTTATGGCCAATCAGTGACCTAAGTACTTGAAGAACCGGAAGACCGGGGAACTTCAACTGTAGCGCATGCGGCACAAGGGCAGTTGCGAGACTAGGACAGGTGACTATAATGCACTTTATTGTATTTTCTCTTCATTTATCACACTTTAGGGTTTGGAGAGACCTAAGAGTATAATAAACAGCAATCAAGGCACTTTCGATTTGGACCAATTTTATTCTGACCAGTTTGAATCTTCTGGCCAAGTTGAGTAAATCTGCTCAAAACAAATTTCGGGAAATTCGCTTATACTCTTCTTGATTTAGGAAGTTCTTACAACTTTTTCCTTCATCGAGATAAATCTATTACCAAAAACAGTACTCCCTCTATGAAACAGATTTGGGGTACTCTACAACCTTTTTTGACTTCAGGTGCAGTTTTGCTTGTTTGGTTTTAGAATTTGTTTGTTAACTAAATGTCTATCTTATTACCTAATTGGGGTAGGTTGTGATGGGTTAAATATCATTTTGCATGTTCTTCTACAATATTAAATGCTCCTGGAGGAATCAGGTTGTCATAAATTCTGACAGCTGCTTATGTCAGCACATGCGAAAATGCTGAATAACTCTACACACAGCCAGGTTTTACTTTATATAAAAAAAGTAGCACAAAAAAACTCTATATGCCTCCAAATGATCCATCTCCTTAATTGACATTTTTATTTAAGTATTTATGGCTCTTAAAGGGGTCATTTAGTTTGGAAAAAAACATTTTCAAATATTGTATTAAGGGAATTAAATTGTAGTGGTTACCCACTCAGTACCATCACAATTAGCCGGAGCAATGAGATGCTACAAATTGTTGTGAGGGAATCTGCAACCATTCAAATTAGGCACTTCATTCAAATTTGGCCACAACATTTGATTTGTACCAAATTTAATTGATACAAAACTAAAGTACACTGTTATGCCCTGAGGTCTCTCACCAGTCCAGTCCTTTTCACAGGAAAGTGCTGTTGATGGTCAAATGAAGACTGCATCAGTGACCGGACCACTGAAGATGGCCGGACCAGATCAGGTATACAGCTGCACTCCGAGATGCTAAGGTATGCAAACATTGCATATAGGAATTTTTGACATTCATTGCTGGTAAGGAAATACATTTACAAATTGAGACATGTAGCACATAAAAAATGCGCTATTTTTCCATATTTATTTCCATCAATTCTATGCAGAGAGCCAAGGGAAAATGCAGAAAAGGAGCTCAAACTATGACATTGACACCACCATGTTTCACTGTAGGTGTTTAGTACCTTGCATCATTATGTTTTCCAATAGGATGGTGTATAAAAAGTGATTCCATCACTAATACTTCAGAAAAAATGTATAAATTATAGGTAATAGATTACAAGAGTTATGGCAGAAACTACCTACTTTTGTTTTAAAAATTGTTATGCTTTATTGATATGCATTAAAAACCAAACAAAAACAAACATGTGTGGACTAAAAGTTCTTGAATGCCGTGGAGGTTACTATGAACCCAATTAAAAAAACTTTGAGACAAAATTAGCACAGACCACGAGTATATATAATCAGTAAAAGGGGGGGGGGATTCCCTCTCCTCTCACCCTACAAATATGTTACTGCCTGCCAATGGAGTGCATCCTAATGTAAACGATGCTCCCATTCCTCGGCGGCTCTCCCTCTTCTGGTCCTCACTCTTGTGTGAGGTCACTGGGGTCTCAAGTAAGAAAATTAACTCTTACCACTAGGGGCTCACAGCAAAAAATAGTGAACACCTACCACTCATAGACTCAGTGCACATTAATATCTTGACCCAAATGCAGATACTTAAATAAGTAGTAATATTAATCCATATCTCATATAAGGGGGATTTTTGATAAATATCCCTAGTCAGCTTACCCCTACCTGGCAATGGAGTACACCCTTAGTTTCCTGGTGCCCCCCCTCCTCGGCGGCTCGCCCTTATAGGCCCTCAACTCCCTCTCAATTTATTCGGGATTGGGTTTTTAAGATATGGAACAATGGATCATAAATCATTTATCTGTCATGTTAAGGAGTGCTCTGGAAACATCATTTTCTCACAGGTCCTATCTCATTCAGTGCACATTAATATCTTGGCTCAAATGCAGATAATTAAATAAAAAGTGATATTAATCCATATCTCATATAAGGGGATTTTTTAAATGTCCCTAGTCAGCTTACCCCTACCTGGCAATGGAGTACACCCTTAGTTTCCTGGTGCCCCCATTCCTCGGCGGCTCGCCCTTATAAACCCTCAACTCCCTCTCAATTTATTCGGGATTGGGTTTTTAAGATATGGAAAAATAGATCATAAATCACTTATCTGTCATATTGGGGAGTGCTCTGGAGACATATCATTTTCTCAAAAAATCTTATCTCGTCGCGTTTCTCTCCGCCCTGAGAGATTCAGAAAAGACAGGTGTCGGATCCTTCTTTAAGACACAATAGCTGTCTCTTTGTCCCAAGATATTCATACACATTGTCTGATATTTATCATGGTCCAAAAGGACGATGTTTCCTCCTTTATCCAAAGGTTTCACTATAACACTTGTCACTAACAAATAACACAAGTGTTATAGTGAAACCTTCGGATAAAGGAGGAAACACTGCGATGGGGTGCTCATGCGCCCCATCCTACGCAAACTTGATGCTGGGTTGGTGGGAAGACACTGTTGTCTTCCAAGAATCAATGTTAAAGTGGACTGATCATCTTATGTTCTGGGGTCGGTTCATAGATGATATACTAATCTTATGGACCGGCCCCAGGGAGTTGTTTGAAGAATTTGTACAAGAACTCAATAAAAATGAAATAGGTCTATTTTTCACATCAGAGATCCGGGAGAATGACCTGCCTTTTCTAGATGTGGTATTGAGCAAGGACGAGCAGGGATTGATACAAACAAAAGTCCATAGGAAGCCCACAGCATCAAACAATCTACTTCACTGGACAAGTCACCATCCAGTACCTCTGAAAAGGGGAATCCCAAAAGGCCAATACTTGAGGCTACGAAGAAACTGTTCCTCAAACTATGTTTTCCATAAACAAGCAAAAGATCTACAGAAAAGATTTTCAGAAAGAGGTTATCCCACTTTTATCTTGACTAAGGCTTATAAGGAAGCAACTGAAAGGGACAGACAAAACTTATTGATACCTAGGGAAAGAGAAATGTCTGACTCAATAGTACGCCTTATCGGCACATTTGACAATTGTAGTAGAGAAGTATTGTCCATTTTGGAAAAACATTGGGGTATCCTTAGGGCCAATCCTAGTCTAGAAAAATACATCTCACCCAGACCATCAGTAAAATTCAGAAAAGGTAGAGCACTGAAAGATCGATTATGGTAATCCATAGTTTCTATCAAGCCCCAAAAGCCACAGGAACATGGCTAGAAAGGAAAGTGACGGGGACGCATAAATGCGGACATTGCAAATTCTGCAAGTGGATTATACAGAGTAAGGAAGTGATAAGTGCAAGCACTGGTAAATCTTATCAGGTACGGGAATTCGCTAACTGTGGCTCCGAAGGAGTAATTTATTTAATTACTTGCAGCTGCCCTATGAACTACATAGGGAAAACGAAAAGGGAGCTACGCAAGCGGATGGGTGAACATCTGGGAGATATCCGGAACATCAGGGATACCCCAGTGTCTAGACATGTGCGCATGGTCCATGGAGGTGACCTACACAGCATAAATTTCAGGGTAATAGAGCAAATATCCTCGTCACCAAGAAAAGGAGACTGGAATAAAACCTTACTTCAAAAGGAATGTAAGTGGATATACCGGTTTAAATCAGTCTGCCCTGATGGATTGAATGAGCAATTGACTTTCAATTGCTTTTATAAATAGATCGGTGTAGGAAAAAGTTCTTGCCTTTGGTTTACCTAGTGGAATGGATTCTTTACGCATCTGCTTGGGATGTATTGATCTAAAATTGATCACCCCGCTCCGTAATGAAAAGTTTTTTGTTTTTTTTGTTTTTTTTTTGCCCTTATGGGCTATTTGACCCCATCTATAAGTATATATCATGGGGATGCCCTGTGCAGGATCCGGAATACTCCATTAATATAACTGAAGAAAGTCTATTGAATATTGCAATGCAACCAAGATAATGTATTTGGTCTTTTATCTTGCCCTTGCCTATCTGATTCAAGATAATGTATTGATGCACTGTGTATAAATCTTCCCAGAATACTAAAAAAATGTAGATCCCCAATCTTTATCTGATTAATGCATCTGGGTGAATAAAGTAATACTTAATCTTAAAACCCGTTACTAGAGGTCCTATGTTCTAAATAAAAAATATACCTACATGAGCCTCCCATATAAAAGGACGCTATTGCGATCAATATAATAGCGCAGTGAGGAATACGATCTAAGTCCTTATATGGGTTAACTGCGCGTGCGTGGCTTTAAGAAACGCCCCATGCAGTCAGACTATGAAAGGAAAGCAGCGCGCATGCGTGAGACGTGGAACGCATTGAGCGTCTCACCGCTGCATTATCAGACGGATCAGGGTATGAATTGGAGGCATGGAACGCAGTGTGCGTTCCACTAACACTTCCGGGTAGCGGTTCGCGCTAACCTGGCTTTTATAATATACCTCTGAACTAAGATAGGGCTGGCTAAGCTAGACTTAGGCGGGCTTTGCACATTGAGACATCGCAAGCCGATGCTGCGATGTCACACGCGATAGTCCCCGCCCCCGTCGCAGCTGCGATATCCTTGTGATAGCTGCCGTAGTGAATATTATCGCTACGGCAGCTTCACATTGACTCACCTGTCCTGGGACGTCGCTCTGGCCGGCGACCCGCCTCCTTATTAAGGGGGCGGGTCGTACGGCGTCACTGCGACGTCACGCGGCCAATAGGAGCGGAGGGGCGGAGATGAGCAGGATGTAAACATCCCGCCCACCTTCTCCCTTCCGCATTTCCTACGGGGGCCGCGGTGATGCCGGTAGGAGATGTTCCTCGCTCCTGCGGTTTCACACACAGCGATGTGTGCTGCTGCTGGAGCGAGGAACAACATTGGACCATCGCGTCAGCGTAATTATGGATTACGCCGACGCTACACTGATGATACGATTACGACGCTTTTGCGCTCGTTAATCGTATCATCTAGGCTTTACACACTACGATGTCGCCTGCGATGCCGGATGTGCGTCACTTTCAATTTGACCCCACCGACATCGCACCTGCGATGTCGTAGTGTGCAAAGTACCCCTTAGAGAACATAAAGAGATGCTCCACATGTATCCTGGAAGTATAAATTAAATGTTTGTATAAAGGAAGCTGTCCACCAATAGTGAGACAGGAGAATGTCACATGGATCCAAGGGGAGGGATTATCCCTATTTAAACCTCCGCTACCTACTTGCATTGTATTATACCACTTTGATCCTTGAAGGTGACACATCTAAGGTAGGGGCTGCTAGATAATTGTGCTATGCAGTGTTTTGGACTGTGTATGGGCATCCAACATGATGTATTGAGATGGGCTGAACTGGTTCCTCATTGGGAACTATGTTCTCTTGAATCTTTTGATTGCAAAATGAAAATCTGACTTTAACATACTTTTTTATAGGAGGCTAATATGCTTTTTGGCAAAATCTCCTGATGAACTCCATCCATAATCAGGGCGGAGAGAAACGCGTCGAGATAAGATTTTTTGAGAAAATGATATGTGTCCAGAGCACTCCCCAATATGACAGATAAGTGATTTATGATCTATTTTTCCATATCTTAAAATCCCAATCCCGAATAAATTGAGAGGGAGTTGAGGGTTTATAAGGGCGAGCCGCCGAGGAATGGGGGCACCAGGAAGCTAAGGATGTACTCCATTGCCAGGTAGGGGTAAGCTGACTAGGGACATTTAAAAAATCCCCTTATATGAGATATGGATTAATATCACTTTTTATTTAATTATCTGCATTTGGGCTAAGATATTAATGTGCATGAGCATGTGCATTAATGAGTGAGATAGGACCTGTGAGAAAATGATATGTTTCCAGAGCACTCCTTAATGTCGCAGGCGGAGGAGGGGACGCTGCGCTCACCCACTGCTCGGGTCCGGCCGCTGCTGCTGCTGCTCGGTGGTGGCTCGAGCGGTGGGCCGGATCCTGGGGACTCGAGTGGCGTTCCTCGCCCGTGAGTGAAAGGGGGGTGGTTTGGTTTGGGGATATTGTCCGTGACGCCACCCACAGTTGTGGTGAGGTTGTGACACCACCGCTGCTCTGGACAGGGATCCCGGGAGCGGTGACAGGGAGCAGCTTGGATGTTGTTTTCTCCCCTCCATGGGTAGGGGGGTTGGTTGTCCCGGGGCCCCGGTGAGGGTTAGGGATGGATGGCAGGCAGGTTACGGGGCCTGGTGAGGTGCAGGGTCGCAGATGCAGCGCTGTGCCGCATGGCACGGTGGTACTCACTCAGCCAATGATGAATGCAAAGTCTCCGGTAAAACAAACGGCTGGATGGACGGGTCCCACAGACGGCTGCGGTAGCTCTCCCGGTAGGTTGATGGTGACTGCCTTTCCTTGCACCTGTGTTGTGTTTACGGTTCCAATGGCTTCCCACCGGTAACCCGCTCCCCAGCTTGGATGGATGGTGAAGGAGCCCCTTTTGCCCGCAGGCTCTGGCCCTGGGAACTGTAGCCTTGGCGGTGACTGTGTTTTCCTTTACGGTGTGAGCTGTTGCCTTCAATCGGGTCTTGACTGCTTGGAAACCCCGGAGGTTTCCTTCGCTAACGGATTTGACCAGTTGTATGGCGACTCCCAGCCTGGTCGGGGTCCATAAGCCCTGCCGGATGGTGCTGGCTTCTCTTTGCTCTCCGATCCGGTACCGTCGGGCCACCGCCCGTCCACGGCCCTTATGGTTTGCTCCAATTAGCCTCTCCTGCAGACGGTCACCACCGTCTGCCAACCTTGCTGTACCGTCCGGGCCACACACCCGGACGCCGTCAGACTGCTCCTCTACCACTTCACTTCACTCCTCCTCAACTCCTCTCCAAAACTCAACTGCTCTCAAACTGACTCCTTTTCCCGCCTCCAGGACTGTGAACTCCTCGGTGGGCGGGACCAACCGCCTGGCCCACCCCCTGGTCTGGACATCAGCCCCTGGAGGAAGGCAACAAGGATTTTGTGTTTGACTTCGGTGTGCCTAGCCAGGGTGTGGGGTTTGTTGGTGTAGTTCTGTGACAACCTGGCTTGTCCAGGGCGCCACACTTAACATGACAGATAAATGATTTATGATCCATTGTTCCATATCTTAAAAACCCAATCCCGAATAAATTGAGAGGGAGTTGAGGGCCTATAAGGGCGAGCCGCCGAGGAGTGGGGGCACCAGGAAACTAAGGGTGTACTCCATTGCCAGGTAGGGGTAAGCTGACTAGGGATATTTATCAAAAATCCCCTTTATATGAGATATGGAATAATATTACTACTCAATGAATTATCTGCATTTGGGTCAAGATATTAATGTGCACTGAGTCTATGAGTGGTAGGTGTTCACTATTTTTTGCTGTGAGCCCCTAGTGGTAAAAGTTAATTTTCTTACTTGAGACCCCAGTGACCTGACACAAGAGTGAGGACCAGAAGAGGGAGAGCCGCCGAGGAATGGGGGCATCATTTACATTAGGATGCACTCCATTGGCAGGCAGTAACATATTTGTAGGGTGAGAGGAGAGGGAATCCCCCCCCTTTTTTTCTGATTATATATACTCGTGGTCTGTGCTAATTTTGTCTCAAAGTTTTTTGAATTGGGTTCATAGTAACCTCCACGGCATTCAAGAACTTTTAGTCCACACATGTTTGTTTTTGTTTGGTTTTTAATGCATATCAATAAAGCATAACAATTTTTAAAACAAAAGTAGGTAGTTTCTGCCATAATGCATCACTACCAAACAGACTGAACTTGGATTCATCTGACCACAACATCTAAAGCCTGCTTTACACGTTGCAATTTCGCATACGATATCAATTTGTTGAACGTGCCGCACAAACGATTAACCCCCGTCACATGTACTTACCTTCCATACGACCTCGATGTGGGTGGCGAACGTCCACTTCCTGGAGTGGGAGGGACGTTCGGCGTCACATCGACGTCACGCGGTAGCCGGCCAATAGAAGCGGAGGGGCGGAGCTGAGCGGGATGTAAACATCCCGCCCACCTCCTTCCTTCCGCATTGATGGCCGGGAGCCGCAGGACGCAGGTAAGATCTGTTTATCGTTCCCGGGGTGTCACACACTGCGATGTGTGCTACCCCGGCTACGATGAACAATCTGACGTGCAATTCTAGAGAAAGGTACGATGTGTATGCAATGAACGTTTTACCGTTCAATCGCAATCACACGTACCTGTCACACTGCAATGTAACTTACGATGCCGGATGTGCGTCACTTACGACGTGACCCCGCCGACACATTGTAAGATACATTGCAGCGTGTAAAGCGGGCTTTAGACCATATGTCTCTCTCCATTGAGTTCTTTGGCAAACTCAAGTCCGAGTCTTTGCAGAGATAAAAGGCTTCTTGACTGGAACTCGTGCATTCAAGCCTATGGCTCTTAGCCGTAGCACCACAGTTTGGTGACTCACTTTGACCCCATATTCTTTACTCATTTAGTGAGAAATCTGCACAGCACTTTTATGGACATCAGATACAGACCTTTTCTTAATGATGTGATCAACTTAAGATGAAGTTTTCCTTGGTCATTCACTTTTAGGTTTGTCAGCTGTTCCATAACCTTCTGTTTCTTCCCTTATTATACGTGACACTTGACTCTGAGAACAGTTGATTCCATCGCTGCCTCCTTTTGTCTTTCACCTGACTTTACTCTCAGAATAATAAGCTTCCTGAAATCTGGTCATAAATTTGACTTTGTCTTTGCCATGTTTTATCCGAAAAAACACAAACAAAAAAAGAATTTTTAAGCAAAATTTGACTACCCATGACAAAATATGCAAAACATTTGGCTCAGCAAGTGTGGAAAACTAACAGATAAAGGGATAAAACAATGTCAAGCACAATTTTCATCCTTAGAGCTGACAACCATTTGCTTCGGGCTTAAGGCCACTTTACACGCTGCGATATCGGTACCGATATCGCTAGCGTGGGTTCCCACCCCCATCGGTTGTGCGACATGGGCAAATCGCTGCCTGTGGCGCACAACATCGCCCGGACCCGTCACACTACTTACCTGCCTAGCGACGTCGCTGTGACCGGCGAACCGCCTCCTTTCTAAGGGGGCGGTCCGTGTGGCGTAACAGCGACATCACTAAGCGGCCGCCCAATCAAAGCGGAGGGGCGAAGATGAGCAGGACGTAACATCCCGCCCACCTCCTCCCTTCCGCATTGCGGGCGGTGGCAGGTAAGGTGAGGTTCCTCATTCCTGCGGCGTCACACGGAGCGATGTGTGCTGCCGCCGGAGCGACGAACTACATCGTACACGCTGCAGCAGCAACGATATTTGAGAAGGGACCCCCATGTCACCGATAAGCCATTTTGAACATTTTTGTGACTACGCAAAATCGCTCATAGGTGTCACACGCAACGACATCGCTAATGCGGCCGGATGTGCATCACACATTCCGTGACCCCAACGAGATCGCTTTTGCGATGTCGCAGCGTGTAAAGCGGCCTTTAGTCACACTTTTTTTAAAAAATGCAAAAACGTTTTGTCGCCATTTTATTACTTGTATATTTCTTGCAATTCTATTACTCTATGGTTTTATACAACTGTCGCGGGCGGAGGAGGGGACGCTGCGCTCTCCCACTGCTCGGGTCCAGCTACTGCTGCTGCATCGGCTGCGGCTGCTCGATTGTGGCTCGAGCGGTGGGCCGGATCCCGGGGACTCGAGCGGCGCTCCTCACCTGTGAGTGAAAAGGGTGTTTGATTGTGGGGATTGGATATTGTCCGTGACGCCACCCACGGTTGTGGTGATATTGGTGACACCACCGCTGCTCTAGACAGGGATCCCGGGAGCGGTGACAGGGAGCAGCTTTGATGTTAGTTCTCCCCTCCGTGGGTAGGGGGTTGGTTGTCCCGGGGCCCGGTGATGGGGTAGGGATGGATGACAGGCGGGTTACAGGGCCTGGTGAGGTGCAGGGTCACGGGGGCAGCGCTGTGCCGCACGGCACGGTGGTACTCACTCAGCCAATGATGAGGACACAGTTCTTGGTAAAACACATGGCTGGATGGACGGGTTCCACAGATGGCTGCGGTGTTGTTTCTCCCGGCAGGTTGATGGTGACTGCCTTTCCCTGCACCTATGTACTGTAAATGGTTCCAATGGGTTCCCACCGGTAACCCGCTCCCCAGCTTGGATGGGAGCTGAAGGAGCCCCTTTTGCCTGCAGGCTCTGGCCCTGGGAACTTTAGCCTTGGCGGTGACTGTGTTTCCCTATCTCGGTTGGACTGTTGCCTTCTGTCGGGACTTGGCTGCTGGGAAACCCAGGAGGTTCCCTTCGCTAACGGATTTGGCAAATTCACGGTGACTCCTAGCCTTGCCGGGGTCCATAAGCCCCTGCCAGATGGTGCTGACTTCTCTTTGTGTACCGGTCCGGTACCGCCGGGCCACCGCCCGTCCACGGTCCTTACGGTAGACTCCGATAGGCCACTCCTGCAGACGGTCAGCACCGTCTGCCAACCTTGCTGTACCGCCCGGGCCACACACCTGGACGCTGTCAGATAGTTGCTCCACTACCACACTTTCCTTCCTCCAACTTCACACTCCACAACTCAACTAACTGTCTACTTCTCCCGCCTCTAGGACTGTGAACTCCTTGGTGGGCAGGGCCAACCGCCTGGCCCACCCCCTGGTGTGAACATCAGCCCCTGGAGGAAGGCAACAAGGGTTTGTGTCTGACTTCGGTGTGCCTGACCGGGAGTGTGGGGTGTGTTGGTGTTGTTCTCTGTGGCCCCTGGCTTGTCCAGGGCGCCACACAACCATTTCTCATATTTATTTGAGCACAACTGTATATTTATTCACCTGGGATAAGTTTTTCCAGTTATGAGATGTATGTTTTCCTATTTTTACAGGTATCCTGTTTTATTTTGGGAATGTTTGTAATATTTAACAGCACTTTAGACCCAATGTCACTTTGGCTATCATGGTGTATTACTGTTAGCACTTTGTATGTGTCATCTATAGGGTGTTATTCCCTTTTTAACTTACTATTAAAAGTTGCATTTTATTCATATTACTGTGCTGCTTTGGTTAGACCTTAGGGTAAGTCACAGACTGAGCGTTTCATAGTGGAAAAAAAAGGTTTTCCAGCAGCACAGAGTAATTCAGCAGAGGAATGTCACAGTCTTATAGGAGGTCAGAGGCACAGAGTATTTCAGGAAAGCTGTATGATGATGTGGTAGGTCACAGTTGGAGTGCAACACTGTGAATAATGCAAGGCCCCCTGGCAGCACAGACGATTTCAGGGTAGGAATGCTGTGATATTGTGGTAGTTCACAAGTTTAAAAGTGCAGTTGTGACCCACAGCACAGAGTATTTCAGGGGTATGATAATCTTGTGGTTGATCACAGACTGAAACTTAGGCGGGCTTTGCACGCTGCGACATCGGTAACAATGTGTTACCGATGCTGCAGCGATAGTCCCGCCCCCGTCGCACGTGCAATATCTAGTGAAAGCTGCCGTAGCGATTATTATCGCTACGGCAGTTTCACATGCACATACCTGCCGTGCGATGTCCCTCTGGCCGGCGACCCGCCTCCTTCCTAAGGGGGCGGGTCGTGTGGCGTCACAGCGACGTCACACGGCAGGCGGCCAATTGAAGTGGAAGGGCGGAGATGAGCAGGATGTAAACATCCCGCCTACCTCCTTCCTTCTCATTTCAGCCAGCGGCAGGTAAGGTGAAGTTCCTCGCTCCTGCGGCTTTACACACAGCGATGTGTGCTGCCGCAGGAGCGAGAAACAACATCGCACCTGTCGCTGCACCGGCATTATGGAAATGTCGGAGGCTGCAGCGATGATACGATAACGACGCTTTTGCGCTCGTTCATCGTATCAAAAAGGATTTGCACGTTGCGATATCGACTGCGACGCCGGATGTGCGTCACTTTCGATTTGACCCCATCAACATCGCAACGTGCAAAGCCGCCCTTATACAGAGGAAGGAGAACTGTCTTCCAGCAGCACAGAGTATTTCAGGAAATTAATATCAAGATATTGTAGGTCACAAGCTGGAAAATGCAGGTTCCAGCCGCATCACAGAGTATTTCAGGGATATGATAATCTTTTGGGATACTGCAATCTCTCAACATTCATTTGCTGAAGCACTCTGTGTTGTGGCTGGAACCTGAGCTTTCCAGCTTGTGACCAACTGCAATCTCTCACTGTTTCTCTCACTCTTTTTCCTGGGACCCCTCCCTGGTCCGCCAGGAGGGTCTGCCGTAAAAATGCTCTAGTTTCCCATTGACATTCATTGTGCCTGTTACTCAAGACGAACACTCGAGCATTACAAATTACTAGTCTCGACTAACAAACACCCAAGCATTTTAGTGCTCGCCCATTACTACACGTAATTTAATTTAACAGGGGAACAAAAAAGTTTTAATTTTTAATTAATTTAAGTTTACTGCTGCCAAGTTAAAAGCAATTATACATTAGAAATGACACTTCGCTGTATGGGAAACAAAAAACAAGAAAAAGAAAATTGACTACTGTATAAACCACAAATACGTCTGTGAAAAAACCCACAAACCACAAGGTCCTTCCACTAATTTTCATGACGTGATATAGTTCACTTATTTAAGAAGCCCCTCACTGCAGAGGTGAGCACAAGACCGAGAGCTGAGACCGGAGTCCACGTCAGGTAACATATCAGCTGAGGGCGGTATAGACCATAGAAACCTGGTTATCAGCAATGACAACGTCTTAAGCCATACTACATAAATAGCAAAATAATTTAGTCTATATATTGACAATGCGAAGTTGTAAATTCACAGCAACTGTAGAGCCAGTGATTGAGGACCACAAATATACTGCATGTTCTGCATTTGCTTAGGCCAACGGTGGTCAACCTACAATATTGTTTGGGCTTATTTACACTTTATCATGATCATCTTGTTCTTGCCGCCAAAAACTGTTTGCACAAATGTGGTCATTTTCAATATCAATTGATGAAGTGGGTGAAACCACACAGGGTTGATTAAAGGCCCCCCTATACTTTAGACCAAAGTCATCCAAAACTCTCTCATAGAGAATACAGGAGCCGAACATTTTTGTGCAGTTGGGAGAGAAAGCTGTTGATTGTTCTCTAATGTGTATAGGTGCTATAGGACACAATCAGATTCCCTTAAAGGGAACCTGTCATCAGGTTTTTCCCATATAAAGTAGGGCCAACACCTGTAAAGTCTCCTATAATGCCCACTAGAATGCTATATATGTCTCCAATCTGCTCGGCAAGGCAAAAAACCCTAACTTTTATTATACTCACCTACGGTGCAGTCTGGGCTCCTTTAGTCTTGATCTGGTGCCTCCTCTCTTCTTGTGATCGCCGTCCTCCTTCTTGCTTGGATGATAGGTTTTATACAATGTCTTCTTGCTTTGTATGGATGTTTTATACAGTGTCTTACATTGCGCTCCTGCGCTCACGCACTTCACACTGACCTACCGAGGGCAGAGTAAAGTATTGTAGTGCGCATGTGCAGGGAAAAGCCAAAGAGAACACATGTGCACTACAATACTTTGATCTGACCTTTGGCAGGGCAGATAAAGGTGCGCCTTTGGCAATGTAAAATACTCTATGGATGACATAGGATGCATCATCCACACGAAGCAGGGAAGGAGGTGATCGCAAGAAGAGAGGGGGCACCAGATCAAGACAAACAACGCCCATTGGATCGGACAATGCCATAGGTGGGTATAATAAAAGATCTTTTTGCATTATTCAGGGCAGAGTGGGGACATATATACAGCATTCCAGAATGAAGTATATAAGGCAATGTAAAATACTCTATGGATGACATAGGATGCATCATCCACACGAAGCAGGGAAGGAGGTGATCGCAAGAAGAGAGGGGGCACCAGATCAAGACAAGCGACGCCGATTGGATCGGACAATGCCATAAGTGGGTATAATAAAAGATCTTTTTGCATTATGCAGGGCAGCGTGGGGACATATATACAGCATTCCAGAATGAAGTATATAAGGACTTATAAGTACTGGCCAGGTGTGAACATATAATTAGTGCAACCTGTGCAGCCGCACAGTGGCCCAAGAGGTAAGGGGGTCACTTCTACCTCCAAAACACATGGAATTGTGCATTATGATGTGTTATGGGACTGCAAAGGGTCCTTATATTGCTCTTGCAAGGGGGCCTCTTCTGTCTGTGTCCGCCAGTGGTCTTGGCCTAGTTTATATGGGAAATATGGACCCCATGTGGAACAAAATCAAAGGGGAAGGAAAGGCAGCAAAATGATATACAATAGCTCACTTTAACCATGTCACTGATACTAAACCAGCTACAGATTATAATAATGACATATTCACCCTGTGATGTATCAATAATAACAGTTCTTTTGTGACTAAATTATCAGGAGAGTGAACAATCCACAACTATAATAGAAATGAACTAAGTTCCCTAGTACTTATTATTTGCCTAAGAGTAAAGTGCACAGTTCACCAATCACCCATCTGGCTATACTCCATGCAACCCGACGCATGTTTCACTAAAATGTTTTCTCAAGGGGAGGACCTCTCTGTAACGTCTGCCTGGATCCACAGACTCAGACTGGCTGTAATGGACAGGCTAGAGGGAAGCCACTCACCAAACAGGACCCCTAGAACTCTGAAACCCTTTAAAGTCTATACAGGGATTTGGTATTACACAGGGCCCAAGATGATCACTACCTGTGGAAGGCTGCAGTCCGAGAGAGTAGTTATCAGGCAGGAATTGCAGAACAGGGTCAGAATCGGCAGGCAAGGACGTAATCAGCAAACAAAGCAGAGGTCAAATACGGATCGGGCAGCGAGGTACATAAATGACATGCAGAAGGGTAGTCAGAACACAAGCAAGGTCAGCGCACAGGAATCAAAATACAAACAGCACAGTAACCAGGAATACAGACTATATCTGGCAGTGGTCAGATGACAGGAGGGGGAATAAGAAGGGTGTGGTGTCTTCCCATTGGCTGCAGGTGAATGATGGCAACTTCAGCTTTAAGACACATGCCACCTACAGTCAGCCAGTGGTACTGCAGGTTCCAGGGAAACCCAGCCTAGTGGATGAGCGGATCCTTTGCTTAGCAGAGCCATGGGCACCGACGTCTCTCCCATCACCAGCACTATCCATGGCGGGCATGCGGCGTCACCTGGCGATCAGAGCAGAAGTCGCAGGAGCGGACTCTGGTGGGGACATTACACTCTCCTTGAGAAAGCATTTTAGCAAAACGCGCGTTGGGTTGCCTGGAGTATAGCCAGATGGGTGACATGGTTAAAGTGAGCTATTGTATATAATTGTGCTGCCTTTTTTTTCCCCTCTGAATTTTTTCAATGTCATTTTTATTTTTACTTATTCATAATAAATATAGCAATTTTTATTGATTTTACCTTTGGTGGTTGTCTTTAATTGCTCCTGCCATATATGCTGTTGTATTGTTGCTCTTTGGAGCTTTCCATCAGATGATTTTGAAGGAACCTAACCCAATTGAGATGGCTCCTGACTTTCTCTAATCCCTTATGTCTCATAAATCTTGTATTGATTTTTATATGGAAAAAATCTGGTGTTAGCTTCCCTTAAAGCAACATGTTGCTCATCATTACCTTAAAATAAATACACAGATTGTTATATGCATTCCATATAATTTGTGTGGCGTGGTGTATCTTTCCACTACAATCATCAAAATTTGCGATTCTACAGGCTACTTCAATCCTTTATATGGCTCATGGAGTTTGGCAACAAAGTTGTGAAGTGATGTACTTGTTGCCTTAAAGGGGTTTTCCCACCAACAAAGTTAATTTTACAGCGCATTTAAATTAAAAGATCTTAGAAAAATAATAATTTCCACAATTGGATGTGTTTAAAAAAAATGTTCCTGTGCTGAGATAATCTTATATATGTGTTCCTGCTGTGTACTGTGTAATGTCCGTGTCTGACCATACAGGGAAATGGTCTGATTATACTATAACTCCTGGGCTAGGGATGAAATAAAAAAGAGTATACAGACATTACAGCACGTAATCATAGCTCATTCTTTTTGTGAGGTAAAACATTTCCCTTTCCCCTACCTCAAAGAAACAATTATTTGCGATCCTGTGCTCTAATGTCTGTATACTCTCTTTTATGTCCTTCCCTCACCAGGAGATGTGGTGTGGTCAGATCATGTCCCTTTATGGCCAGACACGTCCATTACACAGTACATAGCAAGGACACATAAGATTATCTCAACACAAGAACTTTATATTTAAACACATTCGATTGTGGAAATTATTATTATTCCAAGATCTATTAATTCACATTAAGTATTGATTAATGAATCATGATTACCGTATAGAATATAATCTAGTTTTGGTTGAGAAGACTAATAATCAAGATCTATATCTCTTCCTTATATATGAAGAAGTACATTGTCCAATAGCCTCAAAAAAGTCAGTAGACAATCAACGATACTGATTAAAAGAAGATCTTGGTAAGTTTCATCACATGATTATCTCATTATAAAATATATATATTTTAAAGCAGGGTTGCACAACATATTTTGGTCCAATGGTCAGATCAGGTTTTTGTATTAATCTTTTTTTTCCATTTTTTTTTATATCACAATCTGTATTAAAAGTCAAAAATTAAGTATTTTGCAATTTTCTCACTAGCCACTGGGGCCTTTTGTTATACTTATAATGGTTGTCCACTACTTTGACAACCCTTTCTCACTCCACATGTTTGCCCATGTTAAAATAAAAAAGCTTATACTCACCTCCCATGTCATTCCGGTGGTGTCAGCACTTGCTCTCCTTAAGGTTGTAACGTCACATGCCCAATCACCACTGGCTTCTCTCTCCCCGCCATCAGACGAATAAGTAATCAAGAGGAAGTTAGAGCTGTGGCTGCTCGTCACTTCTTCTTGATTACTTATACAGTGTGTCCACCCATATCCTGGCTACCGCCATTAACTTGAGAACGCCGCCAGCTATACGCATAGAAGTGGTGTCTAGGTATAGTAAAGTAGCCATGCACTACGCAATGAAACCACCTATAGCGCCACCTGGTGGAAAACAACGGAGTTAGCATTTTTATCTTGAAAACGGAACGAGAAATGAGAAAAAAAGTGAATTAAAAAAATGTAGGGCATCATCAATTCAATACGAATCGACACCTAGCATACAGAAATGCTATGATATGAAACCCATGACCCCCCAAAACATTGAATGCTGGTCATGCATATGGCGCTCATTTAACTTTGATGCTCAAAGTGGCCCCTGTCAGCTGAAATGCACATCTGGACTCTGGACAGCATACTGTATCTTGCTGCACGTTGTGCAATATGGTAGGTGACACGTTTGCACAAGCATCTGTGATACATCGTCGTAGGTCCTGCAATGTTGGTGGAGGGGTCGCATACACCTGCTGTTTGATGTGACCTCACAGAAAGAAGTCCAATGGGGTCAGGTCAGGTGAGTGTGGAGGCCACTCCATGCAGGCACCATACCCAATGACTTGTAGGAAAGTCTCCATGAGGTATCGCTTCACGTCCGCAGCCTTGTGAGTTTTACATGTTCTAATCATAGCATTTCTGTATGCAAGGTGTCGATTCGTATTGAATTGATGATGCCCTATAACTTTGTAATTCACTTTTTTTCTCTATTTCGTTCTGTTTTCGAATTAAAAATGCTAACTCCGTTGTTTTCCACCAGGTGGCGCAATAGGTGATTTCATTGCGTAGCGCATGGCTACTTTACTATACCTAGACACCACTTCAATGCCTATAGCTGCCGCTGTTCTCAAGTTAATGGCGGTGGACAGGATATGGGTGGACACACTGTATGTACAAAATTGGGGAGAGAGTAGCCGGCGGTGATTGGGTGCAAGACTCATGTGCTATAACAACCTCACGTGAGCCCCGGGAGACCTGGAACAGCACTGGTACCTCAGGTGAGTATGAGCTTTTTTATTTTAACGTGGGCAAACATTTGAAGTGAGAAGAGGTTGCTCAAGTAATGTATTTGTATCCCAGGGAATGTGTGTCTCTGCTCTTGATCAGTATCACACACACTTTCCATAGGTGGCTGGCGTAGCACATCTATCTCAGGCGGCAGCCATTATGTATGCATGCTGATACTCAAGGCATGATGAGGATGACGTCATCTGCACTTGATCCTCTGATTGCTTCAACTTCCACCAGTGCCTGTTCTCCATAACAGCCCATCACATGCACTTGCTGTGTTGGCAGTGACGTCTAGCGCATCCAGTCTGTTGGTCGCTCCTATCTCCTTAGTAATGCGATATATGCATCAAGATTTTTTTTTCATTCTCGTGTGCACATTTTATTAGTTCTTTATATTTTTATTTTCATCCATATGTGTATTACGTTGTTAATCAATAATAGAATTCATGTTTAGATTATTTCTGTGTTGTGTGCATAAATTAATACAGTCATATGAAAAAGTTTGGGCACCCCTATTCATGTTAACCTTTTTTCTTTATAACAATTTGGGTTTTTGCAGCAGCTATTTCAGTTTCATATATCTAATAACTGATGGACTGAATAATATTTCTGGATTGAAATGAGGTTTATTGTACTAACAGAAAATGTGCAATCTGCATTTAAACAAAATTTGACCGCTGCAAAAGTATGGGCACCTCAACATAAAAGTGACATTAATATTTTGTAGATCCTCCTTTTGCAAAAATAATAGCCTCTAGTCGGCTTCCTGTAGCTTTTAATGAGTTCCTAGATCCTGGATTATTATTATTATTATTATTATTTATTATTATAGCGCCATTTATTCCATGGCGCTTTACAAGTGAAAGAGGGTATACGTACAACAATCATTAACAGTACAAGACAGACTGGTATAGGAGGAGAGAGGACCCTGCCCGCGAGGGCTCACAGTCTACAGGGAACGGGTGATGGTACAGTAGGTGAGGACAGAGCTGGTTGCGCAGTGGTCTACTGGGCTGAGGGCTATTGTAGGTTGTAGGCTTGTTGGAAGAGGTGGGTCTTGAGGTTCCTCTTGAAGCTTTCCACGGTAGTGGAGAGTCTGATGTGCTGAGGTAGAGCGTTCCAGAGTATGGGGGATGCACGGGAGAAATCTTGTACACGATTGTGGGAAGAGGAGATAAGAGAGGAGCAGAGAAGGAGATCTTGTGAGGATCTAAGGTTGCGTGCAGGTAGGTACCCGGAGACTAGGTCACAGATGTAGGGAGGAGACAGGTTGTGCATGGCTTTGTATGTCATGGTTAATGTTTTGAACTAGAGTCGTTGGCTGATGGGAAGCCAGTGAAGAGATTGGCAGAGTGGCAAGGCTGGGGAGTAGCCAGGGGAGAGGTGGATTAAGCATGCCGCAGAGTTTAGGATAGATTGGAGGGGTGCAAGAGTGTTGGAAGGGAGGCCAGAGAGCAGGAGGTTGCAGTAGTCGAGGAGGGAGATGTTGAGGGCATGCACTAATGTTTTTGCTGATTCTTGGTTAAAGAAAGCACGGATTCGGGAGATATTTTTGAGTTGTAATCGGCATGAGTTGAAGAGGGCTTGGATGTGTGGCTTGAAGGATAGAGCAGAGTCGACGGTTACTCCATCACAACAAATTCCATTGACTTGTAACAGGTTCAGTTTTCTTTGTGCTTTTGAGAACAAAAATAACCCAAATCTGATGGAATGGCCTTGAATGTATTCTAAACAAATGCAAATGTGAACAGATTTTCAATCCTTTTTTGTTTTTGAGGTTTAAAGATCTCCATAGCTAATAGTGTTTTCATAGTGTCTAAGGTTGAAGGTAGACTTAAGTTCATACGGTGCAACCCATGACCTAACCTAGCAGGATGAAAAAAGAATCAAAATCCATTCCAGTGATCTGATTAATATAGTTTATAGTTCTTCTTTTCCATGATTTTCTCCACAGATCCTGTAAAAATGTCTCCCATACATTCCTTCCTGGTCATATTGGGAATTTTCCTGGAGTCGACTTCATGCCTTGATCCAAGCCAAGCGGAAAGAAATTTTGTTGAGTTCAAGAAACGGCATATTGTAAATGGGAAATTCACAAACTGTGTAGACTATATGCTCACACATGGTATCAATAAAGGTAATGATTGCAAAAAAATCAACACCTTCATTATTGTTTCGGTGGATGACGTAAAAAACATATGTAAGAATAAAGCTGGCGATCAGTGGAGTGCAGAATGTTTTGAAGTATTTAACTGTAACCAAACTTCAAGCAGACCTTGTAAATACAGAAAGAGTCCAAATGAAACATCCAAAGTTAAAGTAACATGTGAGAATAAAGAACCAGTGCACCTATCTGAAACTAGAAAATGTTGCGGTCTACTGGTCCACTAGTTGAGATCTACTGTATGTAATGCAAGTATCTGGTTAGAGCAGTTGTCCAGTAAATCATGGCTCCTTTCTTCCCTAAACGATGCCACACCTGTCCTCAAACTAAGCATCCAGCCAGAGGATGGACAAGGCATGGCTTTGGAAATCTGACCCCACACGTTGTGATACTCAGAATAAATGTAGCAGTCCACCAATGCTCTAAACTGGGATCTGGTTCCAAAAGAATTGCCAATTGTATACTTGCTATGGCCCCTGCCTAACCTACTTACCCTTGATTGCAGTTGAGCCCCAACACGTAACTCAAGGACAAATTTTGCACTGGCTTTGGAAGAAGGCAGCCATATTTTTTCAATACTGCTTCCATTTAAAGGGTTTTTCCACTGCTTTGGTATTGATGATGAAATATCTTGATCAACAATATGAGATCAATGGGTGTCCGAAACCCGGCTCCACCACTGATCAGCTATTTGCAGACCCGAAAAATTGATGTAAACAGTGTATGGAATTTAGTAACTGATCTGCAGTACCTGGCAGCAGCCACTACACAGTATATGGCGCTGTTGTGCTCCTCTTCGTACGTGGTTTACATCCGGCATCCACTGGTGCTGCAGATATCTGAACGGTGGTGATGCCGGGTGTTAGGTCATCAATATCAAGTGGTAGAAAAAGATTTAATGTGCTGATGCATATAATGAATCCAGTGCCCATATAAATCAATGGGGACCGGAATCCGGAGATTAAAAACGTTTGTGGAGGGGATAGTGGGGGTGTCATGGTGGCACACTTCTTCCGGGTCACTCTTTTACCTTCCGGAGCCGACAATTCAATACTCATTGTTTTGCCCGCCCACCGGTGCGTGTAATTGGTTGCAGCTAGACGTGCAGCCAGGACGGCCGGTGGGCGGGGAAAGCAGTGCAAGTGTGTGCGGGTCAGTATCGTGGTAAAAAATAAACAATCGGCAGCACAGATATAACCCACGGCTGCAGCCCCAGCTGTTGGGCTGTATCTGTGCTGTGTTTCCAGTCACATGTGCGAGGCTTTGCCGGGTGATGCCATGGCAGACTCGCGTGAGTCCCTCACATGTGTGATTCCGGTCTAAGAAAAAAACGCATGCGGCATTTTTTTAATTTAAATAAATAATTTAAAAAAAACAATTCCGGCTCTTCCCGGTGGCCTGGTGAGGTGCCAATCGGCGCACAGCTGCTACTAAACCCTAGGTTTGTGATGGCACAGGCGTCTATCAGATACCTGCATCACAAACCTGTAAATAACAGTAAATAAACACAGACACAGAGAAAAATCCTTTATTTGGAATAAAACACAAATGCACCCTCCTTCACCACTTTATTAACCCCCAACACATCACTCCAGGTCCGACGTAATCCACAGAAAGTCCCACGCTGCTTCAGCTGTGCTACATCTGAATATCACAGACAGAGGCCATAGAACACGACCGCTCTCTGTCAGTTCCAGAGAATGAATGAGCTGCGCAATGAGCGGTGACATCACTCAGGTCATTTGCGGTCACAGCTGGAGGTTCCCACGGTCCTTCACCTGTGATCGCAGGTAACCTGACCTCAGGTGGAGGTCACTGAGTTCATCTCCTAGCAGAAAAATTGCAGTTTTTTTGGCCAAGAGATGCAGATTTTGTGCTGAAATTTTTACACCATATTCCTGCATCCAATCTACAGCTCCTGGCAAAAAACAGTGTTTTGACGCTGTTTTGGTGCCGCGGTTTTTGCCGCGGTTTATTGCTGCGGTTATGTTTCCACAATTTTTGCTGCAGTTTTTTGCACATTTGGTGCTGAAATGCTCTGCACCAGATTTCAGCACTAAATTTCCACCTGCTGACAGAATCTTTTTTATTTTTGGGCCAAGGGATGCAAATTTGGTGCTGAAATTTTTACACCATATTTCTGCAACCAATCTACACCTCATGGCAAAAAAAAGTGTTTTGACGCATTTTTGCCTTGTTTTTTTGCTGCGGTTTTTGGTACAATTTTTTTGCCAGGAGGTGCACATTTGGTGCTGAAATCGTCTGCACCAGACTTCAGCACCAAATTTGCAATTTTTTTTTTACTAGGAGGTGTAGATTGGGTGCCGGAATATGGTGTAAATATGTAATAATCACCAAATTTATATCCCTTGATCCAAAAATTAAAAAGAAACAAAAAACATTTAGACGCTGTTTTTGTACCCCAGCCCTGTGCTTATCTTGGCTGTGTATCAAAAGAGGAACCGCATGCGGCTTTTCGTTTGTTAATTAAAAAAAAACAAAAACGACATGTGGTCCCCCCCAATTTTCATCCCCAGCCATGATAACGCCGACTGGGGGCTGGCATATTCTCAGCCTGCAGCCGCCCGGTATTGCCACATCTATAAGATGTGACAATCCCGGTGCATTATCGGCCCCTCCCGGTGGCCTCATGCAGTGCCAATCGGGGTAATAGCAGGTGTTAATAGCAGCGTACAGCTGTTACTAAACCCTAGGTTTGCGATAGCACAGGCATCTATCAGATACCTGCATCACAACCTGTAAGTGAATGTAAATAAACACAGACACAGAGAAAAATCCTTTACTTGAAATAAAGTATAAAACGCCCCCTCCTTCACCACTTTATTAACCCCCAACACCCTGCAGCACTGGCGTAATCCACAGGAGGTCCCATGACGACACATCCAGCACTCCTACATCTCAGAGCGAGAAGCCATAGAGCACGACTGCCAGCTCTGAGTACAGCCTATTACTGAGCCACAATAAGAGATGACTGCAGGCAGAGCTGTCACAGGCTGGTGGGCATGTCAGCATGGAACCAATCACAGATGAGAGGACGGCCAGTGGGTGGGGAAAACACGGAAAGCTGTGTGATTGCGATGGACAGTACAGGAAGTGAATGCGCGACCCGGAAGCAGTGTGCCGCCATGATATTGAGTCTCGGTAAGTATGAAACGCTAATTTGTTTCTTGTTTTGTTTATTTTTATTAATTGCCAAATCCGGATCATGCACCCAGAAGCCCATGCCCAAGTCTGGCACACAGCGCTGAAACCGCTCTTATCCGGACTTTTATAGTCCGGATCCGCTCAGCCCTAGTTATTGGTCTTGTAAAATTGGGACACAAACAAAAACAATTTTTTTTTAAAAAAACTTCTGAATTCTTTTCACCACTTAAGGGCTCATTCACATGTCCATTTTCTCCTTCTAGTACTATCCATAGTTGTCCTGCATAGCACTTGTACCGCTAATAGTTTATGGGCTGTTTCGCATGTCTGTGTTTTTTTTTCATGAACCAAGCAAAATGTTAGAGACATGTCCAATTTTGATCTGTGAGATCAAAGTTGACAATGCAAGTCTATGGGTCCATGAAAAAAATCGGACAGCACTTGGATGGCATCTGAGCGCTGTCCAATTTACATGGACTGTCAGAAAAGAGGAGGTGGAGAAAGTTTTTTTGTTGTTTATTTCCAAAACTGATGACCAAACTCTGATCAAAAAATTATCAGCCCATTTTTCTCGTACGTGAAAAATAATGATGTGTGAATGAAGCCTAAATAAAAGAAAATCTATGCAATTTTTGCATATACATAATTATACTGACCTTGAGAGTCATGTTTCCAGATTATTTGTACCATACATTCCATGTCATAAAAACAAAACCCCCAAAAAATGGCTGATTTGTCTTTTTTCACCATTTCTTACTTGGAATTTTATAACTATTTTTCAGTAAATCATATGTTAAAATGGATGTAATTCAAAATTACAACCTGTCCGGCAAAAAAAAAACAAAAAAAGAGAAAGTAAAAAAAAAATGTTAAGGATCTTGGAAGAAGGAGACGGAAAAATACAAACATAAAAGTGAAAATTAGATGTGGATTCCACATTCGACACAGGGATGCAGTCTCAAGGTTTTTACTCAGTATAGCAGGTTCCAAGGTAACACGACTAGTCAGTGACCGCCTTTGGAGTGATGGGCTCCACTGTGAATGGCTCGAGCAGATCACGGGTAGTTCGGAGGTCAAGTCCGTTGCCCCTATCTTATGTTCCTTCCCTGGTTGTCTTCCTGCGCTAACTCCTCTCCGGCCTGTCCGGCACCTACGCACATAGTGCCCTGAGCCAGTGTGCATGGGCCCTGTAGGGTGGCTTGAAGCTCTATCCCTTGGCCCTATGTTTTCACCTTCCAGTGGATTCGTGTGCGGGTTTGGCTTTGGTACTAGATGGTCCTCAGCCTCTGGTTTTACTAGCGGAGCATGTTGGTTCTTCTCCCCTAGTCTAGGGACCAGTCCACGATCAGCGGCCAAGTCCTTCCACTCCAATATTATACATGGAACGAGGTATGGTGTACTTTCTGTGGTCCCTAGGACCCCTTCTGTGTTTTGCCCGGGCCAAGCTGCACCAGCTCCAGGCCACAGGCCTTGACTCCTCCATTACTCCTTCTAACTGTCTGACACTCCTGTGTCCCCAACTCACTAGACTCCACCCCAGGCCCTGTCGGATTAGGGGAAGGAATGAACCATCACCAGTGATGGCTATACATAGCATTAATGGAACCAAGCACTAACCCTGACCCGGTGGAGAGCTGCTAGTTTAAGTGTTGTGTTTTTTGTGTGCATACCGGTGAATGACCTCCTCCGTACCCAGGATAGAATACTACACCTCTGGCTGAGGTGCAGTACCTCCTGTTGTAAAGTTTAGAGTGACCAGGCGAAGGACTTGAGGTTTGCAAGACCCAGTAAGACCAGAGTTGGGGATAGTGAGCCACCGAATACATGAGGCCTGTTGAGTAGTGAGAGAGGAGGATGAATGCAACCATGAGGTCTAGTGAATTCAGAAATGATCCTGTTGCTACTCGGTTTCTGTTTATTTAAGACCTCTGCCTCGAGAGAGAAAAGTAAAGACATTTTATTCGTATTACCATGCTGCTTTGATTTGACCTTAGGGTAGATCAGAGACTGAAAGATTCATGGTGGAAGGAGAAGGATCTTCCAGCAGCGCCTAGTAATTCAGCAGAGGAATATCACTGTCTTATAGGAGGTTAGAGGCACAGAGTATTTCAGGAAAGCTGTAAGCTAATGTTATGGTAGGTCACAGATGGAGTGTAACACTGTGAATTATGCAAGGCCCCCTGGCAACACAGAAAATTTTAGGATAGGCATGTTGTGATTTTGTGGTAGTTCATAAGTTGGAAACTGCAGTTTCCACCCACAGCACAGAGTATTCCAGGGGTATGATAATTTTGTTGTTGGTCACAGACTGAGAGTTGCACAATGAAAGGATAATTGTCTTCCAGAAGCACAGAGTATTTCAGGAAGTAAATGTCAAGATATTGTAGTACTACAAATATATCAAAAAGACTGACATGCACATCCAACAGGTGTGAACAGGTGCTAGCTGAACACACATTATAACTACAAAACACATATAGCTGCACGCTAAAATGCTAACAATGAATAAGGGATCTCTGGTATTGCATAACTGCTTTAGAAAATAAAAAATTAATATTTTGCTTATATATTGGGCAATGCATGTGAACCTAGTCACCGCGCCATCTCTATATATCGGGAACTTAAATTGAAATACCTCTATATGGGTTAAAAACCTACATGTCTAGACAGCTAGACTCCAGCTATAAAGGAGGATTGACACAGCCTGGTTATAGGGCAGAGTGCTCAATCAGAAAGAAATGCATTACAAATTATATATATATATATATATATATATATATATATATATATATATATATATATATAAAAACTGACCTGCACATCCAACAGGTGTGAACAGGTACTAGCTGAAAGCACTATATTACTACAAAACACATATAGCTGTATGCTAAAATGCTAACAATGAATATGGGAACTCTTCCATTGCATTACTTCTATTGTAATATTTGAATAAAAGAGATATTTAGCTTATGTATTGGGCACTACATGTGAACCCGATAACCACGGCAAGGTAATCTCTTTAAACCGGAAATTTAACTTGAAATTCCTATATCTAGGCTAACTGGTCCAGGCAGCCATTATCTATCCCCCATTTCCTTGAGATGGCTGGACTGCCATTGTAAATATGCGCTTTTACCTTGTCCCCCCCATCGCATTGTAGATTGTAAGCTCTCACGAGCAGGGTTGTCTTTTTTCCATACTCCAATTATTGTATTTTCTATAACTGTTATTTGTTTGTATATGAACCTCCTGAATTGTAAAGCGCTGCGGAATATGTTGGCGCTATAAAAATAAAGATTTATTATTATTATTATTTTTATTATTATTAAAGATGTACATGTCTGGGCAGCTAGATTCCAGCTATAAAGGGGAATGAAAATTTTATTCATTGTTAGCATTTAAGCGTGCAGCTGTATGTGTTTTGCAGTTATGTGTTTTCAACTACCACCTGTTCACACCTGTTGGAAGTGTGGGTCAGTCTTTTTTATATACGTAACCAGACTGTGTTCATTCCCCTTTATAACTGGAGTCTAGCTCCCCAGACATGTAGGTTTTTAACCCAGATAGAGGCATTTCAAGTTAGGTTCCCAGTATATAGATACTGTATGTACAGTACCTGGCCGTGGTGACTGGGCTCACATGCATTGGCCAATACATAAGCTAAATATCTATTTTTTTAAAAAATATTCCTATAGCAGTAATGCAATTCCAGAGTTCCCTTTTTCATTGTTAGCATTTTAGCATGCAGCTGTATGTATTTTGAAGATATTGTAAAAAATTGTTTAAAAGAACTGAAGTCCGCAGTGGTTGATACCTTTTAATGGCTAACTGAAAAGATGGTAATAATAGCAAGCTTTCAAGACTACTCAGGTCTCTTCATCAGGCATGGTATCGTAGATATCGAAGATACTGTAGCATGTCACAAGCTGGAAAGTGCATGTTCCAGCTGCAGCACAGAGTATTTCAGGGATATAATAATCTTTTGAGATGCTGCAATCTCTCGACATTCATTTGCTGAAACAACTCATGCTGCAACTGGAACTTGCACTTTCCAGCTTGTGACCAACTGCAATCTCTTTCTCTCTTTCTCTCTCTCCCTCTCTCCTTTTCCTGGGACCTCTCCCTGGCCCACCAGGAGGGTCTGCTGGAAAAATGCTCTAGTTTCCCAATGACATTCATTGTGCTCGTTACTCGAGATGAGCACTCGAGCATTACAAATTGCTTGTCTCGAGTAACAAACACCCAAGCATTTTATTGCTACCCCATCACTACACATAATAAATCCCAGAAAATAAATAAAGACTGAAGCAAAATTTAACAGGTGAGCAAAAAAGCTTTATTTTTAATTAATTATGTTTCCTGCTGCCAAGTTAAAATCAATTAAAAACTTGAGAAATGACACGTCGCTGTATGAGGGACAAAAAAAATAGAGAAAAAGAAAATTGACCACTGTATAAACCACAAATACATCTGTAAAAAAACCCACAAGTCACAAGGTCATTCCACTAATTTTCATGACGTGATATAGTTCACTTATTTAAGAAGCCCCTCACTGCAGAGGTGAGCACAAGACCGAGAGCTGAGACCGGAGTCCACGTCAGGTAATATATCAGGTGGGGGCGATATTAACCATAGAAACCTCATTGTCAGCAATGACAACATCTTAAGCCATACTATATAAATACTATAGAATAATTTAGTCTACATGTTGACAATACATGTTTGGAGTCATCATAGATTCACAACAACTATAGAGTCTGTGATTGAGGACCACAAATATACTGCATCTTCTACATTTGCTTAGGCAAACGGTGGTCAACCTACAATATTATGGGGGCTTTGCACTTTACAATGATCATCTTGTCTTCTCCTTTGCTGCCAAGAATTGTTTCCACAAATGTGGTTACTTTGCATATCAATTGAAGTGGAGGAAACAACATAGGGTTGAATAAAGGCCCCCCTATACTTTAGACTAAAGTCATCCAAACCTTTCTCATAGAGAACACATGAGCCGAACATTTCTGCGTAATTGGGAGAGAAAGCTGTTGATGGTTCTCTAATGTGTATGGGTGCAATAGGTGCCAATCAGATGCCCTTAAAGGGAACCTGTCATCAGGTTTCTCCCATATAAAGTAAGGTCAGCACCTGTAAAGTCTCCTATAAAGAACACTAGAATGCTGTATATACAGTATGTCTCCAATCTGTTCTACACGGCAGAAAACCACAACTTTTATTATACTCACCTACGGTGCATTCTGCTTCATTCAGATTTGGTCTTGATCTGTTGTCCCCTCTCTTGTAATCGTTGTCCTCCTTCTTGCTTCGTGTGGATGATGTGTTCTTCATCATCCATACAGTGTTTTACATTGTGCTCCTGTGCAGGCGCGCTTCTCACTGCCCTGTCAAGGGCAGAGTAAAGTAATGTAGTGCGCATGTGCAGGGAAAAGACCAAGAGCACCTGCGCATGTGCACTACAATACTTTGATCTGCCCTTGGCAGGGCAGAGAAAGGTGCACCAAGGGCAGACCCATTAAAATCATTGGGTCTGCGCACACATCATTGATTTCTCACTGAGCGTGATTCCGTGTGTTCCGCATGGAGACAAGTCCGTTTTTATGTGGCATCACTGATGTTACATGGGCCACACAGTGGTGTGATCCATGGGACATGTACCAGAGAAAACATTTATCTTTGAAATAAAATTAATTTCTATATTCCCCTGTCTCCAGCTGCTGCTGTCTCCAGCTGCTGCTGTCTTCTGCTTCCAGGCCGGCTAATTATACTCATGAATATTCACTGCACCGCGACCTGGAAGTAACAGCAGAAGGGAGACAGCAGAACTGGAGACATCAGCACCACGGAGAGCAGTGTCAGGGACAGGTGAGTATAAAGCGGGCTTTACACGCTACGATATCGTTAATGAATTATCGTCGGGGTCACGTTGTTTGTGACGCACATCCGGCGTCACTAACGATATCACAGTGTGTGACACTTATGAGCGACCTTAAACGATCGTAGAAGAGGTCAAAATCGTTTGCCGCGGAGAGGTCGTCCTGAAACAAAAAATTGTTTTCTGCTTATTAGCGATGTTGTTCCTCATTCCTACGGCACCACACATCGCTGTATGTGACACCGCAGGAGCGACGAACATCTCCTTACCTGCCTCCACCGGCAATGCGGAAGGAAGGAGGTGGGCAGGATGTTACGTCCCGCTCATCTCCGCCCCTCCGCTTCTATTGGACGCCTGCCGCGTGACGTCGCTGTGACGCCGCACGAACTGCCCCTTAGAAAGGAGGCGGTTCGCCGGCCAGAGCAACGTCGCAAGGAAGGTAAGTCTGTGTGACGGGGACTAACGAGGTTGTGCGGCACGGGCAGCGATTTGCCCGTGTTGCACAACCGATGGGGGCGGGTACGATCGCTTGCGATCTAACTAGCGAGATTGCAGCGGGTAAAGCCCGCTTAAGAGTGCCTTATCTCTGTGTGCTATCACGGATAGCACATGGAGAACACATGTGTGCCAAAATCACGGCACATGGAGGACTAAATGCTTCTTTAACACGTCAGTGAAAAACTTATGTGTTTTTCACTGACGTGTAAAAGAGGCCTATGGAAGACATGGGATGCATCATCCACATGAAGCAGAAAGAAGGAAGTTATCACAAGAAGAGAGAATGTACTGTATCAAGACTAGCAGTGCCCTGGAGCTGTGGAATGATCACACCATGTCCCTGTACGGTCAGACACAGCCATTACACAGTACACAGCAGGGACACATATATAAGATTATCTCAGCACAGGAACATTTTTTTTAAACACATCCAATTGTGGAACCTATGATTATTCCAAGATCTAGTGATTAAAATGAGCTTAGCTTGTGGGGCAACTCCTTTAAGTTTTGTATAATGGATAGTGACTACATTCTAGAATATAATCTACTTTTGGTTGGCAAAACTAATAATCAAGGTCTATATCTCTTCCTTATATATGAAGAAGTACATTGTCCAATAGCCTCAAAAAAGTCAAAGTCAACAATCAACGATACTGATTAAAAGAAGATCTTGGTAAGTTTCATCACATGATTATCTCATTATAGCAAGATATATATTGTAAAGCAGGCTTGCACGATCTATACTGGCCCAATGATCAGACTGAACAAGTCCCAAATGCTGCAATATAACTTAAAGGGGCAGCAAATTCTCCATCCATTCTCTTGCTTTCTAATTAGTGTTAAAGGGAGACTAACATCAAAAATGACCAATGTTTAAATTAAGTTTTCGTATTAAATTAGTAGCGTAGCTACTGCGGGGTAGAAGGGGCGGTCACCCTGGGGCCCATAACATAGAGGGGCCCACCTGGAGTTACTGACACCTAAGTTCATGATAAGATACCATTTTTTATTTTTGTATAAACCCCATTTCCCTTTGCCAGGCCAAGTAGCAAATACGGCAATTTTTTTTAAGGAGGAGTGGACTGGAGATTTAATACATGAGCATGCTGCAGAGGCAGGGAAGCTCTAATCTGCTTCCAGTAGTGGCTAAATCCCAGTGGCTAGAAAGACCTTGGGCATGGTCGGCTTGATTGGTGGACGTGGCCGACTTGGTGGTGAACGTGGTGATGTTTCCTCCCCTCCACTATAATATACTATGTGACAGATGGGTGCAAACTGTGACAGAGGGGTGCAGGCTGTGACAGAGGTGGAGACTGTGACAAAGGTGGAGACTGTGACAGAGGGGTGCAGACTGTGACAGAGGGGTGCAGACTGTGACAGAGAGGTGCAGAAAATGACAGGGGTGCAGGCTGTGACAGAGGTGGAAACTGTGACAAAGGTGGAGACTGTGACAGAGAGGTGCAGACTGTGACAGAGGGGTGCAGACTGTGACAGAGGGGTGCAGACTGTGACAGGGGGGTGCAGACTGTGACAGGGGGGTGCAGACTGTGACAGGGGGATGCAGACTGTGACAGGGGGGTGCAGACTGTGACAAGGGGATGCAGACTGTGACAGAGGGGTGCAGAAAATGACAGGGATGCAGGCTAAGACAGGGGGTGCCGACAGTGAAAGGGGGTGCAGGCTGAGACAGAGGGGTGCAGGGGGTGTAGAGGATGACAGGAGTGTAGGGTGTGACAGGGGTGCAGGTTGTGACAGAGGGGTGACAGGTGTATAGGATTGGAAGTTGCAGGGTGTGTAGGATTGGGGGTTGTAGGGTGTGTGGGATAGAGGGGTGCAGGCTGTGACAGAGGGGTGCAGGCTGTGTGGAATAGAGGGGCGCAGTGACAGAGGGGTGCAGGCTCTTACAGAGGGGTGCAGACTGTGTGAGATAGAGTAGCGCAGGCTATGTGGGATAGAGGGGTGCAGACCGCAACAAAGGGATAAACATGGTTACCTGATGAAGGGCCCATGCAGAAGTTTCCCCTATGCCTCTGTATTAAATGTACTTTTATCTTAATTTTTGGCAACATATTTTTTTTCACAATCTGTGTTAAAAATCAAAAATATGCATTTTTGCAATTTTCACACTGGTTACTGGGACCTTTTTTTTAGTCTTAATGGGAACCAACCAGCAGATTTTTTTTACATATAAAGTAAAGGAAGTGCCATTCTGGTGACTCAAGTCATACCGTCAGTGTACAGATCCGAGGCTTGATTGCCTTGAATCCTTTATCAAAGCTTCAGATAGGACATCATCATAGGTGCGATGGCTTGAGCATCGGGGCGGGACTTTGTGTTCCGGTTCCTCAGGAATGCTTCATCCTCCCGGCTCACCTCCTTTTCTGTATTTAACTTTAAAGCCGTCACTGCCATTGCCGATGTTGGCAGTGCGGGTGTATTGCTAGTGTGACGTTGTCTTCAATAAAATGGTGACAGAATCGGTGCATGCTGCGCGTACAGCGATCTTCGGCGCCATTTCACTACACGGTCTCGGTTCTGCTACATCAGGGACCTGTACCTCACTAGCAGTAGTAATTTTACCAATTACATTTACATCATACTTAGTAACTAAACCACCTTATCTTCACAACACAGACAAATAGCATAAAACAGTATTGAGTGGGAAGCGCAACGGCCTCCTACAATTGCGTTGGCAGTGGCGTCTAGGTCATCCTGTATCTTGGTCGCTCCACATTAGCATACCATCTCCTTAGTGATGTGATATATGCACACAAACATTTTATTTAATTCCCATGTGCACATTTTATTAGTTATTTACATTTTTAGTTTTTCATCAATATTGGAATATACTGTATATTATCATCATGAGCTTTTTAGTCAATGTTTGTGGTTTTTTTTATTATTTCTGTGTTGTTTGCATAAATTAATATGTAATTAGGGGTGAGATGGGAGCCCTTTTTTGAGAGCATTTGAAGCCAATTTGCTTGTTATAATGGTATTTTCTAAATTGAGAAAGAGGCTCAAGATCCTCAAAACACCTGATATCTCAATAAAGAACTGTTCACCTTTACGTCGCAATTTGGTCAACAGAGAATCCTCCCTTAAGCCCCCTTCACATGTCAATGATTCCGGGACGTATAACATCCGTTTTCATACATACTGGAGACATGGACATATGTAGACTCATTGAAATCAATGAGTCTGCGCACATATCAGTGTTTTCACAAGGACCGTGTGTTCCGCATGAAGACAAGTATGTTTTTTTCCGGCAGCACTTATGTCACACGGACCACACACAGCTGTGATCCATGTGACATCAGTGTGACACCTACCAGAAAAAACACGTGTCTTTGAAATAAAATAATTTTTTATACTCACCTGTCTCCAGCGCTGCTGTCTTTGCCGCTGCTGTCTTTGCCGCTGCTGTCACTTGATTCCAGGCCTGCTCATTATACTCATGAATATTCACTACACTGTGGAACCGAAAGCAGCAGCGCCAGAAAAATCAGTACCGGGGACAGCAACACCAGGTGAGCAAAACGTTCCTGCTCTCTGTGTACTATCATGAATAGCACACGGTGAACACTAGTGTGCTAAAATCACGGCACATGGATGGGCCATATGCATCTTCAACACAGCCATGCAAAACACAAATTGATGTGTGAAGGGGTCCTTACATAGAAGCTTCATTTATATCCCTGTAAGGTTTGGCACCCCCAACTGGGTTCTTTGTTTGTTTTCTAGGTTTAAAGATCTCCATAGCTTATAGTGTTTTCATAGTGTTTAAGGTTGAAGGTAGACTTATGTCCATAGAGTTCAACCCATGACCTAACCTAAGATGATGATAAAAAAAGAATCAAAATCTTTTCCAGTGATGTGATTAATATAGTTTATAATTCATTTTATCTATGATTTTCTCCACAGATCTTGCAAAAATGTCTCCCATACATTCCTTCCTGGTCATATTGGGAATTTTCCTTCTGGAGTCGACTTCATGCCTTGATCCAAGCCAAGCTCAACAAAATTTTACTGAGTTTACAAAAAAGCATATTTTAACTGGGACTTTCACAAACTGTGTAGATTATATGGCCACACATGGTATAAATAAACCTAATGGTTGCAAAAATATTAACACCTTCATCAAAGCTCCGGTGAATGACGTGAAAAATATATGTATGAATAAAACTGGAGTTCAGTGGAGTGAACGATGTTTTAATGTGTTTATCTGTAATAAAAACTCATCCGATGAAGAACGTTGTGATTATCAAATGTGTCCAACTGAATTGTACAAAGTTGAAGTAAAATGTGAGAATGATGAACCAGTGCACCTCTCTGGAACTAGAAAATGTTGCGGTCTACTGGTCTACTAGTTGAGATCTACTGTATGTAATGCAAGTATCTGGTTAGAGCAGTTGTCCAGTTAAGCATGGCTACTTTCTTACGCACATGTATAATGCATTTATCTGTTGCGGCTAAAATATTCTTTGCACTATATGAGGTTTTCTATATTAAACTTTGTTGTTGAGGAGGAGGAACATGAATTATATTATTTCCAAGAGGCTTCAAGTTACTTTTCTGCAATCTGTATTTGCTATTGAATGTGGAAATAAAAGATTCATTATCAAGCACATCAACGTTGTCTCTTCAGTCTTCTCTCCATATCTCCACATGTGTACAGTATGTCACAAAAGTGAGTACACCCTCACCTTTTTGTAAATATTTTATTATATTTTTTCATGGGACAACACTGAAGACTTCCTTCTTCCGTCCTTCCCTTTCTTTTGTACTGGTATCTTTTTGTTACCTGTTAAAAATGTAAAAGTTCCATCATTTTTTAAAACACTGTTAAATTGGTGTCCTCTAAATAACTCAACATGCAGCCATTAATGTTTAAACCGCTGAAAACAAAAGTGAGTACACCCCTAAGTGAAAATGGCCAAATTGTGGCCAATTAGCCATTTTTCCTCCCCAGTATCATGTGACTCATTAGTGTTACAAGGTTTCAGGTGTGAATGGGGAGCAGGTGTGTTACATTTGGTGTTATCTCACACACTCTCTCATACTGGTCACTGGAAGGTCAACATGGCTCCTCATGGCAAAGAATTCTCTGAGGATCTGAAAAGAAGAATTGTTGCTCTATATAAACATGGCCTAGGCTATAAGAAGATTGCCAATACACTGAAACTGAGCTGCAGCATGGTGGCCGAGACCATAAGGATATAATAAAAAGCTTTACAACATTTATAAAAATATATATATACATGTACAGTCATATGAAAAAGTTTTAACACCCATATTAATGTTAACCTTTTTTCTTTATAACAATTTGGGTTTTTGCAATAGCTATTTCAGTTTCATATGTCTAATAACTGATGGACTGGGTAATATTTCTGGATTGAAATGAGGTTTATTGTACTAACAAAAAATGTGCAATCTGCATTTAAACAAAATTTGACCAGTGCAAAAGTATGGGCACCCTTATAAATTTCTTGATTTGAACACTCCTAACTACTTTTTACTGACTTACTAAAGCACTAAATTGGTTTTGTAACCTCATTGGGCTTTGAACTTCATAGGCAGGTGTATCCAATCATGAGAAAAGGTATTTAAGGTGGCCACTTGCAAGTTGTTCTCCTATTGGAATCTCCTATGAAGAGTGGCATCATGGGCCCCTCAAAACAACTCTCAAATGATCTGAAAACAAAGATTATTCAACATAGTTGTTCAGGGGAAGGATACAAAAAGTTGTCTCAGAGATTTAAACTGTTAGTTTCCACTGTGAGGAACATAGTAAGGAAATGGAAGAACACAGGTACACATCTTGTTAAGCCCAGAAGTGGCAGGCCAAGAAAAATATCAGAAAGGCAGAGAAGAAGAATGGTGAGAACAGTCAAGGACAATCCACAGACCACCTCCAAAGACCTGCAGCTTCATCTTGCTACAGATGGTGTCAATGTGCATCGGTCAACAATAAAGCGCACGTTGCACATGGAGAAGCTGTATGGGAGAGTGATGCGAAAGAAGCCATTTCTGAAAGCACCTCACAAACAGTCGCCTGAGGTATGCAAAAGCATATTTGGACAAGCCAGTTACATTTTGGAAGAAGGTCCTGTGGACTGATGAAACAAAGATTGACTTGTTTGGTCATACAAAAAGGCGTTATTTATGGACGCAAAAAAGCACGGCATTCCAAGAAAAGCACTTGCTACCCACAGTAAAATTTGGTGGAGGTTCCATCATGCTTTGGGGCTGTGTGGCCAATGCCAGCACCGGGAATCTTGTGAAAGTTGAGGGTCGCATGGATTCAACTCAGTATCAGCAGATTATTGACAATAATGTGCAAGAATCAGTGAAGAAGTTGAAGTTACGCAGGGGATGGATATTTCAGCAAGACAATGATCCAAAACACCGCTCCAAATCTACTCAGGCATTCATGCAGAGGAACAATTACAATGTTCTGGAATGGCCATCCCAGTCCCCAGACCTGAATATCATTGAAAATCTGTGGGATGATTTGAAGCGTGCTGTCCATGCTCGGCCACCATCAAACTTAACTGAACTGTAATTGTTTTGTAAACAGGAAAGGTCAAATATACCTTCATCCAGGATCCAACAACTCATTAAAAGCTACAGGAAGCGACTAGAGGCTGTTATTTTTGCAAAAGGAGGATCTACAAAATATTAATGCCACTTTTATGTTAAGGTGCCCATAATGTTGCAGCAGTCAAATTTTATTTAAATGCGGATTGCACATTTTCTGTTAGTACAATAAACCTCATTTCAATCCAGAAATATTACTCAGTCCATCAGTTATTAGATATATGAAACTGAAATAGCTGTTGCAAAAACCCAAATTGTTATAAAGAAAAATGGTTAACATTAATAGGGGTGCCCAAACTTTTTCATATGACTGTATATATATATATATATATATATGTATGTATATATATATATATAAATATATATATTGATATTGAATATATATATATATATATTTTATTATTATTATTTTTTAAATTAATAAATAACGTTATTTATAAAATATCAAAAGAATGAACTATAAATGATAATTTGGTGAATTCCATTAATGGTATGAAGGTGGGGGGTTTCTTCATAGGTTATTTTATTTGAGTTATCTCATCTTAGCCTGGTGAGTTGTGGCTGCAGAAATAACCAAGAATGGCTCATCTGTTTTTGTAACCTTAAAATAAATGAAGGGATGTTAAAAAATTTTCCACCTGCTGGCAGGCATTTTTTTATTTTTTATTTTTTTTTATTTTTGGGCCAAGGGATGCAAATTTGGTGCTGAAATTTTTACACCATATTTCTGCAACCAATCTACACCTCCTGGCAAAAAAAACGCTGTTTTGACGCATTTTGCCGCGTTTTTTGCAGCGGTTTTTGCCACGATTTTTTTGCCAGGAGGTGCACATTTGGTGCTGAAATCGTCTGCACCAGACTTCAGCACCAAATTTGCAATTTTTATTTTTTACTAGGAGGTGTAGATTGGGTGTCGGAATATGGTGTAAATATGTAATAATCACCAAATTTATATCCCTTGATCCAAAAATTAAAAAGAAACAAAAAAACGTTTAGACGCTGTTTTTGTGCCCCAGCCCTGTGCTTATCTTGGCTGTGTATCAAAAGAGGAACCGCATGCGGCTTTTCTTTTAATTAAAAAAAACAAAAATGATGTGCGGTCCCCCCCAATTTTCATCCCCAGCCATGATAACGCCGATTGGGGGCTGGCATATTCTCAGCCTGCAGCCGCCCAGTATTGCCACGTCTATTAGATGTGACAATCCCGGTGCATTACCGACTCTTCCCGGTGGCCTGATGCAGTGCCAATTGGGGTAATAGCAGGGGTTAATAGCAGCGTACAGCTGCTACTAAACCCTAGGTTTGTGATAGCACAGGCATCTATCAGATACCTGCATCACAACCTGTAAGTGAATGTAAATAAACACAGACACAGAGAAAAATACTTTATTTGAAATAAAGTACAAAATAGCCCCCTCCTTCACCACTTTATTAACCCCCAACACCCTGCAGCACCGGCGTAATCGACAGGAGGTCCCACGACGACACATCCAGCACTGCTACATCTCAGAGCAAGCAGCTATAGAGCACGACTGCCAGCTCTGAGTGCAGCCTTTTACTGAGCTGCGATAAGCGATGACTGCAGGCAGAGCTGTCACAGGCTGGGGGGCGCGTCAGTCTCGAACCAATCACAGATAAGAGGACGGCCAGTGGGTGGGGAAAACACGGAAAGCTGTGTGATTGCGATGGACAGTACAGGAAGTGAATGCGCGACCCGGAAGCAGTGTGCCGCCATGACACCGAGTTTCGGTAAGTATGAAACTCTCATTTGTTTCTTGTTTTGTTTATTTTTATTAATTGCCGAATCCGGATCATGCACCCGGAAGCCCGTGCCCAAGTCTGGCACACAGATAGCGCTGAAACCACTCGGATCCGGACTTTTACAGTCCGGATTAGAGATGAGCGAACCGGCCGCGGTTCGGCTCGAGTTCGGTTCGTCGAACCGAACTCAAACCACATAGGAAACAATGGCAGGCATTCACAAACACAGAAAAACACCTAGAAAACACCCTCAAAGGTGTCCAAAAGGTGACAAACAACTCACAACACAACACAAACACATGGGAAAGTAACAAGGACATATACTCATGCGAAAACAAAAGAGTTGGACAAGGAAAAAGAGGAGGACACAGATATAGGCATGGCACGCCCTTCTAAAATCATGTAAAACACCGCAAGGTGACTCCAAGCGGAGTTCTCCCTTTTTTCAAAAAATTGGGCCCCAAACACACCCACCCCTTCAGTGGCAGCACTTGTGCCCCAGTTGTACACTTCACAGCTAGATTTGTATCAAGCACATTCAAAAATACGCCATTCTTAACCGTCCCCAGGGTGACACCGGGGTAGGTAGCAAAGTCTTTGCTGAACCATGACTTGTTCATCTTGGCTCCTTTTAAAAAACACAGCAAGCAAGGGTTACTCCAAGCGGAGTCTCCCTTTTTTTTCCAAAAATTGTGCCCCACACACACCCACCCCTTCAGTGGCAGCAGTTGTGCCCTAGTTGTACACTTCACAGCTAGATTTGCATCAAGCACATTCAAAAATACGCCATACTTAACCGTCCCCAGGATGACACTCGGGTAGGTAGCAAAGTCTTTGCTGAACCATGACTTGTTCATCTTGGCTCCTTTTAAAAAACAATGTAAGCAAGGGTTACTCCAAGCGGAGTCTCCCTTTTTTCAAAAAATTGGGCCACACAGACACCCACCCCATCAGTAGCAGCACTTGTGACCTAGTTGCAAACAGGATGTTTTGATTTGCTTCAAGCACATTCCAAATCCACAAGCATTTACTCTCCCCAGGATGACACAGGGGTAGTAAATTCCTTGTGGATCCATGACTTGTTCATTTTGATGAACGTTAGTCTGTCCACATTGTCACTGGACAGACGCGTGCGCTTATCTGTCAGCACACACCCAGCAGCACTGAAGACACGTTCAGAGACAACGCTGGCAGCTGGACACGACAAAATCTCCAAGGCGTAAGTTGAGAGCTCTGGCCATTTTTCAAGATTTGATGCCCAAAATGAGCAAGGCTCCATTTGCAAAGTCATGGCATCGATGTTCATTTGGAGATACTCCTGTATCATCCTCTCCAGCCGTTGACTATGTGTCAGACTTGTTGTCTCTGGTGGCCTTGCAAAGGACGGTCTAAAAAAATTATGTAAAGATTCCATAAAATTGCTGTTACCAGCACCAGATACGGTGCTACTGGTATGGGTAGACTGTTGAAGATGACGAGACCATCCCATGTTTGTCAAGTTACAACTGGGAGATTCACTCCCTGCACCTGCACGGTTGTTTGGTGGAAAAGCCGAGCTAAGATCGAGTAGCAGCTTCAGAAAGCCATGGAACCCATAGGGTGTAGGGGCGACATGACAGCCCGGAGGGTAGGGAGTTGATGGGGTTAAACAGTGTTGGTTCATTTAGGAATGAGGAAAAGAAGGTGATTGGTTAGGGGGTGGAGTGTGGTGGTAGGAAAGGAGGGAGCTTCATGGTGTATATAATAGGAGGTGGGAGTCAATTACCTCCTTTTGCACTTCCTGGATGACAGCTTGGATGGGCTGGGGAACCTCCATCATGACATCCAGCCTGATGGATCCGGACATCGCAGATCTGCAGCTTGGACGGGCTGGGGAACCTCGATCATGATGTCCTGAGGAATCCTCGGATCTGGTCAGCATGGCGGTGCAGGGCGCCCAGGCAGTGCAGTCCCACACCCAGGCTGCCTGGGTGTCTCCTCGGCACCTTCCCCTCCCCCCCACCCCCCTCTTTGCTGTAGTGCTGGTAGTTTCAGGACTCGCCGGGGTCTTTTGGGGAAGGTGGGGGTGAGGAGGACAACGTGAGAGCCCCCACTCCTGTGGGGACCCTCCGCAGCTGGGCGGGCGGCGGTAGCTTGCTGCGCCCGCTCTGGCTGTCGGGAGGAATCTCCTGCAGGGCCGCGATGGCCGAAAAGGGGGCGTGTCCAGCCCGGGGGCCTACTTCCGGTGTGAGGCCTCGGGCTCGATTTTGGAGCGATGCGGCCGCTCCCGGCCGGGAGCGCGCCCAGCGGCGGTGGATGGACACCCCCCCCCCTCCGCGGGGGGGCCGGAGGACGGCTGCCTGCAGGGTCACCTCACCTGTGTGGCTGGATTATCGGGACCGGAGGACTGGGCGCAGCAGGCGGCGGCGAGGAGGAGACAGGAGGCGCCTGCAGGGTCACCTCACCTGTGTAGCTTGATTATCGGGACCGGAGGACTGGGCGCAGTAGGCGGCGGCGAGGAGGAGACAGGAGGCGCCTGTAGGGTCACCTCACCTGTGTGGCTGGATCATCGGGACTGGAGGACTGGGTGCAGCAGGTGGCGACGAGGAGGAGACATGAAGCCTGCTGTCTATCCTGGAGCAGGCATTGGGACAAGGGTGCAGCTCTCATCAGTAGCGGCTTCCCCCAGGAGGGGAGTGCCCAGCATTGTGGAAGCGACAATCGGCCCAAAAGGGCATGTGGATACGGTGCTCCTGGCGTCAGGGGGCGAACCCGGCGGGCATTCGGTGGCTGCAGCTTGAGGGACTGTCCTGGGATCAGCGACGGACGACTGGCGAAAAGGACGGTGACGGCTGATCTGAGGGCGTCCTCTGGAGGCAGCCTGGCGCGGTAATCAATTTAAGTTTCAGCCTTTTTGTAGTGGTGGGGGGACAGTCGCTATAGTGGAGTAGTGTCTGGAGATATGGGTAGCAGCTGGGGGGGTTTGGAGCATGTGGTTAGTTCATAGGTCGGTTAGTGCCGTGGTCCCTGGGGGGTGTGGATTCATGTTCTAGAGGCCAGGGGCAGAGTTACGGATGGGGTGGTCTCATGGCAGCGGGGCCGTGAGGGTGCAGGTGGCGTCAGGTCCGGTGGTTACAGTTGCAGGTTGGGGATGGCGAGGTTTGGCGTTTGCCGCAGTTTAGGTCTTGTGAGACTTGGTTAAGGGTGCTGATGATTGCGGCACATGTGAGCGGGTGAGACGGTGCAGTTATTGAAGGTTTGCTGGGGTGTTTCATTATTAATCTTCTGATGCATGGTGGTTCTTATTGGATGAATTATGGTGGGTAAGGTAAAGGGGCGAGGGGTCCCGCGGTACGGTGTGTGCGGGGAGTTTTAAGGTTTTTTTTGTGAGTGATGTTTAGGTGCGGGGCCCCGGTATAGCGCGAGGGTTGCTGTGGATAAGGGAATAAAGGAGAGCGGAAATGTAGGAGAAGGTGAGGTGTTGGTTGCTGTAATGGGTTTGTAGGTTTGCAACCGCATCAATGGTAACATGGGGTTAATTTGTGGCTAGTCAGCATGTTATCCCATTGTGGAAGTTGGTGCTGGGAGGAATGTTGAGTCCAGCTTGACTGAATTGGTGTTAATGTAGGTGCTGGGCAGCTTTGGGCTGCTGTGGGTGAACTCGGTTAATCAGCAATGGTGGGCTGCGGACGGAATAATGGAGTTCTTCGGACAGCCGTGATTACGGGTGGGGACTATGTGTGTTTTGGTTTGGACTAGAGGATTGGGTACTTGTGGTGCATAGAGTGTAAGTCGGATAGCTTAGGGCCATCTGGTATTATTGGGTGTTTTGCATGGGTGGACTCCTGGCATCTGTGGGCTGGTGGAGTCTATTTTATATTCATATACAATTTAAAAAACAAAAAAAAAAAAAAGGCAATGCTTGGCCCGGTTTTAGGTATGGGCATCTGGGTAAGGGTTTGCTTAGGGAGTCGTGGTGCTCCGGTCTCACGGCACGAAGGTATTTGGTTTGAAGGTGCAGTTGTGCGTTGTGGGAAAATAGTGGTACGCCCCTTGGTGGTCGGCTTTGAGCGGATACTATGGTGTGGCCAAGGTTTTAATTTATCTTGGGGTGTAATATGAGAGCTCAAAGGGGGTTGTGTGTCACAAGGTTTTTCCTTGAGATCGAAAGGCCCGGACATGGTGTTTGGTAAAGTTGTGTCTCCTGATGCCCATAGTTGCATATGGAGTCAATCGGGCCAGTGCTGTGGCTGCAATTTTCCGGTGAGCATTGTAGTACAGGGAGCTTGTCGTGGTCCAGTTTGCGGAGGCAAGCGGACTGTGCATTATGGTTGGAGGTGTTGTTGGGGACCTTGGGATCGAAGGTAATGCTTCAATATCTTCGCCTCTGTAAGGGGTACAGGGCGATGGTTGCGGTTGTTTTGTTTTTTGAGGCCGTGTTAATTTTGGGGTGGGGCATGGTTCCGTTAGGCCGTGTGGGCCTCGTGGAAATTAAGTGGGCCTGATTTCGGATGAAGAAGGTCCATTAGTGTGGTAGTTGAAAATGTGGGAAGATTTTGGGATTTTCTGGGGAAGACAGCTCGAGCCTCTGTTTTTGTCAGAGGGTGTGATAGCGGAATAAATCGGTCAGGGGAGACCGGTAGTGATATTTGGCTCTGGGGAAGCTGCAAGGTCAGCTGTAGGGGAAATTTCAAGGCTATGGATTGCAGTCGTTTTACAGCGGGGTTTCCCTTTAGCGGTTTCCTGGGAGAACTAGGTTTGGGGTGCGAAGTGACCCAGTAGCATAAGCAGTGTGAGTGTCATCCTGTTGTTGTATCTCAACCCCAGTGGTGGTTGAATTCAGCTGGAGACAGGAGGAGGAGCAGGGTGACTGTACAGTGGTTCTTTGGTCGGTACTGGGGAGGACGATGGTACAGTCGGTACTGCATTTAATTCGTTATAATAAGGCCAGCGGGGCATGGTGTGGATTCCGGTATAATTTGGCAGCTTGTGGCATGGTGTGGCATGGTGTGCCGGTGGGCCTGAGTGGCCGTCAGAGGGATCCGGTGGCTCCTGCCACCAAGGATCAGGGGAGTGCGGTGCAGTAAGGTGGACTGGGTACGCTGGCTGGTGCATATATTGGATGCTCAGAGTTTAAGTGATGGATGAAAAGGTTTTAATGGTTGGTTTGGCTTGCAAGTTGGGGGAGCAAGCGTTGGGTGTGTGGGGGTCCAGGCCACGCAAGATGTCACGTGGTCTGTTCTGTGGCGGGGGTAGGTCTGGTGTCTGGTCCAGAGGCGGTTTAACGGATAATGTTATTTGATTGGAGAGTCACTTGTAGGATATAGTGGCTCCGGTTACAAGGATCTTGCAGGCATGGGTCCTGCAAGGTGGGGGGTATTGATCCGTAGGTGATTCATACCTCATCTCCGGCCCGGTGTGTGTTGCGGCCAGGGATCATGTTTTGGTGGTGGAAGGTGGTTTCTGGACCGGGCCTACCCAGGGTTACGTATTGTATTACGTACAGTATTATTATTATTATGGTATTACCTATTGTTAAATGTTGGGGACGCCCGTTGGACGGCGCCCCCTTGTGTTAGTGTGTAAACAATAGGCAATAAAGGGCTGCTGTGGCCATTTTTTACCAAGTCGCAAGCAGTGTCCGTGATATTATTGATACCGGGTAAGGGTAATTGGGAATAATATAGGAATCAACGACCGGAAAATCCCTCCTGGAAATGTCATGCTGATACTCCTGCATACGTGTGTCCCTTTCTATGGCTGGAATTATGTCACAAAATTTGGACTTGTACCGGGGATCTAATAGTGTGGCAAGCCAGTAGTCATCATCAATTCTAATTTTGACAATACGATGCATATATATATAATATATGCATCTGAATTTCCTGCTTTGACCTTAATCTCCTCACCTGCATATACATTTAAAGTCCCTTTGCTTTTGGTATGCTAACCTGCTGTTTTCATGTTGTATAATTAGTAAAATCCTGTCTGTATTTTTTTTTTTTTTTCTTTGAGTGCTTCCTACCTGTTTGTAATTCTTTCATGTGCCTCACCCCTGCTGGTCAGCTGATGTTCATCTGGGTCAATGAGACATGTATATAAGTACTGCACTAGGTCTATGACCGTGGTCTGTGTGCGTGCCTCTGGATAAGTGCCTCATAAGTGTCAGAAATATACCAGAAATGAACCAGACATGACCAGAAGGTAAACTTCAGCTCTTTCTAACCAAGCTTCCCACTGACACAACTTACTTGTTAAATCATATACTTACCACACTACTCCCACCATGTTCACCTATGCCCTCACAGTCTTTGCCCCTCTCCTCCTCACTCTCCTTCGCTATCCCCACACCCCAGCACCCTCTAAGCAAATATTCATCTCCCCGTCCCTCCTGCCTTCTCATCTGTCCTCATCTGCTGACCTATTCCTGAACCTCAGATCGCTCCTAATATCGCGCAGACCATGCCGTCCACTCTCCTTCTCCCACCTGCTCTCCCTTTCTCTACTCCTTCTCACTGCTGGTGACATAGCCCCCAATCCTGGCCCCCCATGGATGGTACACCCCTCTTTATCACCCACCCACCACTCTCCACATAATAGTAACTACCGCAATCTATCCAACATAAAAACTATTCCCCTCTCACCGACTCCGCCGCCCCCTCTCTCAGGAGCGCTCTGGAATGCCCGTTCAGTGTGTAATAAACTGCACATCATTCATGATCTCTTTACCTCCAGCAATCTATCCTTTCTGGGCATCACCGAAACATGGCTGACACCATCCAACTCTGCCTCCCCCGCTGCACTATGCTACGGTGGCCTGCACTTCTCCCACACTCCTCGCCCTGGCAATAGACAAGGTGGAGGAGTGGGCCTCCTTCTTTCTAACAACTGCAGCTTTAATCCAATCCCACCTCTACCCTCCCTCGACCTGCCTTCCTTTGAAGTGCACTCTGTCCGAATCTATTCTCCCTCCAACCTCCAAGTGGCTGTCATATACAGACCCCCGGGCGCCACCACTGCCTTCCTCGACCACTTTTCTGCCTGGCTTCTACACTTTCTCTCTGCTGACATTCCCACCATCATCATGGGTGACTTCAACATCCCCACTGACACTCGCCAACAAGCTGCTTCCAAACTCCTCTCCCTTGCTTCGTCGTTTGGCTTAACTCAGTGGTCCACCTCTGCCACCCACAAAGATGGACACACACTAGACCTTATCTTCACCCGCCTCTGTCCCCTTTCTGACTTCACAACTTCCCCCCTCCCCCTATCTGACCACCATCTTCTGACCTTTTCAGCCCTGTCCTCCTCACCTACCCCCCCTGTCCAGCACCTAGCACATCCCCGCAGAAACCTTGCACACCTCAACATGCACACCCTCGCCGACTCTATCCTCCCACTGTCCTCCATATCGTCCCTCCACGACACAGACAGCGCCACCACTTTCTACAACACCACCCTCACATCAGCTATTGATTCAGTCGCTCCCCTTGTGCATGGCAGAGTGAGACGAATCAATAGACAGCCCTGGCACAACAGCCTCACTAAAAAACTTCGGCAAAGGTCTAGGGCTGCAGAGCGGCGGTGGAAGAAAACGCACTCCCAGGAAGACTTCACCACATTCAAAAATGCAATTCACACATTTCGCTCAGTCCTCACCTCCGCTAAACACGATTACTTCAGAAAGCTCATATCCTCTCTAACACACAACCCCAAACAGTTATTCAACACTTTCAACTCCCTCCTTCGCCCACCACTGCCCCCTCCAACCTCCCTCATTTCTGCAGAAGACTTTGCCACCTATTTCCAAGAAAAAATCGACCTAATAAGGCAAGTCTTCTCTGCTCAGCCACCACAACCCCTTCATGTAGCTGACCACTGCCCCTCTCCCATAAACTTCCTCCCCACCATCACCGAAGGAGAGCTTGCACGTCTTCTCTCAAAAGCGCACCTCACCACCTGCGCACTTGACCCCATGCCATCCCACCTCCTTCCCAACCTCACCACCATCCTTACTCCAGCCTTAACCCACCTCTTCAACCTATCTTTAACGACTGGAACCTTCCCCTCTGCCTTTAAACATGCAACAGTCACACCTATCCTAAAGAAACCTTCCCTCGATCCAACCTCTACTACCAGCTATCGCCCCATATCACTACTCCCACTTGCCTCAAAACTCCTGGAACAGCATGTCCATGCTGAACTTTCCTCCCACCTCTCCTCTAACGCTCTCTTTGACAACCTACAGTCCGGCTTCCGTCCACATCACTCTACCGAAACTGCCCTGACTAAAATCACAAATGACTTGCTTACTGCCAAAGCGAACAAGCACTTCTCTATACTCCTACTCCTAGACCTGTCCTCAGCCTTCGATACCGTTGACCACTCCCTCCTATTACAGACCCTCTCTTCCCTTGGTGTCAGAGATCTTGCCCTCTCTTGGATCTCTTCATACCTCTCAAATCGCACTTTCAGTGTCTCCCACTCTCACACAACCTCTTCATCCCACCATCTCTCTGTTGGCGTCCCTCAAGGCTCTGTCCTAGGACCCCTACTTTTCTCTATCTACACATTTGGCCTAGGACAACTCATAAAGTCCCATGGCTTCCAATACCACCTATATGCCGACGACACCCAGATCTACCTCTCTGGCCCAGATGCCACATCTCTGCTGTCCAAAATCCCGAAATGTCTATCTGCTATATCCTCCTTCTTCTCCTCTCGCTTCCTAAAGCTCAATGTGGCCAAAACTGAACTAATCATCTTTCCTCCGTCTCACCTACACTCTCCACCTGATCTATCTATTACAATAAATAACACCACGCTCTCGCCAGTACCCAAAGTTCGCTGCCTCGGAGTGACCTTTGACTCTGCCTTATCCTTCATACCACACATCCAGTCCCTCACCACCTCCTGCCGTCTTCAACTCAAAAATATTTCCAGAATCCGCCCTTTCCTCAATTTGCAATCTACTAAAATGCTAGTGCATGCCCTCATAATCTCCCGCCTCGACTACTGTAACATCCTCCTCTGTGGCCTCCCTGCCAACACGCTCGCCCCTCTCCAGTCCATCCTTAACTCTGCTGCCCGACTTATCCACCTCTCTCCTCAATACCACCCCGCTTCTCCCCTCTGCATGTCCCTCCACTGGCTTCCAATCTTCCACCGTATCCAATTCAAACTTCTAACACTGACCTACAAAGCTGTGCATAATCTTTCCCCTCCGTACATCTCCGAACTACTCTCCCACTACACTCCAACACGTCACCTCCGGTCCTCCCAAGATCTCCTCCTCTCCTCCTCTCTCATTCGCTCCTCACGCAACCGACTCCAAGACTTCTCCCGAGCATCCCCAGTCTCCTGGAACTCGCTGCCTCAACACGTCAGACTATCCCCTACCCTTGCAAACTTCAAACGGAACCTGAAAACTCATCTGTTCAGAAATGCCTACAATCTACAATGAACTCGCTGCCGCCCGACCACCGTGCGGAGCTGCCGCCCGACCACCGTGCGGAGCCGCCGCCTGACCTACACCCCACCTATTGTCTCCTCCCCATAATCCTATAGAATGTAAGCCCGCAAGGGTAGGGCCCTCTTCCCTCTGTACTAGTCTGTCTACTGTAACTTGTATACGTATTTTGTATGTAACCCCCTTCTCATGTACAGCACCATGGAATTAATGGTGCTCTATAAATAAATAATAATAATAATAATAATAGGTAGTGCAGCAAGAAGGCGCTCATGTGTCTTGCGCAGCCATGAGGACCAAGTCCACGCTGTGTTTGTGGCATAGAGGTGCTAACCGTTCTTTCTTCCTCTGACATCTCCCCCCAACCTCTTTCAACTGAAATTTGACCAAGTTCTCCCTCATCCGCTGAGTCTTCCATGTCCATGGAAAGTTCGTCCTCCATTTCTTCATGTTCTCCTGCACCTTCCTCAACATTTCGCCTGCTACCATGCACCCTTCTTGATCCCTGTCCCCCATGGTCCCATGCCTGCCGCGTTGGTGATGATGAACGTCTGGACCTTGGTGATGTTGTATCTTGCGCATATGAATCCTCCTGTAGTTCCTCCCCTTCCTGTTGTCCCACCACCTGACTCCGAATAGTGTTTAGCGTGTGCTCCAGCATGTAAATGACTGGAATTGTCATGCTGATAATGGCATTGTCAGCGCTAAACATATTCGTCGCCATGTCGAAACTGTGCAGAAGGGTGCATAGGTCCTTGATCTGAGACCACTCCATCAGGGTGATCTTCCCCACCTCTGCATCTCGTTGGCCCAGGCTATACGTCATGACGTATTGCACCAGGGCTCGGCGGTGCTGCCACAGTCGCTGTAACATGTGGAGAGTCGAATTCCAGCGTGTCGGCACATCGCACTTCAGGCGATGAACCGGCAGGCCGAAAGACTTCTGGAGCGATGCAAGTCGCTCAGCTGCGGCGGTTGAACGGCGGAAGTGAGCAGACAGTTTTCGTGCCCTGGTCAGAAGGCCATCTAGGCCGGGATAGTGTGTTAAAAATTGCTGGACAACAAGGTTCAACACGTGAGCCATACAAGGCACGTGTGTCACCTTGCCCAGGCGGAGGGCCGCACCCAGGTTTGCAGCATTGTCGCACACGGCCTTACCAGGCTGTAGGTTGAGTGGAGACAACCATTTATTAAACTCAGTCTCCAGAGCTGCCCACAACTCAGCCGCTCTGTGACTCCTATTTCCAAGACATGTCAAGCTAAAGACCGCCTGATGCCGTTGCGCTCTGCTGCCAGCATAGTAATGAGGGGTGCGTGATTCCTTCTGCGCAGTGAGAACGCTGGTGGCCTGACCAGGCAGGCTTGGGGCGGAGGTGGAGGACCCAGATGAGGTGGAGGAGGCAGAAGCAGTGGCGGAACTTGGACAGACAGAGGATTATCACACAAGTCGTGGAGACGGCAAGACTTGTGCAGCAGACCCTTCACCATCTATCACCATAGTTACCCAGTGCCCAGTCAGCGACATGTAACGTCCCTGTCCATGCTTACTGGTCCAAGTATTGGTGGTGAAATGCACCCGTTCACACACAGAGTTTCTCAAGGAATCGGTGATGTTGTGTGCGACATGCTGGTGTAGCGCGGGCACACCTTTCTTAGAGAAGTAGTGGCGACTGGGCATCTGGTACTGGGGCACACCGACAGACAAAAGGTCTCTAAAATCCTGTGTGTCCACCAGGCGGAAAGGCAGCATTTCGGTAGCCAAGAGCTTACAGAGGGATAAAGTCAACCTCTTAGCTTTTTCATGGGTCGGAGGAAATGGCCTTTTATTTGTCCACATCTGAGGGACAGAGATCTGGCTGCTGTGTGTAGACGGTGTTGAGTAGGGTGTCCCTGGAAAAATGCAGCTTTGTGAGGAAAGTGCAGGCATAGACATGATGTCGCCTTCATCAAACGTTGGTGCTATCGATGTCTGAGAGAGCTGTACACACGTACTTGTTTCCCCTTCCAAACCAACTGACGACCTACCAAGCAAACTGCCTGTTGCGGTTACAGTGGTGGAAGTCGTGCGTGGAAAACCAGGTGTGACAGCTGTCCCCACAGTCCTAGAAGATGAAGAGTGCGCGGATGCACTAGAAGGGGCAGGCGGTGGATGGTTCGCTCCGCTAGGCCGCATTGCAGCACGGTGAGCTTCCCACTGGGACATATGATATTTATTCATGTGACGATTCATGGAAGAAGTTGTCAAACTGCTGAGGTTTTGCCCTCTACTAACAGAATCATGACAAATTTTACAGATCACATAATTTGGGCGATCTTTTGCTATGTCAAAAAAGGACCAGGCTAGGCAAGGCTTAGAGGGCATGTGACCTGCTGATCCACCCCGACTAGTGCTCAGAGGCACAGTGGTGGCTGAGGATGCAGTTGTAGACGTGCTACCAGTACTCCTACTCTGTCCAGGAAGGCGCAAGGTAACTTCGTCGTCAGTTGCATCCTCCTCCACTGTCTCTGTTGACCTCCTCGAGTGCCTGACTGTGGGTTGACAGTAGGTGGGATCTAGAACTTCCTCATCAATTGTTGTGTTTGCACTCCCCTCACCCTCAGACCGAGCCTCTTCTTGCCCTGACCGAATATTTAAGTTGTCATCCCAATCTGGTATCTGCGTCTCATCGTCATCAGTATGTTCCTCATTGTCTATAACAACAGGTGTTACAGTTTGTGACAAAGGGTCAACATTATGCTCAGAAACTTGATCCTCACGGCCTGAATCAGAGTCACAAAGGTTCTGGGCATCACTGCAGACCATTTCCTGGTCTGTACTCACTGTAGCTTGGGAGCAGACCTCTGATTCCCAGGCTATAGTGTGACTGAACAGCTCTGCAGACTCAGCCATCTCAGTTCCACCATACTGTGCAGGGCGGATGGAAACTTCAGAGCTGGGAGAAAGCAAGTTTGATTGGGATGACAACTCAGAGGACTGGTGTTTTTTGGATGCGGTAGTTGAGGTGGCGGAGAGGGCACTTGTTGGACCACTTGAGATCCATTCAAGCATTTTCCTTTTTTGGCCATAATCTACCTTTGTTCCAGTTGTCCGTGTCCGTAAAAAAGGGAGCACATCGGATTGTCCACGGTAAGTAGTAGACATCTTACTTTTGCTGGAAGATGGTCTATCTTCAGCAGATGTTAATGGAGCTTTGCCACCTTCCCCACAGACAAACCCTTTTTTTCCTTTTCCAACACGCCTCTTCCCCTTTCCACCAGCATCTGTAATTTTGCCACTCATTTTGATTGCGACAAGATTGTGCACTTAAAATGTGGTAGTAAAAATTGAGAGGTGGTGTAGATTTCAGCGGTGGTCTAGCTTTATTAACAGGAGAATAAACAACAATAATTATTCCTGACAATGCAACTACGGCCCTTAAACTGGCAGCAGTGTTTGCTAGTATAATGGCTTAGAGTTAGTAACTATCAGTTTGAGTGTGCAATGCAGGCAGACGTGCTGCAAATATCTTTGCACTAGTGGGACAATACAGACGTCCAAGAGCCATGTTTAGGATGCCACTAAGTTCACTCAGTGTTTGCTAGTATAATGGCTTAGTAACAATGAGTTTTAGTGTGCAATGCAGGCAGACGTGCTGCAAATATCTTTGCACTACTGGGGCAATACAGCAGTCCAACAGCCACGTATAGGATGCCACTAAGTTCACTCAGTGTTTGCTAGTATAATGGCTTAGTAACAATGAGTTTTAGTGTGCAATGCAGGCAGACGTGCTGCAAATATCTTTGCACTGTAATACAGCAGTCCAACAGCCACGTTTAGGATGCCACTAAGTTCACTCAGTGTTTGCTAGTATAATGGCTTAGTAACAATGAGTTTTAGTGTGCAATGCAGGCAGACGTGCTGCAAATATCTTTGCACTACTGGGGCAATACAGCAGTCCAACAGCCACGTTTAGGATGCCACTAAGTTCACTCAGTGTTTGCTAGTATAATGGCTTAGTAACAATGAGTTTTAGTGTGCAAAAGGGCAGGAGGGTACAGTGGCAGGGTTGTGGGTCTCTGGGTAGGGGAAAGGAAGCCTGCCTTTCTATCCTTCCTAATGGGGAAATGCAGCGAGGAAATCCCTGACCTTAGCTACACAGACGATGTCATCTTGTGTAGCTGTTAAACTCTGTTTTAAACTCTTTCACCTATGGCTCTGACCCTGCCAGTATGAGCCCTTAAAAGGACTGATAGAAAGTGCTATCCCTAAGCTGTCCAGCGCTGTGTATGGAGCGTATACAGCAATATCGGCGATAGGAGCTGCGCCAGTGATGTCTGACACCAAGGACGCAGAGGGCAGATAATGGCGTGCTGGAGGAAAATGTCCGGTTTTATAATGCAGGGACATGTGACATGGACATCCTATCACACATGCCGTTGCTTCTCAGGCTAAAAGTACACTTAGCTGTGTGTGTGTCTGGGATTGGCTGACATGCTGGCCCGCCCCACTACACGCGCGCGCTTAGGGAAGGAAGACAAGGAAAAAAAAAAAAAAATGGCCATTATCCATACAGCAGTGATCTGAATGCGCTGTTCCCGCACACTATACACTGAAATTTCATAATAGTGTGAGTCACAGAGTGACTTACACTATTACAGCGGAAAGCCAGCTACTAATTAGCTGGTCTTTTTAGTGCTAGAACCGTTCTCGAACGTATCTAGAACTATCGAGCTTTAGCAAAAAGCTCGAGTTCTAGTTCTATCTAGAACAGCCCCAAAATCACTCGAGCCGCGAACTGGAGAACCTCGAACCGCGAACCGCGCTCAACTCTAGTCCGGATCTGCTCAGCCCTAGTTATTGGTCTTGTAAAATTGGGACACAAACAAAAACAATTTTTTTTAAAAAACTTCTGAATTCTTTTCACCACTTAAGAAGGGCAGTGAGCCCCATAGGGGTGAATGGACCCCATGACCATCGTGAGGGTGCAAGGTTAGGAGGGGGTTAATTGGTTGAACTGGGATAGGGGATAGTTAGGACTATTGGATTGGTGGAAGGAAGCTGTAGGGGGATTGGAGGGGACCAGGGAAGGGGTGGGGGTTGTGGGGGGGTATAAGAGAGGGGGGTGGACTGATTACCTCCCCTTTCGTCGTTGAAAAGTTGTGGCCCCAGGACGTTGTGCTGCCGCTGCTATGACTGACCTTAATGCGCTGTTAGAGATGGTGCGGGGGGCCTCCGAGGTCCTCGGCGTGGACGCTCTGCGGCAGCAGCTGGTGGCGGTCTGTGGAGCTGGAGCGGTACAGCCTGCTACTCCTGCGCCCGGACCGCTGCTACGTGCTCGGCGGGCGCGACCGCCGGAGCGCTACTCCCCCAGTGGGAGGGGGAGAGAGAGATCTAGGAGCCCCTACGGGGACCCTCCGGGACAGCGGAGCCCTCCATCTTACCAGGGGGAGCTGCCGGCCGCCGGGAGGAATCCTCGACGGAGATCCCGCGGGTCGGGGGTGGGCGGAGCCTCGGCGGGGCCCACTTCCGGTCCGCGGCCAGCACAGTCCAGGACCGGAGCAGCGATCACAGCAGCCCCCAGTGAAGTGCCGGCTGGGGGTGGCGCTCGTCGGGGTATGGCACGGACGGAGACTCCCTGCAGACGGCAGGGGAGAGCGACAGGTCGGAGGATGGGGGATGAGGAGAGCGGCGACGTGAGGAGCGTGGAGGAGGGGTACGGTGGCCCGGAGGCGCAGATGAGGTCCACAGTCACGGTCCCCGCCAGCAAGGATCGGGCTGGGGGGGGTTCCCAGCGACGGTCAGATGCAGCACGGCCTTCCTGCAGTCGGCAGGGAGGGAGCCCACTGAGGACGGCGGCAACAACAGCAGCGCAGCAGGTGCCCATGCAGACAGCGAGGAACGACGGCGGCAGGGCGCCACGGCGTGAGAAACGAAAAAGGTCGAGCAGGAGGCGCCCGGAGGAGCAGGGTGCGGTGACCGTGGGGGTTGACGGCCGCCAGGTGCAGGCTGTCCCCTCGCTGGTCCCCCCTGAAGACTTCGGCAGCACGTCAGATTCCGGCGGTGACGATGGAGCAATGGCAGCGGCAGGTCGGGCAGAGCGGCAGCAGGAAGATCGTGGTACGGCTGTGCCGGCGGTTCCACGGCAGCCTGGTGAGCAGACGACTGACATGTTTAATGCTGTGTGTAGTGGGGGCGGGGGTTCCGTCGCGGGAAGTGTGGCACAGGGGGCGAGTGGGGTCGGTCAGGCTGGTTTCCCGGGCCCGGAGTTTTGGGGGCAACTTTTGGGAGCGTTGCAGGGGTTGTCGGCGGAGCGGGTTGGTCGGACTGGGCCGGGGGCTCCGGTGGGGGCGTGGGTGGGCCCCACGGAGGTGGTGCAGACTGAGGCGGCGGTGAGCGGGGTGACGGTGCGGGACCCTGCCTCGGCGGTAGGTGCGGGAACGGCGGCCAGTGGGGCGGCTGACGTGGGTGCGAGCAAGGAGGCGGAAAAGGAAAAAGAAAAGGAGGATGAGGTTGTGCGGTTGGATGATAGGGCACGGAGTGAAATTTACGTGTGTTTTGAAGGTCAGTTAGGGGTTCACTTGAAGAAGGAGGTGAGGGAAAAGATTTGGAAAGGGGAGTATGTGGAAATTTTTTCCCTGCTTCCCTTGGAGAAGTTTAATTTGGATAAGGTGAAACCCAGTGATACAAAAAAGGAGAAAGAGGATGAGGAAAAGCGACGGTATAGATTGATCCCGAGGACGTTCACTAACTGGCTACAGGCCTTTGCGATCTTAGCCAGCGTGATCGGGGAAAAGGAGCCGGAGCATTGTTCCGCCCTATTTGGTTATATGGACGCGATAGGGGAGGCGTATAGAGTGTATGGCGGTTTAGGGTGGCTAAGATATGATGAGCAGTTCCGGCAGCGGAAGGCTCTGCGGCAGGGTGTCCAGTGGGGCCACAAGGATATTTCTTTGTGGATGCGGTTAATGACGGCTCCGGCTCAGCCCTTTCGAGGGGGTGCCGGGAGCCCGGGTGCGAGCGGCGGGTCCTCGGCTGGACAGAAAAAGGGGGCTTGTTGGCAGTATAACGAGGGACAGTGTAAGTTTGGGGCCTCGTGTCGGTTTAAACACGAGTGTTCCGGATGTGGAGGGTCCCACTCCTTGGCCAGGTGCTTCAAAAAAGGAAAAGGAAAGGCGGGGGAGGGGTCTGGAAAAAGGGAGGACGCCAGTGAGAGTAGAGGCGATGCTTCCCTATTTAAATAGGTATCCGGATGTTAGGGCGGCGGAGTTGTTAGCAAGTGGTTTTACGGAAGGTTTTCGGATTCCGTTTGAATCTGAGGCGCCGGTGTTTCGCCCGGGGAATTTGAGGTCCGCAAAAGAACATCCGGCGGTGGTGAAGGAAAAGCTGCAAAAGGAGGTGGAATTGGGGAGGATGGCGGGTCCATTCCAGGACCCGCCATTCTCCAATTTAAGGATTTCCCCCCTTGGGGTGGTGCCTAAGAAGGAGCCGAACAAATTTCGGCTCATTCATCATTTATCTTATCCGGCGGGATTGTCGGTGAATGATGGGATATCGCCAGAGTTGTCGGCAGTTTCTTATGTATCTTTTGATAAGGCTTTGGAGCTGGTAAGGGTTGCCGGGCGGGGGGCCCTGATGGCAAAGGCGGATGTGGAAGCAGCTTTTCGTTTACTCCCGGTGCATCCAGAGAGCCTTCATCTCTTAGGGTGTATGTGGGATGGTGAATACTATGTGGATCGTTGCCTGCCGATGGGCTGTTCCATTTCGTGTGCTCATTTTGAGGCATTTAGTACTTTTGTGGAATGGGTAGTCAAAGAGGTGGCAGGAGTCCATTCAGTGATTCACTATCTGGATGACTTCTTTTGCGTGGGTCCGGCGGGCTCTTCGGTCTGCTCCTTGTTGTTGTTCACGTTAGAGCGGATCGCGCGGAGCCTAGGTATCCCGTTGGCAAAGGAAAAAACAGAAGGGCCGGCGACGGCCCTATGTTTCTTAGGGATCGAAATTGATACACTGGCAATGGAATGCCGATTGCCGGAGGGGAAGCTTCTGGATTTGAAGGCGTCGGTGCGGGTTTTGTATCAGGCCAAGAAGGTGCGGTTGCGGGATTTGCAGTCAGTGCTTGGAAAATTGAATTTCGCTTGTCGCATTATGCCAATGGGGCGGATCTTTAATAGGAGGCTGGCAAGTGCAACCGCGGGGGTGAAAGCTCCAAATCACTTTGTCAGAGTGACCAAAGTGATGAAAGGGGATTTGTTGGTTTGGGAGAGGTTCTTGGACCGGTACAACGGTCGGACCCTTTGGATGAGCGAGGCTTTGTCCAATAGTCAGTTGGAGTTGTACACGGATGCGGCTGGAGCGACCGGTTTTGGGGCAATTTTTCAGACGCACTGGTGTGTTGGAAAGTGGCCACGGCTTTGGGTGGAAGCAGGTCTGGTGAGGAATTTGGCTCTGCTGGAATTGTTTCCCATCATTGTAGCAGTGGAGTTATGGGGCCCTGTTTTTTCCGGAAGAAGGGTTTGCATGCATTGTGACAACATGGCGGTGGTGCATTCCATCAATGCGCTGTCGGCAAAATCCCCGCCGGTTGTGGGGTATTTGAGGCACTTGGTGTTGAGGTGTTTGGAGTTGAACATTTGTGTGGTGGCACGGCACGTGCCAGGGATTCGAAATGAGGTGGCTGACGCGCTATCACGATTTCAGTTTTGCAGGTTCAGGAAGCTGGTGCCGGGAGCGGACGCGGATGGAGAACCTTGTCCGGAATGGCTGTGGGACCTGGCATCGGTGTAGCATTTGAGGGGATTAGGAGATCGGTGTCTGAGGCTACTTGGTGCCGATATCAGGCGGTGTGGAAGGAATGGGCGGAGTTGGAAAGAGGGGATTTTATGGAGTCGGGTTACAAGGGCCGAGTGTTGGGGGTCCTGGTGTTCATTAGTGGGGATTTTTCGGCAGGTCGGTCCGTTTCGGTGATTGGTTGCAAGTTGGCGGCATTGGCCTTCTTGTTTCAGATGCAAGGGGTTCGGGACGCGACTAAGGATTTTCTGGTGCGGCAGGCAATGAAGGGTTTTCGAAAAGGGGCCCAGTCGCGTGACATGAGGCGGCCGGTGTCATTGCCATTGTTGGGTCGGTTAGTGGGGTGTTTGGGGGAATTGTGTTCGTCTCCTTATGAGCGGGTGTTGTTTTCGGTAGCTTTTGTATTGGCGTTTTTTGGGGCCTTTCGCATTGGTGAATTGGTCAGCCCGACCAAGCAAGCGATGGGTGGGTTGCTGTTGGAGGATGTTATGCTGGGGGAGGATAGAGTGGAATGTCGCCTTCGGTTTTCGAAGACGGATCAGAGGGGCCGGGGGCGCTTAGTAGTGTTGTACGCTTTACCGGGGCACCAGTTGTGCCCGGTGGTACAAGTGTCAGAGTTTTTAAAGGTGCGCGGCGGTTTCCCTGGCGTTTTTCTTAGACATGCGGATGGATTGGCTTTGTCGCGGTACCAATTCAATGCGGTGCTGAAGATGGCTTTGGTAAGGGTGGGGGAGGAGCCACGTGAGTACGGGTCTCACTCCTTCCGGATTGGGGCGGCGACGGAGGCCGCCAGGTGGGGTTTGAGTGAGGATTGTATCCGGCGGATTGGGAGGTGGGAGTCTTCCAGGTTTCGCTTGTACATTAGGCCTCACTTAGTCAGGTGATGGTCAGGGGTGGGGGATTCCTGGTTTGTGTTGATGCTGGTTTGTTGTGTATTTTCTTGTTCTGTTGCTGTTTTTATTCGTGGTTTTTGTATTTGTAGGTCCATGCCTTGTGTGGATCCTCGGGCACTCCTATGTGTATTGGGGAGCGTTGCGAGCGGATGTGCGTCGTGACGGTCGGCAGCTTGGAGTGTCGGTGTCGGAAGCCCGAGTAAAGTGGCTCGGAATTCGGGGCATGACCTGGGGTAGAGTGCGCCCAGAGGTGGCTTATTATAGCCGTATGGATCGTGACCCTGATGTGTTAATTTTGCACGTGGGTGGGAACGATCTGGGAGTAAGGTCGGCAAGGGAATTAAAAAGGGACATAAAGCTGGACCTGTTACATTTGTGGAGGGCGTTTCCGGGCATAGTTATCGTTTGGTCAGACATTATAGCTCGGACTCAGTGGCGTTTTGGTAGGTCGGTGGACCGGATTAATAGGGCTCGGAGCAAGCTGAACCGGGCGATTGGTAGGTTTGTGGCGAGGAATGGTGGGTTGGTGGTGCGGCATAGAGAATTGGAGGAGTCCACGGAGCAGTATCTAAGGAGAGATGGGGTTCACTTGACCGATGTGGGTCTGGATTTATGGATGTTGGGTTTGAGGGATGGCCTGGAGCAAGCACTAGGGGTGTGGGGGGCCCGGGCCAAGTAAGGGGTCACTTGGCCGGTCTGTGGCGGGGTGATAGGTCCGTCTGAGAGGTTGGGAGTACCGACAGTTGGTTGGTTGGTACGAAGTCGCTCAAGGGGAGTGGCTTCGGATTGGATGGGAACTTGTGGGCGGAGGTCCCGCAGGTTCTGGGAAGGGGTAATTAACGATGGAACGTTGTTACCCCTCACCTTTGGGCCGGGTGGTTACGGCCGAGGTGGTCCTCTGGGCCGGTTTGGAGGTTACGGCCGGGGGGTTATGAAGGATGGTTGGCCTCTTGGACGGATCTATCGGGGTGTATGGTTATACGGGTATATATGTATAAGGTTTAAGTAACAATTGAGTGGCATGTTGAGCCACGAGCTTTGGTATACATATATACGGTTTAAATAAAACTGTGGCCATTCCTGCAATAAAGTCGTGGTTCTAGTCTTTATTTTAGGTAGATATGGTTGGGTGCTTTGTATGGTAACCTGCTTATCCCTAATAGATGCGTCAAGAAGGGCAGTGAGCCCCATAGGGGTGAATGGACCCCATGACCATCGTGAGGGTGCAAGGTTAGGAGGGGGTTAATTGGTTGAACTGGGATAGGGGATAGTTAGGACTATTGGATTGGTGGAAGGAAGCTGTAGGGGGATTGGAGGGGACCAGGGAAGGGGTGGGGGTTGTGGGGGGGTATAAGAGAGGGGGGTGGACTGATTACCTCCCCTTTCGTCGTTGAAAAGTTGTGTCCCACCCGCCCGCCCTGATGTTATGTATAAAAAAAAAAAAAAAAAAAAACGAAACAAAAAAAAAAAAAAAAAAAACATTGTATAAAAATAAAAAAAAAAAAAAGGAAAGACTGGAGAATATAAGATTGCTTTGCCAAGTTGTTTTGTCACAGCGGGGTGATAGGTCCGTCTGAGAGGTTGGGAGTACCGACAGTTGGTTGGTTGGTACGAAGTCGCTCAAGGGGAGTGGCTTCGGATTGGATGGGAACTTGTGGGCGGAGGTCCCGCAGGTTCTGGGAAGGGGTAATTAACGATGGAACGTTGTTACCCCTCACCTTTGGGCCGGGTGGTTACGGCCGAGGTGGTCCTCTGGGCCGGTTTGGAGGTTACGGCCGGGGGGTTATGAAGGATGGTTGGCCTCTTGGACGGATCTATCGGGGTGTATGGTTATACGGGTATATATGTATAAGGTTTAAGTAACAATTGAGTGGCATGTTGAGCCACGAGCTTTGGTATACATATATACGGTTTAAATAAAACTGTGGCCATTCCTGCAATAAAGTCGTGGTTCTAGCCTTTATTTTAGGTAGATATGGTTGGGTGCTTTGTATGGTAACCTGCTTATCCCTAATAGATGCGTCAAGGGCTCATTCACATGTCCATTTTCTCCTTCTAGTACTATCCATAGTTGTCCTGCATAGAACTTGTACCGCTAAGAGTTTATGGGCCGTTTCGCATGTCTGTGTTTTTTTTCATGAACCAAGCAAAACGGGGGAGACATGTCCAATTTTAATCTGTGAGATCAAAGTTGACAATGCAAGTCTATGGGTCCATGAAAAAAATCGGACAGCACTTGGATGACATCTGAGCGCTGTCCAATTTTCATGGACTGTCAGAAAAGAGGAGGTGGAGAAAGTTTTTTTATTTCCAAAACTGATGACCAAACTCTGATCAAAAACCTTGAGAGTCATGTTTCCAGATTATTTGTACCATACATTCCATGTCATAAAAACAAAACCCCCCAAAAATGTCTGGTTTGTCTTTTTTCACCATTTCTTACTTGGAATTTTATAACTTTTTCAGTAAATCATATGTTAAAATGGATGTAATTCAAAATTACAACCTGTCCGGCAAAAAAAAACAAAAAAGAGAAAGTAAAAAAAAAATGTTAAGGATCTTGGAAGAAGGAGAATGAAAAATACAAACATAAAAGTGAAAATTAGATGTGGATTCCACATTCGACACAGGGATGCAGTCTCAAGGTTTTTACTCAGTGTAGCAGGTTCCAAGGTAACACGACTAGTCAGTGACCCCCTTTGGAGTGATGGGTTCCACTGTGAATGGCTCCAGCCGATCACGGGTAGTTCGGAGGTCAAGTCCGTTGCCCCAATCTTATGTACCTTCCCTGGTTGTCTTCCTGCGCTAACTTCTCTCCCGCCTGTCCGGCGCCTACACACACGGTGCCCTGAGCCGGTGTGCATGGTCCCTGTCAGGTGGCTTTAAGCTCTATCCCTTGGCCCTATGTTTACATCTTCCAGTGGATTTGTGTGCGGGTTTGGCTTTGGTACTAGATGGTCCTCAGCCTCTGGTTTTACTACCGGAGCATGTTGGTTCTTCTCCCCTAGTCTAGGGACCAGTCCATGATCTGCGACCAAGGCCTTCCACTCCAATGTTATACGTGGAACGAGGACACGGGAGTATGGTGCACTTCCTGTGGTCCCTAGGACCCCTTCTGTCTTTTGTCCGGGCCAAGCTGCACCAGCTCCAGGCCACAGGTCTTGACTCCTCCACTACTCCTTCTAACTGTCTGACACCATGTGTCCCCAACTCACTAGACTCCGCCCTCCCCCTGTTGGATTAGGGGAAGGAAGGAACCATCACCAGTGATGGCTATACATAGCATTAATGGAACCAAGCCCTAACTCTGACCCGGTGGAGAGATGCTAATTTAGGTGTTGTGAGTTTTGTGTGCATCCCGGTGGATGACATCCTCCGTACCCAGGATGGAATACTACTGTGGCGCCCCTGAGGCTTCCGTCGCCACAGAGACATTGCACCCCAGTCACAGGTGTGATGTCCCATCCTGGGTAAGGAAAGGGGTACATGCCAGTTCACAGGTAAAACTGCACTACACCCATTGCTAGGCACACACTGGGACCAGGGACAGTGGCAGTAACCCTCCCATGCTGCATGCTGGGAGGGGTCGTAAGACCCATCCCTGCTCCCATAGGGTGGTAGCTTAGCAACCGGGGGGTGGGAAGAGCCAGCCGAGTGTAGAGCAGAGAGGAAGGTCAGAGTTTCAGTTTACCTCAGAGAGTGAGAGAGTGAGGAGACAGCATGTAGCTGTGAAAGAGAAAGGAGCTCTGTGAGTTCAGAGTGTCCGCACAGAGAAAGAAAGCAACAGAGAAGGAGAGAAACAGAGAGTAGAAGAAGAGCTCTAGTCAGGCAGGAGCTCAAGAAAGAAGAAAGTGACGCTTCCTGGTGAAGACCCTGGGACTCGGAGGGTCCAGGTGACACCAAGCAGGGAACGAAGGGATTCCAGGGCCACAGATAGCTTCAGAGCTGGTGGCCAGTGAAGTCAGCTGAGAAAGGACACAATTAGAGGGGTGCACTGGCATTTACCCCCAGATCTACCCGGGATCAGCGGAGGTCCCTGACGGTGGTCCCAGCAGTCCAAAGGCTCCTGCAGGCCTTGACAAGAACTGTGAGTAAAGACCTTGAAACTGCACCCCTGGTGTTGCCTCAGTTATTTCTCTGCATAGACACTTCCAAGCACCAACAGTGTCCCCGGGGCACCGCTCCACCTGTGGGGAGCAGTACCACCATTGCTGCCATTCCATCACCCCGGAGGCCTCATAAAGCAGCAGCGGCGGCTTAATAGCCGCATACCACAGGTGGCGTCACGAACACAAACTTTATTCACCCCAAGTCACTGAAGCCATATTTAACTGACACCCACCAGGGCCACGGAGTCGGGCCCCGCCACCACTGACGACCCCCGGACTAGTCCGGCCCGGCACCGGGTGTCCCATAGCCCTGGGGTGGGCGAGTCACTACACCTCTGGCTGAGGTGCAGTACCTCTGTGGCGACTAAACCCTCAAGGGTGCCAAACTTCCTGTTGTACAGTTTAGAGTGACCAGGCGAAGGACTTCAGGTTTGCAAGACCCAGTAAGACCAGATTTGGGGATAGCGAGCCACCGAATACATGAGTCCTGTTGAGTAGTGAGTGAGGAGGATGAATGCAAACATGTGTCCCTTCCTTGTGATGTCTAGTGAATTCAGAAATTATCCTGTTGCTACTCGGTTTCTGTTTATTTAAGACCTCTGCCTTGAGAGAGAAAGGTAAAGACATTTTATTCGTATTACCATGCTGCTTTGATTTGACCTTAGGGTAGATCAGAGACTGAAAGTTCCATGGTGGAAGAACAAGGATCTTCCAGCAGCACAAAGTAATTTTGCAGAGGAATATCACAGTCTTATAGGAGGTTAGAGGCACAGTGTATTTCAGGAAAGCTGTAATGGAGCTCTGATCACTCCTCCCCTCTGTGTCTGGTGCTCACATGGGTGTCGGGATGCGTGCATGCGCACTCCCGCTTCCTGAACGCCGGACACAGTGGAGAATGGGCATCGGATCTCCAGGGCGCGCCGCAATAGGATGGTAAGTAATGTTCATTTATGATATAAACAGCCTTGGATGTCACTTCTGCACCTCACCGATGAAGCGATTAGCGAAACGCGTCTGAGGTGCAGGGCGGTGTATCAGGCTGGACGTGACCAAATATCCTGGTGGGATATTATACCTCTTCCTGGATTAACCCTTACTTGTCACTGGTGTTGTAGCTGTTCGGAAGAAGTTTTGGGGACTCTTGAGACAGTGAAATTTCAGCTGCAGCAAGGTGAGAAGCTTTATTCTTACACTTCATTTCACTCTCTCTGATTTCCCGAATATTCTGGGTAAGGCTGTACACACGGTTCAAGAACTCTGGCATCACCAGTGAGTATTGTTTTTTTCATGCATGTCTGAATGAGAGTTGAAATATAGAGTAATAAGATAATCTGTTGTCCGTCCATTAACTGATTGCATAGATTGCATAGCACGGAATTTGGGACAGTCTCTGTATAATTACATTTGCTGTGTTGCTGTGTTTTGTGTTTTGCTTTGGCCATCTTTGCATTTTTGATGGGCAATACACTGGTCTAGGGATATGTGTTCATAAGTGGTTTCATATTAATGCCTAGATAAAGTAGGCAGGCAATAGGTTGTTGTATATTGATGAGAAGCCTCTGAATAACAAAGTGACAAGTAATTGAGATAAGAGACTTGGTGAAATAATATGTATGTATAAGTCTAATGGTTATAGGTCATACTGTGGACTGTGAAAAGATGTTCCGGTTGTGAAATGTCACAGGGCATAGCCATATAGAGTATTTGAGTGGATACCTGACATATGTATGTTTTCCCATCAGTGTCAAGAGCGGTTTAGATAATTTTATTTGCATGTGAGGTTAACTGATCCTTGGAAGGTGTATTGTTACATATGCTTCTGGAATCAATGAATGAGTAGGACAAGTGGTCATGGGATCTGTCCTTATAGTGAGATATTGTGTGTTTCTTCCCCTCAAAATGGGGATGAAGGTTTTATAGTAAAATAGAATATTAGTGCTGTGAAGGTATATAAGTAGTCTCAATTTTCTGCAGGGATTGTGTATTATACCAGTGGGTATTAGGATTGTGTTTTGGGAAGCTGAATCCGGACGAGATAACACTCTTGCTAAACAAACTGTGCGCTGACATTCTTTTGGGAGGGGTCAAGTGAACAGCTGCGCGATTTTCTGCCCTCTGTGAGAAGTCAGCTGTGTTAATTGTTTTGGTTTAACTCTTACGTTCGTTGCTGGAATACTCTGTAAAGGACCAGCATGAAGTACCCAACTGCACATCAGGTTTGAAGAAGTGGGTTAGAGAGCCGTGTGGCCTTCCCACTTACATGGAGGTGGTCTAGCAGGTGAGAGGACTATCACACCTGGTCCTTCCTGCTTTAGTCATCTGGTCTATTGGGTGAGAGAGGTTTTTAACCCTTCCCAATACGCCCTACAAGTGTAGCAGGTGAGAGTGAATGCTGATTGAGCCTTCTTGCTACCACTTGAGAGCCCATTCTGACTTGCCAGGAGACGTGTGGCCTGTTAACAAGGTTCAGGGACACTGAGAGGGCATTTGCAGAAAGGTGGGCTGTGTGGGAATAAGTTGAAGCCATGGGCAACTTGTTCAGTGTGCAGTGTGGGGCTCCAGCAGGATCCAAAACAGCCAAACAGATAGTGCAAGAAAGAGAAGGCAAAGAAGCAGTGAAAAATGTCAGACTAATACTCAGAAAGGCAGACATGCCAGAGTGTGGGTATTTGTATGTTGAGAAATGGCACAGATTCAGGGAAGAGGTGCAGCATTGTGGATGTAAAGAAATAACAGTGGGATGTATTATTATATTATTGTTATGTAAAGTGTATTATAAATGTTTTAATGCACCAAGAGCAAAAACTGTGACTGCTACCGCCCCCCCTTCACATGATCAGAAACCCAGACCAGATGAATGGACTTGTAAACATTGTAGTCAGAAAAACCCAGACTGGAGAGGTACTTGTGCTACGTGTAGTGTTACTCGCCCTAAGCAGATTGCACTAACTCCTGTTCGAACCAGATCACATGTGCTGACAGAGGACGCTGACACTGAGACAGAGGTAGTGAAGGAATTGAGTTTTGGGGAGGAAGCTGGACATTACTCTGACGGTGAGGAAAGAAAACAGTTATCTGACCCTGAAGACCAACCTTTCCCTCTTTCCCTGACTGACGTAATACAGCAGGAAGGGGAGAGTATAGAGACGTACTTTTGGAGGTTACAGCTGAAGTGGGCAGACGTGGGGTACAAAGTCAGAACCTCCCTTAATGACAAAATACTGATGAGTATATTCGTTAACGGTATGAATAAGGTTTTACGAGAAGCAGTACAGACAGCCAGACCTGAGTGGAGAAACATGGACCCAACAGACCTTCTGCAAGTAGCTAAGGGGGTTGAACTGACAAAATGCAAGCGACCAGTTATGTATGCTAGAGCACAAGGAAGACAGTGGAAGCAGAGAGGGAGGGCACCAGGTGACCTAGCGACCGTACAGTGCTGGAATTGTGGACAGAATGGACATTACGCCAGACAGTGCAAAAACCCCAAATAGGAGAGGGAGCAGACTGACTCTCCCCCTTCCTTCCCTCCTCCTTTGCCTCTGGCCTAGGAAACTGGTGACCACGAAGGGACTGGAGGGATTGGTGTTTGAAATTCACTTGATAAAACAGTATCCCTTAAGCCCAGCCAAATCAATGGCCCTGACCAGAGAATACGTGCAAGCAGGGGCTCTAGTACAAAGGTCCTCCCCCTGTAACACTCCCTTGTATCCAATCAAGGAAAAAAAGGGCCCAAAGGTTCCCCTGACACGTACAGAATGGTGCATGATTTGAGAGCTGTCAATGCTGTCACTGAGAGTGTAACACCAATTGTTCCAAACCCACATACCTTACTGTCACAAATCCCAGGGACCTCCAAATGTTTTACAGTAATTGATTTGGCAAATGCCTTTTTCTCTGTGCCTCTACCCCCTGACTGTCAGTATCTTTTTGCCTTCACACATGAGGGGAAACAGTACATGTGGACAGTCCTCCCGCAAGGAGGAATGAATTCACCTACCATTTATTCTACAGCTATGGCAGGAATTCTGGAGCGGTGGCAACCGCCTCATCCACAGGTTACGCTATTGCAGTACGTGGATGACCTTTTGCTCTGCTGTCCAGACCAGACGTCCTGCAGAGAAGCCACAATTTCTTTGCTGTGTTTTCTGGCAGAGAATGGTTGCAAAGTTTCACGTGAAAAATTACAGTACTGTAAGCAAAAGGTAACATTTTTGGGTCACTGTATCTCTGAAGGTACGAGACACCTGACTGAGGAGAGAAAACAAGCAGTCCAAAATCTCTCCTTACCCAGGTCCCACCGGCAACTGCGCACCTTTTTGGGCTTAGTGTCATACTGCAGGCCTTGGATAAGGTCTGCCTCGCAAATGATGCAACCCCTCTATGATTGTCTGTCATCTGACCCCTTTGACCTCACTCAGGAAGCTATTGATTCCTTTCATTCCCTTAAACTACTCATTGTATCTGCCCCGGCCCTGGGTATTCCAAATTACGATCAACCATTTTTCTTGTTTTGCACAGAACAGGGAGGGCATGCGACAGCCGTCCTCACACAGCAACATGGTGACAAACAAAGACCAATAGCTTACTACTCAGCGCGATTGGACCCAGTTGTCAGAGGGTCTCCCACGTGTGTCCATGCTGTAGCGGCTGCTGCAGTACTGCTAGGGAAGGCTTGCGAGATCACATTGACATTTCCCTTAGCAATTTACTCCCCGCATGACATCCATGCTATACTTGTGCAAGTCCAACCGAAACACCTGTCTATGGCCAGACAGCTCAGACTTGAATGTGCCCTTCTGATTCCTGAGTATATCTCCCTCAAGAGGTGTAATGTTCTGAATCCAGCCACCCTTTTGCCAGTAGATTCAGAAAAGGGGGAATTGGTGACAATGGTAGCAAGTGAGGATGAATACTTTGACATGACGCACGAGCATGACTGCATAGAGCTGATGAGTCAGGAGACAGCAGGTTTTCCACATGTCTATGATACACCTATTACTAATGCAGATTTTGAGTTTTTTTTGTAGATGGCTCCAGATACCACCTGGATGGGAGATTCTACACTGGATATGCTGTAGTATCCTCACATGAGGTAATCCGAGCTGAACCACTCCCGCCGCACATGTCCGCGCAGGAGGCGGAGCTTACAGCGCTCATTGAGGCGTGTAGAGCGGGATCAGGTAGGAAAATTAATGTTTATTCAGACTCAAATTATGGATTTGGGATCTGTCATGATTTTGGCCCTTTCTGGAGAAGTAGAGCTTTTCTTACGTCAGCTGGTAAGCCTATTAAAAAAAAAAAAAATGCAGAATTGGTAAACCGGTTAATGGAGGCACTAATGTTACCAGTCCAGGTTGGCATCATTAAGGTGAAAGCACACACAAAAGGTGACTCACTGGAGGTAGCGGGCAATAGAAGGGCGGATGCAGCTGCGAAAGCAGCGGCAAAGAGGCCTAGGGATCAGAGGATAGTGGCAGGGAGCCAGCAAGTCCCAGCCACAGTGAGTCTGGATGTCCTGAAATCCCTCCAGCATCAGGCTGCCCAAACAGAGAAGGAACACTGGGGAAAATGGGAGCTGGGCTGAACTCGAATGGAGTATGGGAAAGTAAGGATAGGTTGTGTTTACCAAGGTCCCTGTTCCCTATGATGGCACAAGCAACACATGGCCCCACTCACGCCTCAAAAAGTCACATGTGTAACCAGGTGAATGCCTTCTGGATCGCTCCTGGCTTCAGTTACGTAGCCTCCAAACACGTACAATCCTGCATTATCTGCGCACAACACAACCCAGGTAAAACAGTAAAAGTCCCTAAGAAAGCAACACCCAGACCGCTCTACCGTGTCAACGACTGCAAATAGACTACATACAACTACCCAAGGTAGGAGTGTATGAATACGTCCTGGTATGTGTAGATCTCTTCTCAGGATGGGTTGAGGCCTATCCAGTAAAATGTGCAAATGATAAAACAACTGCAGAAAAACTGATGGAGGAACTAGTCTGTCGGTATGGCATCCCAGAAGCCATAGAAAGTGACAGGGGTACACACTTCACTGGAGAAATAATGAGGGACATTATGCAGGCCCTGGGAATAGAGCAGGCGTCCATACCCCTTATCATCCACAGAGCAGTGGAAAAGTAGAGAGATTAAACGGGACACTTAAACTAAAAATTCAAAAGGCCATGGCAGAGACAGGAAAGAATTGGGTAGAGTGCTTATCCCTGGCACTCTTTTCAGTCAGACACACTCCATATAGAAAGACAGGCTTGTCTCCTTTTGAAGTCCTGTTTGGTAGTGCCCCAAAAACAGGTCTCTACTTTCCACAAGTGTTACAGATGCAACACGGCACTATGACAGCCTACGTCCAGGCCTTACAGGAAAGACTTAATGTGGTGCATAAACATGTCTTTTCATCCATTCCAGATCCCAATGCAAGTGCAGATGTGCATCAGCTGAATCCAGGTGATTGGGTGGTCGTGCGCAGACACGTGAGAAAGAGCCTAGATCCACGCTTTGATGGCCCATTCCAAGTCCAGCTGACCACATCCACCTCAGTGAAACTTGAGGGAAAGCCCACCTGGATCCACGCCAGTCACTGTAAAGAGGTCACTCCACCGGCAGAATGACAGTCTTGCTAATTATCCTGCTAGGTGTAGCAGGGTTGCTGCGCCAAACAAAGACACTGAGCGAACTTTTAAATACGGACTGGGATAATAAACTCATTCGCCACCATATTTCTCTTACTGAGGACATGGAAGGAGAAAAGCCAAAAGACTGTTGGATCTGCACACACAGTCCTATTTCTTCAAAGACTATGCCTTATTTAGCCTTACCTCTGGAACCACAGGAGGTGTTGATATCAGACTGTATACACAATGAAACCTGGACTCTATCGATATTCTGGTGAAAAGATGTATTTGCCACCTTGACTATAGCTGGAAAGGTCACTAATCCCTGGTTCCAGCTAAATATCACACAGCCTAGGCGACAGTCGTGGTGGATGGAATACAATCCGGACATTGAGGGTGCAGTTACCAAAGTAAAGACTAAGATCCCTCATTCAGGCCCCATTACCTACGATGGATTATGGTTCAGTATTCAATATAATGATGTTGCTATCTGTGGAAAGGACAATGATTGTTTCCGTGTGTTTGTGTCTATGTGTGTATCTACATACATGGTCACCAGTTTTTGTCTGTTCTCCTATTATATGTATATATGTATATATATGGATGACTTCAGCGAAGACTCCTGGTGAGGAAATACATTTTCTTTTATGAATCCAGCTAATTGGTTTAAGGGCCTAGCAGGTTGGGTTTCTGGCATTATACAGTCTTGTATGCAAATATTGTTATTCTGTCTATTGCTTTATATAGCTGTAAAAGCATTGATATATGCGTTAGCTAAACTACTGAATAATGTATGTTCTACGAGTTTCTAAGAGTTTCAGTATTGAACCCTCTGTAGTTTACTACGGACCCCAAATGGCCTCTACTGACGGGGAGTAGGTGTCCACACTGAGGGTGGATGGGTGAAGTGGTAGGAAGACCCCTCATGGGTACTGGGCCCATGAGCCAGCAGCTCCTGTTTGGACGCCTACTGACCCTGTAGTGAAGGTTATACCATTTACAAAAGGGGGAAATTGATATAGAAGGGTTAATAGTTTCTATATTTCTTCATTAAAGATATTTTATTGTTATTAGTAAGTATATCTGGTGGTAGTTCATAGTCATTATGGAGCCTTCGGAATAAGAGACATGCTCAAGGATTATTTTGTCTCTAAATGTTCTTCTTATCTTCTTCTTATCTCATATGCATGACTCTACATTTTTGCTTTGCTAAAACTTAAAGGTCATATGAGCAACTTGTAAAGTCCAGCTTAGAAGCCTTATTTGCAATATCACATTGATCTGTAAATGGTATAAATAAAGTGTACTTTGGTTAAATAAACGGAAAATTGATCATGCCCACATGGATGCTGGTCTTTTTCTCCGAGCGCTCGATCTTGATTAGGTCTGAAGAGGCCTAATTGAGAAGACCTCACTGGTGATCCCATAAGCTGACTTGTGACAAAACAGAACAGCTACAACACTGGCGATCTTGGTAGTAATATAATGAATGTATCCTGGTGGGCTATCATACCTTTTTCTGCATTGATCCTTATTTATTACTGGTGATGAATTTAACAATGCTTGAAATCTATCATGTTTATAAACTGCCTAGAAACTAGCCCATGCATGAGTATGTCTATTTAGGCTCGTTTTTTATTATGATATTTCTGATTTTGTGATCATCATGTTTATACCATTTGAGCTTTGATTATATATATTCATTGTTTTTATGCACATTGCACTTTGTGTTACACTTTTCATCCCTTGAAACTATATAAATAAATTTTCTAAAAATTCTACAAATGAGATTATTGTCTGTGTACATTTGAGTAGTACTATATATTTATGGAGGTTCAATGTAGGTTTTTCTAATCATAATGGGGATTCTCCGTGTCTGAAAAAGTTTAATATGGACTGGATTATTCAGATTCTTCTTTTTTTGTTCTTCTTGGTGAATATAGGTCCAATAATGGATTACCGTGGATGGGATGTTAATTGGGCAGCACAGGTTACCGATGTGTTTGGCAATGGTGGCAGCCAGGCAGGTCCCTCGCCTCCAATGCAGCACTGTGAGCTACAAGTAAAACTGAAAAATGTATTGTTCAAGCGCACCAAGACCTGGTGGAATAAGGCCTCCCTGGAGCAATACCTAAGTAGGGACATTGTCCCAAGGGGACTACGAATTCAGACATTCCCAGCCTTTGTGGTTGAGGATGACATCTTTAAAAATAGGTGGGAAGAGGTGTGTAAGCTGTGCTCACGCACAATGGGAATTACTTATTGGCGTTGATAAAAAAAAACTGACTGAGCTAGAGGTAGAAATCGAAAAAGTCAATACAGAGCTTAAACAAAATATATCTGAAGCCAATCTTGCTGTATTTGATAAAGATCTTGCTAAAGAATTTGAGCAGTGGGAGACGGATATTAAGCAGAAAAAAGCACATAAGTTTAAACGTGACATTGATGACTACCAAAATGGGAATGTATTCAAATGGCACCAGCATAAATCCTTCAAAACAGGGTCAACTGGTCATTCCAGATCACAATCTAACACGGATTCCATCTCCTCTGGGGAGGGATCATCACAGTCTCGAGGACCCTTTAGAGGCCGCAGCTACAACAACTTCTTTGGCAATAGAATTGTAACTAAAACTTATGCAAGGAAGAAACAGCGTCAGGAAGCCAAAAAATCTGCTGACCAGACTGACACACTGCAGGTAATAAACCTTACTGATAAAATCCTAACTGAAGACCAACTAGCTGTTCTTAGATTGGGTCTTTCCTTCTCGCCCGTGGCGGACTTTGATGTCTTCACTGCTATCAAAGATTTAAATCTATTTAGTCGTAAATGAATGTTCAAAAAATATTTCTTGAAGAAAGATATGGGATCTTACCCAGATCTATCAGTGGAAGATCTGGAAGCAGTGAGGACATTGGAGTCGCTACTGGCTGAACAGGAGCATGACAATATATCTACTTTTCCTGCATTTATCAAAAAGAGATCTACCACATTTCCCCCTTTGTCGGCCTGTCCTGTGATTGAATTGTTCACCAAATTAGTGACGCAAGAGTTTAGGCGTTTACCACGTAAGCGCACTCATGATAATTTGAGCCATAGACAACGGCTGGCATTAAAAGAGCTCAAGAATATGGATGACATAGTAATCAAGCAGGCTGACAAGGGGGGCAATGTGGTTCTCTGGTCTAGGGATAAATATGAAGCAGAGGCGTTCCGCCAACTTAATGATACCTCCTGTTACACCAGGTTGGAGATGAGCCCACTAAGAAAATACAAAAGTGAACTGCATGACTTGTTATTCCTTGCCTTTGAGAGAAACATTATACCTAAGTCTATTTTTGAAGGACTCTTGGTTGAACATCCGGTCATCCCGACTATATATTTCCTGCCTAAGGTGCATAAAAACATTGATTGTCCACCTGGCAGACCTATTGTGTCTGGAAATGGCAGTCTATGTGAGCCTATTTCTAGGTTCCTAGACTACTATTTGCAACCACTTGTTACTGCCCTTCCCTCGTATATTCGGGACTCTACTGAGTTTCTGAATCATCTTGAGGGCATCACATTTGAAACCAACATTGTTATGGTAACGGCTGACGTTAAGTCGCTGTATACGTCCATAGCCCATGAAGATGGTATTGCTGCCGTTGATTTTTACTTACGGTCCACTGATTTGGATGTTCAGCTGATTGATCTCCTCCTGCTTTTACTTAGATTTGTTTTATTTCATATTTTTTTTCTATTTAAGGATCGTTTCTATCTCTAAGAGAGAGGAGTTGCGATGGGGGCGTCTTGTGCGCCCTCATACGCAAACCTCTTTCTTGGACATTGGGAACGGTCGATACGTTTTCCAACATTTGAGATGGGCGCAGTCCACATGTGGCTGCGCTTCATTGACGATATTTTTTTGATTTGGCAGGGGGATGTTGATCAGCTGGACGCATTTATGCAGCGACTCAACGTCAACACAAATAACATAAAGCTTACCTATATTTACAGTGATGCAAAAATTGAATACCTGGACGTACGAGTTTCAAAAGGGATGGATGGAACACTATGCACTGACATTTTTCGTAAGACTACGGCAGTGAACTCACTTCTGAGTGCCAGATCATCGCATCCAACAAAGGTGATTAGCTCTATTCCAACTGGGCAATTTTTGCGGGCTCGACGGGTGTGCTCTGATGATAAATCCTTTGAGCAACAATCCGAAGACCTAAAAACACGGTTTAGAGCAAGGCATTACAAGGAAAGAATTATACATGACGGATATATTCGAGCAAGGAATACCTCACGTGATGCTTTGTTAAATATCCGCCCAAAAAGAAATGATGATGCGGTTCGCTTTATCACGCCCTACCACGTACAGTGGAGGGAAATGTCTGCTATCATTGGGAAGTACTGGTCAGTGCTTCTCACTGATAGTGATTTGTCCCATATACTTACCTCTAGGCCTGCAGTGACACCTAAGAGATTTAAAACATTAAAAGATCAGATTGTTAAATGTCACTATGCCCCGAAAATTGGTAATATATTTGGGATGAATAAAGGTCCCAGATGGGGCTCACGCTCCTGTGGGGATTGTGGGGCTTGCCCGCAAATGGATCGAGCAGAGGAATTTTGGGATTCATCCCAAGTAAATACCTATAAGATTTTACACTATATTAATTGTCATTCCCCTGGCATCATCTATTGGGCAACTTGCCCCTGTGGTCTCATTTATGTGGGCCTAATGACCCGGGAGTTCCGAGTACGCATCCTGGAACATATCCGGGATGTGAGGAATGTGGCCAAAATTATAAAACCTGAAGAGATCATGTTATTGAAGAACATCCCTAAACATTTTAAGGAGCAGCATGACTGTAATTGGCGCCTACTCAGATTCAGGGGTATCGATAAGATCTATCTTGGTGCGCGAGGGGGTGACCTGAAAAATGCTATATATAGGAAGGAAGCTAGATGGATCATAACCCTAGACACAATAAAGCCCAAAGGGTTAAATGATATGATCAGCTATAAGCCATTCTTAATGTGATTAAATTCTCGGCTCATGGTCTGCATTGGAATTTTTTGGGGGGGTTATCTGCTTATGGTTGGTTACCATGTGCTGTTTTTAAATTTTCTTAATACATTTTTAACATATATTTTTCAGACATGGCTGTTTATATCCATATATGGTGGAAACACTGGGACAAGAAGAGAGTCATGGACTAATTATATTAACATCATAATCTGGATAACAACGGATTTTAAAGTTGTTTGTACTATGTGGATTTGCTTCATATAAATGTTGTCTTATTCTGACTTATAAATAATTATGATTAATGTTGCTATTCTGAATTTGCTCTTGCCCTTATGTATGCCCCTTTTAAATATGGTGGATTTGGCTCCATTCTGTGCGCGCATGGAGCTCTGATCACTCCTCCCCTCTGTGTCTGGTGATCACATGGGTGTCGGGATGCGCGCATGCGCACTCCTGCTTCCTGAACGCCGGACACAGTGGAGGATGGGCATCGGATCTCCAGGGCGCGCCGCAATAGGATGGTAAGTAATGTTCATTTATGATTTAAACAGCCTTGGATGTCACTTCTGCGCCTCACCGATGAAGCGATTAGCGAAACGCGTCTGAGTGCAGGGCGGTGTATCAGGCTGGACGTGACCAAATATCCTGGTGGGCTATTATACCTCTTCCTGGATTAATCCTTACTTGTCACTGGCAATCTTGGTAGTAATATAATGAATGTATCCTGGTGGGCTATCATACCTTTTTCTGCATTGATCCTTATTTATTACTGGTGATGAATTTAACAATGCTTGAAATCTATCATGTTTATAAACTGCCTAGAAACTAGCCCATGCATGAGTATGTCTATTTAGGCTCGTTTTTTATTATGATATTTCTGATTTTGTGATCATCATGTTTGTACCATTTGAGCTTTGATTATATATATTCATTGCATACTCTTGATAATTTTAAGGTTTTATGTGACCATCATAGTCTGCCCCTCTCTGGTACACTGCCCTGACTTTCAGTACATGTTTTTATGCACATTGCACTTTGTGTTGCACTTTTCTTCCCTTGAAACTATATAAATAAATTTTCTAAAAATTCTGCAAATGAGATTATGTCTGTGTACATTTGAGTAGTACTATATATTTATGGAGGTTCAATGTAGCTTTTTCTAATCATAATGGGTATTTTCCGTGTCTGAAAAAGTTTAATATGGACTGGATTATTCAGATTCTTCTTTTTTTCACCTGTTCACACCTGTTGGAAGAGTGGGTCAGTCTTTTTGATATACGTAACCAGACTGTGCTCATTCCCCTTTATAACTGGAGTCTAACTCCCCACACATGTAGGTTTTTAACCCAGATAGAGGCACTTCAAGTTTGGTTCCCAGTAAATAGATATATACAGTACCTGGCCGTGGTGACTGGGCTCACATGCATTGGCCAATACATAAGCTAAATATCTATTTTTTTTTCAAATATTCCTATGGCAGTAATGCAATTCCAGAGTTCCCTTTTTCATTGTTAGCATTTTAGCATGCAGCTCTATGTATTTTGAAGATATTGTAGCATGTCACAAGCTGGAAAGTGCATGTTCCAGCTGCAGCACAGAGTATTTCAGGGATATAATAATCTTGTGGGATGCTGCACTCTCTAGACATTCATTTGCTGAAACAACCCGTGTTGCAACTGGAACCTACACTTTCCAGCTTGTGACCAACTGCAATCTCTTTCTCTCTTTCTCTCTCTCCCTCTCTCCTTTTCCTGGGACCTCTCCCTGGTCCGCCAGGAGAGTCTACCGGAGAAATGCACTAGTTTCCCAATGATATTCATTGTGCTCGTTACTCAAGATAAGCACTCGAGCATTACAAATTGCTTGTCTCGAGTAACAAACACCCAAGCATTTTAGTGCTCCCCCATCACTACACAGAATAAATCCCAGAAAATAATTAAAGACTGAAGCAAAATTTAACAGGTGAACAAAAAAGTTTTATTTTTAATTAATTATGTTTCCCGCTGCCAAGTTAAAATCAATTAAAATCTTGAGAAATGACACCTCTCTGTATGAGAGACAAAAAAAATAGAGAAAAAGAAAATTGACCAAGGTATAAACCACAAATACATCTGTAAAAAAACCCACAAGTCACAAGGTCATGCTACTAATTTTCATGACGTGATATAGTTCACTTATTTAAGAAGCCCCTCACTACAGAGGTGAGCACAAGACCGAGAGCTGAGACCGGAGTCCACGTCAAGTAATATATCAGGTGGGGGCGATATTGACCAGAAAATCCTCATTGTCAGCAATGACAATGTCTAAAGCCATGCTATATAAATACTATAGAATAATTTAGTCTACATGTTGACAATACATGTTTGGAGTCATCATAGATTCACAACAACTATAGAGTCTGTGATTGAGGACCACAAATATTTGCATCTTCTACATTTGCTTAGGCAAACGGTGGTCAACCTACAATATTATGGGGGCTTATTTATTCCAATGATCATCTTGTCCTCCCCTTTGCTGCCAAGAACTGTTTCCACAAATGCGGTCACTTTACATATCAATTGATGAAGTCGGGGAAGCAACACAGGGTTGATTAAAGGCTCCCCCTATACTTTAGACTAAAGTCATCCAAACCTTTCTCATAGAGAACACATGAGCCGAGCATTTCTGCGTAGTTGGGAGAGAAAGCTGTTCATTGTTCTCTAATGTGCATGGGTGCAATAGGTCCCAATCAGATTCCCTTAAAGGGAACCTGTCATCAGGTTTCTCCCATATAAAGTAAGGTCAGCACCTGTAAAGTCTCCTATAAATAACATTAGAATGTTGTATATATGTCTCCAATCTGCTCTGCAAGGCAAAAGAACCTACAACTTTTATTATACTCACCTACAGTGCAACCTGCTCCGTTCAGATTTGGTCTTGATCTGTTGCCTCCTCTCTTGTGATTGTTGTCCTCCTTCTTGCTTTATGTGGATGATGTGTTCTTCATCATCCATACAGTGTCTTACATTGTGCTCCTGTTCAGGCACGCTTCTCACTGCCCTGCCGAGGGCAGAGTAAAGTAATGTAGTGCACATGTGCAGGGAAAAGACCAAGAGCACCTGCGCATGTGCACTACAATACTTTGATCTGCCCTTGGCAGGGCAGAGAAAGGTGCACCAACGGCAGACCCATTAAAATCATTGGGTCTGTGCACACATCATTAATTTCTCACTGAGCGTGTTTCCGTGCGGCGCACACGCGTGCCCATGTGTTCCGCACGGAGACAAGTCCGTTTTTCTCTGGCATTACTGGTGTTACACGGACCATACAGTAGTGTGATCCGTGGGACACGTACCAGAGAAAACATGTATCTTTGAAATAAAATGAATTTCTATATTCCCCTGTCTCCTGCAATGCTGTCTCCAGCTTCTGCTGTCTCCTGCTTCCAGGCCGGCTAATTATACTCATGAATATTCACTGCACCGCGACCAGGAAGTAACAGCAGAAGGGAGACAGCAGAACTGGAGACATCAGCACCATTGAGAGCAGTGTCAGGGACAGGTGAGTATAAAGCGGGCTTTACACGCTATGATATCGTTAATGAATTATCGTCGGGGTCACGGTGTTTGTGACGCACATCTGGCGTTATTAACGATATCGCAGTGTGTGACACTTATGAGCGACCTTAAATGATCGCAAAAGAGGTCAAAATCGTTTGCCGCGGAGAGGTCGTCCTGAAACAAAAAATCGTTTTCTGCTTATCAGCGATGTTGTTTCTCGTTCCTGCAGCTCCACACATTGCTGTATGTGACACCGCAGGAGCGACGAACATCTCCTTACCTGCCTCCACCGGCAATGCGGAAGGAAGGAGGTGGGCAGGATGTTACGTCCCGCTCATCTCCGCCCCTCCGCATCTATTGGACGCCTGCCGTGTGACGTCGCTGTGACGCCGCACGAACTGCCCCTTAGAAAGGAAGCGAGTCGCCGGCCAGAGCGACGTCGCAGGGAAGGTAAGCCGTGTGACGGGGACTAATGAGGTTTTGCGGCACGGGCAGCGATTTGCCCGTGTTGCACAACCGATGGGGGCGGGTACGATCGCAGCGTGTAAAGCCCGCTTAAGAGTGCCTAATCTCTGTGTGCTATCACGGATAGCACATGGAGAACACATGTGTGCCAAAATCACGGCACATGGAGGACTAAATGCTTCTTTAACACGTCAGTGAAAAACGTATGTGTTTTTTCACTGACGTATAAAAGAGGCCTATGGAAGACATGGGACGCATCATCCACATGAAGCAGAAAGAAGGAAGTTATCACAAGAAGAGAGAATGTACTGGATCAAGACTAGCAGTGCCCTGGAGCTGTGGTATAATTACACCATGTCCCTGTACGGTCAGACACAGCCATTGCACAGGACACAGCAGGGACACATATATAAGATTATCTCAGCACAGGAATATTTTTTTTAAACACATCTAATTGTGGAACCTATGATTATTCCAAGATCTAGTGATTAAAATGAGCTTAGCTTGTGGGGCAACTCCTTTAAGTTTTGTATAATGGATAGTGACTACATTCTAGAATATAATCTAGTTTTGGTTGGCAAAAATAATAATCAAGATCTATATCTCTTCCTTATATATGAAGAAGTACATTGTCCAATAGCCTCAAAAAAGTCAAAGTCAACAATCAACGATACTGATTAAAAGAAGATCTTGGTAAGTTTCATCACATGATTATCTCATTATAGCAAGATATATATTGTAAAGCAGGCTTGCACGATCTATACTGGCCCAGTGATCAGACTGAACAAGTCCCAAATGCTGCAATATAACTTAAAGGGGCAGCAAATTCTCCATCCATTCTCTTGCTTTCTAATTAGTGTTAAAGGGAGGCTAACATCAAAAATGACCAATGTTTAAAGCAAGTTTTCGTATTAAATTAGTAGCATAGCTACTGGGGGGTAGAAGGGGCGGTCACCCTGGGGCCCATAACATAGAGGGGCCCACCTGGAGTTACTGACACCTAAGTTAATGATAAGATACCATTTTTTATTTTTGTATAAACCCCATTTCCCTTTGCCAGGCCAAGTAGCAAATCCGGCAATTTTTTTTAAGGAGGAGTGGACTGGAGATTTAATACATGAGAACGCTGCAGAGGCAGGGAAGCTCTAATCTGCTTCCAGTAGTAGCTAAATCCCAGTGGCTAGATAGACCTTGGGCATGGTCGGCTTGATTGGTGGACGTGGCCGACTTGTTGGTGGGCGTGGTGATGTTTCCTCCCCTCCACTATAATATACTATGTGACAGATGGGTGCAAACTGTGACAGAGGGGTGCAGGCTGTGACAGAGGTGGAAACTGTGACAAAGGTGGAGACTGTGACAGAGGGGTGCAGACTGTGACAGAGGGGTGCAGACTGTGACAGGGGGATGCAGACTGTGAAAGGGGGATGCAGACTGTGACAGAGGGGTGCAGAAAATGACAGGGGTGCAGGCTGTGACCGGGATGCAGGCTAAGACAGGGGGTGCTGACAGTGAAAGGGGGTGCAGGTTGAGACAGAGGGATGCAGGCTGTAACAGGGGTGCAGGCTATGACAGAGGGGTGCAGGGGGTGTAGACGATGACAGGAGTGTAGGCTGTGACAGGGGTGCAGCTTGTGATAGAGGGGTGACAGGTGTGTAGGATTGGAGGTTGCAGGGTGTGTAGGATTGGCGGTTGTAGGGTGTGTGGGATAGAGGGGTGCAGGCTGTGACAAAGGGGTGCAGGCTGTGTGGAATAGAGGGGCGCAGTGACAGAGGGTTGCAGGCTCTTACAGAGGGGTGCAGACTGTGTAAGATAGAGTAGCGCAGGCTATGTGGGATAGAGGGGTGCAGACCGCAACAAAGGGATAAACATGGTTACCTGATTAAGGGCCCATGCAGAAGTTTCCCCTATGCCTCTGTATTAAATGTACTTTTATCTTAATTTTTGGCAACATATTTTTTTTCACACTCTGTGTTAGAAATCAAAAATATACATTTTTGCAACTTTCACACTGGTTACTGGGACCTTTTTTTAGTCTTAATGGGAACCAACCAGCAGATTTTTTTTACATATAAAGTAGAGGAAGTGCCATTCTGGTGACTCAAGTCATACTGTCAGTGTACAGATCCAAGGCTTGATTGCAAAAAAATCCTTTATCAAAGCTTCAGAAATGACATCATCATTGGTGCGATGGCTTGAGCTTCGGGGCGGGACTTTGTGTTCCGGTTCCTCAGGAATGCTTCATTCTCCCGACTCACCTCCTTTTCTGTATTTAACTTTCAAGCTGTCACTGCCATTGCCGATGTTGGCAGCGCGGGTGTATTGATAGTGTGACGTTGTTTCCAATAAAATGGTGACAGAATCGGTGCATGCGCATACAGCGATCTTCGGTGCCATTTCACTACAGGGTCTCGGTTCTGCTTTATCGGGGACCCGTATCTCACTAGCAATAGTAATTTTACCAATTACATTTACATCATCCTTAGTAACTAAAACACCTTATCTTCACAACACAGAGAACTAGCATAAAACAGTATTGAGGGGAAAGCGCAACTGCCTCCTACAATTGCGTTGGCAGTGGTGTCTAGGTCACCCTGCATCTTGGTCGCTCCACATTAGCAAACCATCTCCTTAGTGATGCAATATACAGTGCCTACAAGTAGTCTTCAACCCCCTGCGGATTTAGCAGGTTTGATAAGATGCAAATAAGTTAGAGCCTGCAAACTTCAAACAAGAGCAGGATTTATTAACAGATGCATAAATCTTACAAACCAACAAGTTATGTTGCTCAGTTAAATTTTAATAAATTTTCAACATAAAAGTGTGGGTCAATTATTATTCAACCCCTAGGTTTAATAATTTGTGGAATAACCCTTGTTTGCAATTACAGCTAATAATCGTCTTTTATAAGACCTGATCAGGATGGCACAGGTCTCTGGAGTTATCTTGGCCCACTCCTCCATGCAGATCTTCTCCAAGTTATCTAGGTTCTTTGGGTGTCTCATGTGGACTTTAATCTTGAGCTCCTTCTGCAAGTTTTCAATTGTGTTAAGGTCAGGAGACTGACTAGACCACTGCAACACCTTGATTTTTTCTCTCTTAAACCAGGCCTTGGTTTTCTTGGCTGTGTGCTTTGGGTCGTTGTCTTGTTGGAAGATGAAATGATGACCCATCTTAAAATCCTTGATGGAGGTGCGGAGGTTCTTGGCCAAAATCTCCAGGTAGGCCGTGCTATCCATCTTCCCATGGATGCGGACCAGATGGCCAGGCCCCTTGGCTGAGAAACAGCCCCACAGCATGATGCTGCCCCCACCATGCTTGACTGTAGGGATGGTATTCTTGGGCTCGTATGCAGTGCCATCCAGTCTCCAAACGTCACGTGTGTGGTTGGCACCAAAGATCTCGATCTTGGTCTCATCAGACCAAAGAACCTTGAACCAGTCTGTCTCAGAGTCCTTAAAGTGATCATGAGCAAACTGTAGACGAGTCTTGACATGACGCTTTGAAAGTAAAGGTACCTTATGGGCTCATCTGGAATGGAGACCATTGCGGTGGAGTACGTTACTTATGGTATTGACTGAAACCAATGTCCCCACTGCCATGAGATTTTCCCGGAGCTCCTTCCTTGTTGTCCTTGGGTTAGCCTTGACTCTTCGGACAAGCGTGGCCTCGGCACGGGTGGAAACTTTCAAAGGCTGTCCAGGCCGTGGAAGGCTAACAGTAGTTCCATAAGCCTTCCACTTCCGGATGATGCTCCCAACAGTGGAGACAGGTAGGCCCAACTCCTTGGAAAGGGTTTTGTACCCCTTGCCAGCCTTGTGACCCTCCACGATCTTGTCTCTGATGGCCTTGGAATGCTCCTTTGTCTTTCCCATGTTGACCAAGTTTGAGTGCTGTTCACAAGTTTGGGGAGGGTCTTAATTAGTCAGAAAAGGCTGGAAAAATAGATAATTAATCCAAACATGTGAAGCTCATTGTTCTTTGTGCCTGAAATACTTCTTAATACTTTAGGGGAACCAAACAGAATTCTGGTGGATTGAGGGGTTGAATAATAAATGACCCTCTGAATAAACTTTTCACAATTTAAAAAAAAAAAAAAAAAGAAATAACATTCTTTTTTGCTGCAGTGCATTTCACACTTCCAGGCTGATCTACAGTCCAAATGTCACAATGCCAAGTTAATTCCGAATGTGTAAATCTGCTAAATCTGCAGGGGGTTGAATACTACTTGTAGGCACTGTATGCACACAAACATTTTAATTCCATTGCATTAATGTGCACATTTTATTAGTTATTTACATTTTTAGTTTTTCATCGATATTGGAATATACTGTATATTATCATCATGAGCTTTTTAGTCAATGTTTGTTGTTTTTTTTCATTACTTCTGTGTTATTTGCATAAATTAATATGAAATTAGGGGAGGGATGGGAGCCCTTTTTGAGAGCATTTGAAGCAACTTTGCTTGTTGTAATGGTATTTCCTGACTTGAGAAAGAAGCTCAAGATCCTCAAAACACATGATGAAATATCAATAAAGAACTGTTCACCTTCTACATCGCCATTTGGTCAACTGAGAATTCTCCCTTAGGCCTCCTTCACATGTCAGTGATTCCAGGACGTATGAGGTCCGTTTTCATACATACCGGAGACATGGACATATGTAGACTCATTGAAATCAATGAGTCTCCGCACATATCAGTGTTTTCACAAGGACCGTGTGTTCCGCATGGAGACAAGTTTGTTTTTCTCTAGCAGCACTTATGTCACACGGACCACACACAAATGTGATCCATGTGACATCAGTTTGACACATACCAGACAAAACACGTGTCTTTGAAATTAAATTATTTTCTATACTCACCTGTCTCCAGCGCTGCTGTCTTTGCCGCTGCTGTCACTTGCTTCCAGGCCTGCTCATTATACTCATGAATATTCACTGCACTGCGGAACCGAAAGCAGCAGCGCCAGAAAAATAGCACACGGTGAACACTAGTATGCTAAAATCACGGCACATGGATGGGCCATGTGCATGCAAAACACGAACTGATGTGTGAAGGGGGTCTTACATAGAAGCTTCATTTATATCCCTGTAAGGTTTGGCACCCCCACCTGGGTTCTAGGCTGTGGCTTCCTCTTGCTTTTTATTCCTGACAAGCTTTCACTGGAGTTGTGCCCACAACACTGCTTTTCAATCTGAGCCTTTTTGACTGCTATTTTGTCCATTTATCTCCAGACATATTCACCCTATGATGAGTGCCTTTTCCTCTCTCTTTTTGTCAGGGTTTATACATTGGGTTTCACCAGTGTAAGGACACACATTACTGAAGGAGAATTGTAAGGCCCACATAAAAATGAAAATAGAATGGTTTCCAAAGAGGAAAATGTTTTCTTCCATTGGGACTTTTAGGATGGCCACCGACATCACATCAGATTCCAGGGACTTGTAGTGGATTTAGTTGTCTTTGTGCTTTTCAGAACAAAAATAACCCAAATCTGATGGAATTGCCATGAAAGTCTTCTAAACAAGCGCAAATGTGAACAGAGCTTCAATCCTTTATTTGTTTTCGAGGTTTAAAGATCTCCATAGCTTTTAGTGTTTTCATAGTGTTTAAGGTTGAGGGTACACTTACGTCCATAAGGGGGCTTTACACGCTGCGACATCGCTAATGATATATCGTCAGGATCACGTTGTTAGTGACGCACATCCGGCGCCGTTAGCGACATCGCAGCATGTGACACCAAGGAGCAACGATCAACGATCGCAAAAGCGTCAAAAATCGTTGATCGTTGACACGTCGCTCCTTTTCATAATATCATTGTTGCTGCAGGTACGATGTTGTTCGACGTTCCTGTGGCATCACACATTGCTATGTGTGACACCGCAGGAGCGACGAACATCTCCTTACCGGCGTCCACCGGAAAAGAGGAAGGAAGGAGGTGGGTGGGATATTACGGCCGCTCATCTCCGCCCCTCCTCTGTTATTGGGCGGCCGCTTAGTGACGCCGCAGTGACGTCGCTATGACGTCGAACGCACCTCCCCCTTGAAGGAGGGATTGTTCGGCGGTCACAGCGACGTCGCTAAAAAGGTATGTGCGTGTGACGCTGCCGTAGCGATAATGTTCGCTACAGCAGCGATCATCAAATGTCGCAAGAATGACGGGGGCGGGTGCTATCGCTCGCGACATTGCTAGCAATCGCTAGCGATGTCGCAGCGTGTAAAGCACCCTATAGAGTTCAACCCATGACCTAACCTAAGATGATGATAAAAAAAGAATCAAAATCCATTCCAGTGATGTGATTAATACAGTTTATAATTCATTTTATCTATGATTTTCTCTACAGATCTTGCAAAAATGTCTCCCATACGTTTCTTCCTGGTCATATTGGGAATTTTCCTTCTGGAGTCGACTTCATGCCTTGATCCAAGCCAAGCTAAACAAAATTTTACTGAGTTTAAAGAAAAGCATATTTTAACTGGGACTTTCACAAACTGTGTAGATTATTTGGCCACACATCATATAAATACAGATAATGATTGCAAACTAATCAACAGCTTCATCAGCGCTCCGGTGAATGACGTGAGAGACATATGTAAGAATAAAACTGGAGTTCAGTGGAGTGCACGATGTTTTAATGTATTTAACTGTAAACTCAAAGACTCATGCAAACCTTGTAAATATGACAAGAGTCCAACTGAATTGTCTCAAGTTAAAGTAACATGTAAGAATAAAGAACCAGTGCACCTCTCTGGAACTATAAAATGTTGTGGTCTACTGGACTACTAGTTGAGATCTACTGTATGTAATGCAAGTATCTGGTTAGAGCAGTTGTCCAGTTAAGCATGGCTACTTTCTTATGCATATGTATAATGCATTTATCTGTTGCGGCTAAAATATTCTTATATGAAGTTTTCTATATTAAACTTTGAGGAGGAGGAGGAACATGAATTATATTATTTTCAAGAAGCTTCAAGTTACTTTTCTGCAATCTATATTTGCTGTTGAATGTGGAAATAAAAGATTCATTATCAAGCACATCAACGTTGTCTCTTCAGTCTTCTCTCCATATCTCCACATGTATACAGTATGTCACAAAAGTGAGTACACCCCTCACCTTTTTGTAAATATTTTATTATAACTTTTCATAGGACAACACTGAAGACTATGCCTGCTTCTTCTGTCCTTCCCTTCCTTTTGTATTGATGTGTTTTGCTACCTGTTAAAAATGTAAAACTTCAATACATTCTCTAAATAACGTAACACACAGCCATTAATGTCTAAATCGCTGGTAACAAAAGTGAGTACACCCCTAAGTGAAAATGGCCAAATTGTGCCTAATTAGACATTTTTCCTCCCCGGTGTCATGTGACTCATTAGTGTTACAAGGTCTCAGGTGTGAATGGGGGCAGGTGTGTTACATTTGGTGCTATCTCTCACACTCTCTCATACTGGTCACTGGAAGGTTAACTTGGCCCCTCATGGCATAGAATTCTCTGAAGAGCTGAAAAAAGAATTGTTGCTCTACATAAATGTGACGCCCTGGGCAAGCCAGGGGTGACAGGTAATGACATCACCACACCCTACACCCCGGTTAGGTACACCTAAGCTAGACCAGAAATCCTTGTTGCCTTCCCCCAGGGGCTGATGTCCACACCACGGGGTGGAGCCAGACGGTTGGTCTCCGCCCACCAAGGAGTTCACAATCCTGGAGGAGGGAAAACAGGCAGTTAAGCTAGGTAAGTGAAGGAGAGAGGAGTAAAGTTTAGTTTGGGAGGAGGAAGTGAGAGGAGTTGAGAAGTGGCAAGTGAGCAGACTGAAGTTGGTCCGGGTGTGTGCCCCGGACAGAGACAGCAAGGTTAGCAGACGGCGGTGACCGTCTGCAGTGGAGGCTGATCGGAGGTTGCCGAAAGGACCGTGGACGGGTGGTGGCCCGGCGGTACCGGAGCGGTATACAAAGAGAAGCCAGCACCATTGGCAGGGGCCTTTCGGATCCCGGCAAGGCTAGGAGTTGCTGTGAATTTGCCAAATCCGTCAGTGAAGGGGACCTCCGGGTCTCTAAACAACTAAGTCCCGATTGAAGGCAACCGTCCAACCTATGAGAGAGACACCGCCACCGCCAAGGCACCAGTTTCTCAGGGCCAGCGCCTGCGGGCAAAGAGGGGCTCCTCCGGCCCATATCCAAGCCGGGGAGCGGGTAACCAGTGGGAACCCATCGCTACCAACAGAAGTACTAGGTGCAGGAAAAGAGACAGTCACCGCTGACTACCGGGGAAAAGCAACGGCAGCCATCCGTGGGAACCGTCTTTCCAGCCGTGTGTTTTACCGAGAACTGTGTCACCGTCTCAGGCTGAGTGAGTACCATCGTGGCGTGAGGAACAGCGCTGCCCCCGCGACCCTTCACCTCACCAGGCCCCACACCTGGCCTGCCATCCCTCATCCTCCACCCCATCACTGGGCCCCGGGACAACCAACCCCTACCCACGGAGGGGAGAACTAACAACTCTGCTGCTCCCTGTCACCGCTCCCGGGATCCCCATACAGAGCAGCGGTGGTGTCCACACAATCACCACAACCATGGGTGGCGTCACGGACAATAAATCTCCCTTACCAAACCCCTTTTGCTGTGGAGCCTGGGATCACAGACCGAGTCTCGCCACCGTGATACCCACAGAAGTGACCTCGTGGCCCAGATCTGAGTACCCCTTATCCACGGGCGACACATTTGGCGTCACGAACAGGATCTTACCGTTCTGCCGTCTGGTAGAGGTGCGCCTTGTTACCGCCGGAGGTGTCCGGCTGAAAAATTTCAGAAGCCGCCATCTTTGGCACGAAAAGTGCCCGCTCGAGCGTCTTCTCGAGTAGTGGAGGCGCGAAGGCCAAAACCCCGCCCCGATAGAGGAGGAGCCGGAAAGAGGCTGAGGGGGACGAAATGGCGGCTGGCCGCATGTGAGCGCGGCTATGGAAGCAGGGACGCCAGGACCCTGCGGCCATTTACTGGTTCCTGGAAGAGGCCGCTGCTAAGGATGCTGAGTCGGACCTACAACACCGTGGTCCCCGTGCCTGGCACCGCAGCATGGGTGGAAGTCCGGACCGTCCAGCTAAGCAGCCGTCTGCAGGTCCGCATGCAGCTCCTCCTGGAGGAGTGGGAGGCCGACATGGTGGAAGTGGTGGCGGCCATACGGAGACGCGAGGTGGAGGGAGTCTTGGAGGGGAGGGTAAGTGACCCACGCCCCTATACCCCTAGTGGGTCAGTCATCGCGGCTGAGGGACCCGGTCCATACCCGCTCGCCCTGCTACCTCCCCCGCTACCCGTGTTGGCTGCTGCTGCCCCACCACTAGGCCCGCTACCACCACCACCGGTAGCGGTACCCTGCCAATCCGCCCCGGCGGACCGACCTGCAGCAGAAGCTCGTGACCGCCCCGATCCGCTTCCATGGAAGAAGCCGAAGGCTGAGGCCGCAAGCAAAGATGCACCGGAGGCACGGCGGGGATGCAGCTGCCAGGAGGCAGAGCAGGCCATGTCACAGCGGGGTCCCTCATTACTGAAGGTGCCGGTCGTAGCCGACACGGAGGGACTCTGGCTGGGTCCGTCCCCCGCACACGCTGAACCGGAGCAAGCAGAAAGTGCTCCAGACTGGGAGCGGCGGCAACGGCAGCTGCGCAGAGAGATCGATGCCCGAGAGAGGTGTAGAGCGGATGTGCATGCCCGCATGTATATGGAGGAAGATCGCCTGCAGCGAGCTACCATCGGGGTCCAGAGTGGTGCACCATGTGAAGGTGGCACTAGAGCCCCACGAGTGAGAATGGACTGTTGAGCCGCAAAAGGCAGCGGTCCACCGCTGCAAGTTGTCCCCGTTGGGACCACCAGTGTGTTTAAAAGGTTTGAAAGTTTTGCAAAAATAATAAGTAAATGACACCGTGAAGATTCACCTGATTATCTGCTGATTGGACCGGTCGTTGCCGGCACCGTTGTCCCCGTCGGGACCGCTTGAAAAGTTGCGTAAGGGACTCCTTACGGACAGGCCCGTGAACTTGCAGGGCAACCACAAACGTTAGTGGCTTGTAAATAAAAATGTTGTTGCAGCTTCCACCGTTACCGCCTCCGGAGAGGCAGATTGGAGGGAGGGCCCGCAGTGGAGCAGGCTGGGGCCCAGCCACCACCGGAACCGGTGGCTACCCTCTGGAGGGGAAGGACAAATCCCGCTTGGGTAACTTGTGCTGGACTGGGGTCAAGGGGTGCTGCCTGTTTCTTAGGGGCAGCATCAGGGCCAGGTTACTTGGGTGGGTGAGAGCGGAAGCCGTAACCGTGTACAACCGTATGCAACGTTTAAGAAAAGTGCCTCCCGTTGTGGGATGATGTTATTTTGCTTGTATGTGTTCTTTATCTTTTTCAGAAAAATAAAACCGGTGTTGGACGGGCAGCCTGCGGACGGTATGCATTTTGCTAATCACAGACCGGGTCACGCCACCGTGATACCCACATAAGTGACCTCGTGGCCTGGATCTGAGTACCCCTTATCCACGGGCGACACATAAACATGGCCAAGGCTATAAGAATATTGCCAACACCCTGAACCTGAGCTGCAGTATGGTGGCCAAGACCATAAGGATATAATAGAATACTTCCAAAAATGTGAGGGGCGTATTCAGTTTTACAATATATACATATATCTATATATATATATATATATATCTATATATATATATATATATATATATCTATATATATCTATATCTATATCTATATCTATATATATATTTATTTATTATGGGGTACTCGGTTCCGGGCAGTTTGCAATTGGAATGTCACTTTGGTGGCCATTGCCCGGTTCCGTGCCCTGGGTGCTTTTTGAAAAGGGGATATATTTACAGGGGAGTTAGGTTAAAGGGAACCTGTCAGCAGAAATTTTGCACTAAACATAAAAGATTCCCCCTCTGCAGCTCGTGGGCTGCATTCTAGCAAGGTTCCTGTTGTTTTTGTGCCCCCTTTCTGACCAAAATAAAGACTTTATAAAGTGGTACCTTTTTGTATTCAGATACTGTAAATGGGACACGGGGGCGGGCTGCCTGGTGTCCGTTATTCTGCCTCCTGCCGCTTTAGGCCGTCCCCATCGCTCATTTCCATAGCTGTGTACGCCGCCCAGTGCTCCAGAGGTCCCCGCGCATGCCCAGTGCCTATTTCTCGTGGGTGAGCACTGTGCCCAGTGTCACCGCTGGTGACGTGTGCGCAGGCTTTAGATTATGGGCGGCGCTTTGATTTTCATTACCAAGTAACCGCCCATAATTGCGTGACCGCGCTTTCCCCCTCTGCCTGCTTCGTTCTGCGCAAGCACGGGCCTGCTGACCCCACGTTACCTCTTTCCCATCCTGCCCTGAGGCAAGAAATAGATGGGAGGAGCACGGGGCAGCACACCACCGATCAGGATTAGACGCAGGAGGCAAGGGGGAAAGTGCGGTCACGCGATTATGGGCGGTTACTTAGTAATGAAAATCAAAGCGCCGCCCATAATCTAAAGCCTGCGCACACGTCACCAGCGGTGACACTGGGCACAGTGCTCATCCACGAGAAATAGGCACTGGGCAGACGCGGGGACCTCTGGAGCACTGGGCGGCGTACACAGCTATGGAAATGAGCGATGGGGGATGGCCTAAAGCGGCAGGAGGCAGAATAACGGACACAAGGCAGCTCGCCCCTGTGTCCCATTTACAGTATCTGAATACAAAAAGGTACCACTTTATAAAGTCTTTATTTTGGTCAGAAAGGAGGCACAAAAACAACAGGAACCTTGCTAGAATGCAGCCCATGAGCTGCAGAGGGGGAATCTTTTATGTTTAGTGCAAAATTTCTGCTGACAGGTTCCCTTTAATGTTCATGCGTGATGCCACTTGGGGTGTTGCGGCTATATATGGGGAGCAGCCACTGCAGAATGTCACTACTGAGGCTGGTGTTAATTGCTGCCTAGGCTTGTAGGCCCTCCGCAAGCAGTGTCGGGCCCCAAAGGGTGGGTATGGATGATATAACGGCCATAGAAAGAAGGTAGTCCGCACAGAGGTTTAGTGCAACTGGTTTTTACTCACTGCTGGTTGGTGGTAGCTGGTTACCCGAGGCCGGCTGGTTTCACCTCCAGGTCCCCTTCGTCCCAGTGGCAGTTCAGTACTCTGGTACCTTCTTCCCCTGCACCTGTTCTCTGGTGAATGGGTCCCTGTGGCGTAGAGCAACCGGTGGTCCCCTTCTAGTGGTTTGTTCACTTCTGTCCGCCTGACGGTAGCGTGAACCCTGTGGGGTTGGAGACTCTGGTCCTGTGCTCGGTTCTCCCTTTGCTACCGAGTCTTCGGATATTTTAGGGGTCAGCGAGATCCTTGATGGTCACCTCGGTGTGCAGATGTTAACAGGTCGGCGTTGAGCTCTTTCCTGTCCTAGGGTCCTGTACCCCGTCAGTGCATAGTTCTGGGAGCACTCCACCGGCTCCACCGGCAACTACACTCCTGGTATCAGGTTACTGTTAACCCGGGGCAGCTCGTCCCTTCACGCCCACCTTCACTCTCCGTCACACTACTCTCTTCTCTGCTGTCATTGTCCACAGTCCGCCCCTCCCTCCTGGTCAACTAGTGGACTGGAGTGGCTCCACCTCTAGGCGGCCATCCATTGGTCCGACCCTAGCTTTGTACCATTGTATAGGGGATAGTTTGGGGGAAAAACTGGGTTTACCTGGGTTTTTGGTGTTACCGGCACTGGTACTCCAGGGCCTAGGGGGTAGGCCCTGCATCCTTGTGGAGATGCAAAACCTTGTAGCACCCTGATGGTTTCAAGGGTGCTACATATATATATATACAGTATATATATATATATATATATATATATATATACAGTGCCTTGCGAAAGTATTCGGCCCCCTTGAACTTTTCAACCTTTTCCCACATTGCAGGCTTCAAACATTCTTCATTTGCAAACAGCCCATTCTTCCTTTGCAAACAGCTCGAGCTGAGTGAGGTTGGATGGAGAGCATTTGCCAAAAAACTTTGATTTTGGTTTCATCTGACCAGAGCACCTTCTTCCACATGTTTGGTGTGTCTACCAGGTGGTTTGTGGCAAAATGTAAACAACACTTTTTATGGATATCTTTGAGAAATGGCTTTCTTCTTGCCGCTCTTCCATAAAGGCCAGATTTGTGCAGTGTACGACTGATTGTTGTCCTATGGACAGACTGTCCCACATCAGCTGTAGATCTCTGCAGTTCATCCAGAGTTATCATGGGCCTCTTGCCTGCATCTCTGATCAGTCTTCTCCTTGTTTGAGATGAAAGTTTAGAGGGACGGCCGAGTCTTGGTAGATTTGCAGTGGTATGATACTCCTTCCATTTCAATATGATCGCTTGCACAGTGGTCCTTGGGATGTTTAAAGTTTTAGAAATCTTTTTGTAACCAAATTAAACTTCTCCACAACAGTATCATGGACCTGCCTGTTGTGTTCCTTGGTCTTCATGATGCTAACTGCGCTTTAAACAGAACACTGAGACTATCACAGAGCAGGTGCATTTATTCAGAGACTTTATTACACACAGGTGGCTTATATTTATCATCATCAGTCATTTAGGACAACATTGGATCATTCAGAGATTTTCAATAAACTTCTGGAGTGAGTTTGCTGCACTCCTCAATTTTCAGTTTTTTATTTTTTACAAAATTTTAGAATAAGCAACAAATTTCGTTCTACTTCACAATTGTGTCCCACTTGTTTATTCTTCAACAAAAAATTAAAATGTTTTATCTTTCTGTTTGAATCCTGAAATGTGGGAAAAGATTGAAAAGTTCAAGGGGGCCGAATACTTTCGCAAGGCAAGGCATATATATATATATATATATATCCACACCATATTTTTAGTATTATAGGATGCACTTTTCATGGCCAAAAATTTGGGAGGAAAATGAGGGGTGCGTCTTACAGTCCAAATATAGCTTACCGGGGGGGAGGAGGGTGTTGTTTGTGTGGCGACCGGGTGCGTTCGGGCGGCCGGGTGCCTGTGGCTGCGTGCGGGCAGCCGGGTGCCTGTTGGTGCCAACTACCTCTGTGTCCTGGAGGCCGGCTACCTCTCTGTCGGGCGGGTGGCTGTGCGGACTGCGGTGGCTGTGCGGCAGGTGTACCAGTGTGTCCGCGGTCCCAGTTTCAAATGATGGCGCCGGGAGTCAGCGCATGCTCAGATGGAACCCTTGGATGCATGAATCTGCGCATGCGCCGCTCCAGGCGCCTTCATTTAAACCGGGACCACGCACAGACTGGGACACTCACCACACCGGCCAGCTCCACCACTGACCCGCCGCCGCTGCTGCCACTACTGACCCGTCACCACTGCCGCCACTGACCCGTCGCCGCCGCTGCCACTACTGAGCCGCCGCTGCTGATGCCAATGACCTGCCACCACTGCCGCCACTGACCCGTCGCCGCCGCTGCCACTACTGAGCCGTCGCTGCTGACGCCAATGACCTGCCGCGTCTGCCAGCACAACTTCTGCCTCCTGTGACCCCGCTTCACCAACATATATATTTTTTTTTCAAATTAATAAAGTTATTTATAAAATATCATAAGAATGACCTAGAAATTATCATTTGGTGAATTCCATTAATGGCATTAAGGTGGGGAGTTTCTTCATGGGTTAATTTTCTTGGGTTATCTCATCTTAGCCTGGTGAGTTGTGGCTACAGAAATATCCAAGAATGGCTGAGATGTTTTTATAACCCTCAAATAGATGAAGGGATGTTAAAAAAAAACCCATGTAATCCAAAATCATCCGCTCTGGGAGCAAAATTAAGTCTCCACATATCTTCATTTATAGAAAGATAAAAATGTTATTGGTCTTGTAAAACTGGAAGACAAACTGAAACATTGAAACATTTTTTTTTTAAAACTTCTTAATTCTTTTCTCCACTTAAGGGCTCATTCACATGTAAATTTTCTCCTTCTAGTACTATCCATAGTTGTCCCACATAGCACATGTGTGACACCCTGGCCTATCAGGTCGTCACAGGGTATTGTGCAACCTGCCCTTCTGCACAGTATCCACCCACCTTGGTTACGGATCCTGGTCCTTTGGTGTTGCTAACAGCGTAGCCAATCAAAAATCCTAGGAACACTTATACCTACCAGACACACCATTGGGGGGCCTGAAGAGAATAGCGCCGCCCACATGGGGGGTTGGTGATGGGAAAGTGAGGAAAGTGACAGTTGAGCAAAAGGAGTTGAGCAGTGAAGAGTGAGAGGAGAGGAGGTTAAGTGACTCTCTAAGAGGGAGAGGTCATGGAGCAGAGCTCCTGTGTACTAGGTGGCAGACGTTGGTCTGGGCCTGGTAGGAGCTGGAACCACGGTCACAGGGGATAGTGTCAAGGGTCATGGACTGCCGAGGAGGGCGGCCGGTGGCCTTAAGCCATCATCGGGCAGGGGCCAGGGCACGACGGGGTACGTGGACTCCAGGCCGGAGAGTAGCTTCTCGTGCTCCGGTAACTTACCCGACGGGGTTGAAGACTTCAAGTGTCATCCCCAACCCGCTCCAAAATCGGGGTACTAGCGCATCGATGGGATAGGACTTTCCCACTACAGTCCAAAGAAATCCTACTTGTGAACCCTGAGAGCAAGCTCACTCCGTTAGCCATACGGGTGAGCGGGACCCGGAGAGTTTCATACCAACGGATCTAACAGAGACAAAGGTGCCAAGACAGGGAAACAGGCTAACAGCAACACCAAGGGCACGGACCCAGGCATGCTCCCTACAAGCTGCAGTGGTGCTCAGAATTCTGGTTTACAAGTTGTCGGTGGTCACTCACATTACCACGCACTGTGGGTGGCGTTACGAACTTTCCAAAAAAACCCTGTACATATTCCCCCCTTTTTTAATTGAGTGGTCGTGCGACCCCCAGGTCCGGAGATACCTCGAGCCACCGCGTATCCGGATCCGAGTGACAGCCCTGCTGCTGGCACGGGGGCCGCACACATGGACTTCTGATAGTTTATGGGGCGTTTCGCATGTCTGTGGTTTTTGTTTGCGGACCAAGCGGTCCAAGCAAAATTGCATAGACATGTCCAATTTTGATCTGAGTGTCAGATCAAAGTTGACAATACAAGTCTACGGGTCCATGAAAAAAATCGGACAGCACTTGGATGACATCTGAATGTTGTCCAATTTTCATGGACTGTCAGAAAAGAGGAGGTGGGGAAAGTTTTTTTTTTTTCGTTTTTTTCCAAAACTGATGACACTTAAGGCCACTTTACACACAGAGATAAATCTGCGGCAGATCTGTGGTTGCAGTGAAATTGTGGACAATCAGTGCCAGGTTTGTAGCTGTGTACAAATGGAACAATATGTCCATGATTTCACTGCAACCACAGATCTGCCAAAGATTTATCCCTGTGTGTAAAGTGGCCTTTAGGGGCCCTTTGCACACTACGACATCGCAAGCCGATGCTGCGATGCCATGCGCGATAGTCCCCGCCCCCGTCGCAGCTGCGATATCATGGTGAAAGCTGCCGTAGCAAACATTATCGCTACAGCAGCTTCACATGCACTCACCTGCCCTGTGACGTCACTCTGGCCGGCGAACCGCCTCCTTATTAAGGGGGCGGATCATGCGGATTCACAGCGACGTCACATGGCAGGTGGCCAATAGAAGCGGAGGGGTGGAGATGAGCGGGACATAAACATCCCGCCCACCTCCTTCCTTCCGCATAGCCGGCCGGGATGCAGGTAGGAGCTGTTCCTCGCTCCTGCGGCTTCACACACAGCGATGTGTGCTGCCGCAGGAACGAGGAACAACATCGTAACATCGTTATTTTCCAATTGATGGAAATGACAGACGCTACACCAATGATACGATTACGACGCTTTTGCGCTCATTAATCGTATCATAAAGGATTTACACACCACAATGTTAACAGCGACGCCCGATGGGCGTCCTTTCAATTTGACCCCACCGACATCGCACCTGCAATGTCGTAGTGTGCAAAGGGCCCCTTAGACCAAACTCTGATCAAAAAATTATCAGCCCATTTTTCTCGTACGTGGAAAATAATGATGTATGAATAAAGCCTAAATAAAAGAAAATCTATGCAATTTTTGCATTTCCATAATTGTACTGACCTTGAGAATCATGTTTCCTGATTATTTGCACCATACAATCAATGTCGTAAAAACATGGCTAAATAGTTTGTTTATTTTCACCATTTCTCTTTCGTCCGTGTCGTTTCTGTGGGGTTTGTTACTGTGTTCATGGCCCACCCCAATGGTGGGAGAGAGGGGCAGTAAGATCAGGGCTCGGACAGGAGTTAGGGTCATGCTGGGTGCTCAGACCCCGCTACAAACAAGCGTACCTCTGAGATAAGGGACAGCGCAGGGTTTCAAGTCTACGGCCAGCGTTGGAGCCTCTGTTCTGTTGTATCATACCCCATGACAAAACTAACACATGTAATTGAAATAAGACAATGATCTGGAACCAAAATCTCTGCCAGAGAGATGCCATAAATGTCTCCCTTTACGTGTTTCTTACTATACTACGGCACACCATGAAATACACAGGATGGAATAGGAAAGGAGGACCTTGATAGTAGGGAACGGGGGATTGGACATCTCCTGACACTAATCTGTGTCTGGTCCCTAAGTCTCCCTATCTCTATATGACTCCTTCTCCTTGTCGCCATCATGTGCTTAGTCCTTAACTCTCACTTTATAGTGATAAGGCTAGCGAGTACACTAGAAGTCACCACCACAGTAACAACACCAATAGAAAAAAGAAAGACAGTCAGCGGGATATAGACAAAAGGATATACCAATGTACTTCATGGCTGCAACCAGACACCAAGGCTGCAGACGACGCGGCTACAATGAGCATAGCAAAAGCTCCAGCAGTGGATCACCATCAGCTCCTAGAAAATGTTCTCCCTCTAATGTGGTCAGAAACAGAATTGATTCTATTACCAGCATTTAGTGATAGATCATGGGACTATTTAAAAAAGATGGTCACAAACTGGCTGCAACTGAGGTGAATTAATCAGGAGCTGCTAGCAAGGAAAATTACATTAACTCTCACTTCACCAACAAAAAGCACATCACATTTAAAATCTAGAGTCTCACAAGGCAACGTCACAAGTCTCTAGGTTCCAAACCAAACCTATGACAAGTCTCCTAATGGCGGGAGACAATTGTGGTAGTACCCCCCCTTTATGAGAGGCCTTAGGACCCTCATTACCAGACTTGTCTGGATAATGCATACAGAAAGAACGCCCCTCCCCTACCTGCGATCACTTCCATTGTCACCGGACCTTCAAGGTTACCAATAATAATGCAATGGGGATGGTACTAATGTAGGCTCCTGAGACACATCACATACATTGTTTTATCTATTTCCTGTCTATTCTGAATCTAGCAAAACAGTTGGGATAGCCAAAAGCAAATCTAAAAATGTGGATTCTGGCAAATTTATTTCTTTTTGTCAAATTCACAGTTAATTTGATTTGCTTCATAGCATTTATTAAGCTCATCGCCTAAGAATTTGTGCCCCTTGGTGTCATCTGCAAATAAACAAGTCAACAATCTTTGCATAAAGCAGATGAGTACCAAAATTCCACCAGAAAATTGGGGAAAGTTGGTTAATAACAAGGTCATGGCTTGCTTTGCCTTCCTTTTCGCCACAAAACTAACTCCTTCGCGATTGAGCAAGTTGTTTGCATAAAGCAGATGAGCACCAAAATTCCACCAGAAAACTGGGGCAAGTTGGTTAATAACAAGGTGATGGCTTGCTTTACCTTCTTTTCAGCCACAAAACTAACTCCTTCGCGATTGAGCATGTTGTTTGCATAAAGCAGATGAGCACCAAAATTCCACCAGAAAATTGGGGCAAGTTGGTTAATAACTCTCCGAAATATGTCGGATAAAAAGTTGATGGCTTGCTTTGCCTTCCTTTCCACCATAAAACTAAATCTTTCGTGATTGAGCATGTTGTTTGCATGTTATTCAACCACATCCAGGATGAGCAAGTAGACCCGAGCTTTCTGCATAAGATTGCAGACAGAAAATATATATTTTAGGTTGATGCTCTTCCCTTCACCTTACGTACTTCACATCTCTGCTCATCTTCTAAGACATTCTGTTCTTTATGCTTTGCAACAAACAATCTGCACTTGATGTGTGATGACATGGAAAACCGCTACCTATTCATTTCTAAACATTTTAGAGACAAAAGACGCCTTCTTGATAAAGAGCCTTCTCCTTTGTTCTTATATCACAGGTTTTTTTCAAAGTATTCCTGTCTTTATTGCCATGTAGATTAGGATTACATTCTTTTTCAGTACAGGTTTATTTAGCGGATCAATTTTTTCTTTACAATTCTTCTTTTTCTTTCATTGAGACATCATAGTATGTAAGCAGAGGACTGTAATTTCTCCAACAGTCTTCACTTTGTCTGATTATTGATGAAAAACTAACAAAAGCCATCATATGTATTTTTTTTGGGGATATCTTCTCTCAATTGGACCCAACAGATGCAATTTTGCATCTTCTGCCGGGTTTATTAGGCAGTTAGGAAGGATGACCTTCTGTGATTGGAAAATATTACAGTGTAGCGTGCCCCTGTCAGAGCTCAGGATAAATTAGGTTTTAGAAATTGAATGATTCAATAATACTAAGAATATAGAAATACTTTAAAAAAATAACTAAATTGTTATATATACTGTATATATATATATATATATATATATATATATATATATATATATATATATATACACACATATATAGTACAGACCAAAAGTTTGGACACACCTTCTCATTCAAAGGGTTTTCTTTATTTTCAGGACTCTGAAAATTGTAGATTCACATTGAAGACATCAAAACCTAGAATTAAAACGTGGAATTAAATACTTAAAAAAGTGTGAAACAACTGAAAATATGTCTTATATTCTAGGTTCTTCAAAGTAGCCACCTTTTGCTTTGATTACTGCTTTGCACACTCTTGGCATTCTCTTGATGAACTTCAAGAGGTAGTCACCGGAAATGGTCTTCCAACAGTCTTGAAGGAGTTCCCAGAGATGCTTAGCACTTGTTGGCCCTTTTGCCTTCACTCTGCGGTCCAGCTCACCCCAAACCATCTCGATTGGGTTCTGGTGACTGTGGAGACCAGGACATCTGGCGTAGCACCCCATCACTCTCCTTCTTAGTCAAATAGCCCTTACACAGCCTGGAGGTGTGTTTGGGGTCATTGTCCTGTTGAAAAATAAATGATGGTCCAACTAAATGCAAACCGGATGGAATAGCATGCCGCTGCAAGATACACTAGCCATGCTGGTTCAGTATGCCTTCAATTTTGAAAAATCCCCAACAGTGTAACTAGCAAAGCACCCCCACCCCATCACACCTCCTCCTCCATGCTTCACGGTGGGAACCAGCCATGTAGAGTCCATCCGTTCATTTTTTCTACAAAGACACGGTGGTTGGATCCAAAGATCTCAAATTTGGACTCATCAGACCAAAGCACAGATTTCCACTGGTCTAATGTCCATTCCTTGTGTTCTTTAGCCCAAGTCTCTTCTGCTTGTTGCCTGTTCTTAGCAGTGGTTTCCTAGCAGCTATTTTACCATGAAGGCCTGCTGCACAAAGTCTCCTCTTAACAGTTGTTCTAGAGATGAGAAGGTGTGTCCAAACATTTGGCCTGTACTGTATATATAGTCATGGCTGGATTGTTGGCACACTCAAATCAAAATTGTTCCAGAAATGAAGTATTTCTCCTAGAAAATTTTTGCCATTACACATGTTTCGTTTTTTTAACATTTGTGCTGGCTTCTGCTAGGCGGCACCACACTGTTATGGCGGGTGATGCTTGCTAGCATCAATCCTATTGTATTCTTGGAACCTATGGTTCTGTCCATTCTCGAAGCTACGGGGTCAATCTGTTATTTTGGTCCAGTTTGCTGTCAGTGTGGCGCCCTGGACAAGCCAGGACGTCACAGGTACTGCACCAACACACCCCACACCCCGGTTAGGCACACTGAAGCCAAACACAAAATCCTTGTTGCCTTCCTCCAGGGGCTGATGTCCACACCAGGGGGCGGGCCAGGCGGTTGGTCCCGCCCAACGAGGAGTTCACAGTCCTGGAGGCGGGAAAAGGAGTCAGATCAGTTTTGGAAGTGAAGTGGTAGAGGAGCAGACTGACAGCGTCCGGGTGTGTGGCCCGGACGGAACAGCAAGGTTGGCAGACGGTGGTGACCGTCTGCAGGAGAGGCCGATTAGAGTGAGCCGCAAGGACCGTGGATGGGCGGTGGCCCGGCGAAACCGGACCGGTGAACAAAGAGAAGCCAGCACCATCCGGCAGGGCTTACGGACCCCGACCAGGCTAGGAGTCGCCGTAAAACAGGTCAAATCCGTTAGCGAAGGGAACCTCCGGGGTTTCCCAGCAGTCAAGACCCGATTGAAGACAACAGCTCAAACCGTACTGGGAAACACAGTCACCGCCAAGGCTACAGTTCCCAGGGCCAGAGCCTGCGGGCAAAAGGGGCTCCTTCAGCACCCATCCAAGCTTGGGAGCGGGTTACCGGTGGGAACCCATTGGAACCGCAAACACAACCTAGGTGCAGGGAAAGGCAGTCACCATCAACCTGCCGGGAGGAGAAACACCGCAGCTGTCTGTGGGACCCGTCCATCCAGCCGTTTGTTTTACCGGAGACTTTGCATTCGTCATTGGCTGAGTACCACTGTGCCATGCGGCACAGCGCTGCCCCAACGATCCTGCACCTCACCAGGCCCCGTAACCCGCCTGCCCTACATCCATCCTTACCCCTCACCGGGCCCCGGGACAACTAACCCCCCTACCCACGGAGGGAAGAACCAACATCCAAGCTGCTCCCTGTCATCGCTCCCAGGATCCCCGTCCAGAGCAGCGGTGGTGTCACAACCTCACCACAACCGTGGGTGGCGTCACGGACAATATCCCTAAACCAAACCACCCCCTTTCACTCACGGGCGAGGAACGCCGCTCGAGTCCCCGGGATCCGGCCCACCGTTCGAGCCACCACCGAGCAGCAGCAGCAGTAGCCGGACCCGAGCAGTGGGTGAGCAGCACTGGGTGGGGCTGTTCTATTTAAATCCCAGAGAGCTAGCTCCCACAACCAATCAATAGAGATTCTATGCTGATTTGTGCCTCTGTCTTGTGTTTTTACCTGTTTCTTACTGTTCATTGACCTCAGCTTGACATTTTACTGTTTGCTTGTTTTTTTATTCTAGTCCTGACGTGAACTCCTGGATCTGACCCAGCTTCCTGACTATCATTCTTGCCAGCTTACGCCATCAAACAGCTGGCCTTTACCCAGGGACCCCTGCTTAAGTCCACATTATTGTACAGGGGTTAAAGGGTGAAGAACAGGGCAACCCCTGGGATCTTGTCCTTTTTGGAGCCAAGTGATTACTAACAGTTTGCACATGACAGATTGACTAGCCATACAAATTATGAATCCCCTCCAAATGGTGTTCCAAATGCAAGACCTGGCCAATATAGTCCACAGTTTTTCAGAGCAAATTCGCCATTGCGAAACTGCTCAGATCTATTCTCCTGCAGCACCTCCCTTGATCATTCCCGAATAAAAAGTTAAACTCCCTGACCAATTTTCAGGTGATTGGATAGAATTTTTTTTATTTTATTGAAAGTTTTCATCTATATTTCAGACTATCAAAAAGCACAAAAGAATATAATTACTTACAGCAAGATGGAATTGCAGCTGTATATTGCTCAGGCCAAAAAACTACTACTACTCCAGCAGGATACAGCTAAACCCCCACTAGGTGGAGGCATCACAGGTGCAGGGGGAGCCAATCACACTCACTTCCAAATATGGAGGAGGTGATGGCTGGATGGTAAAACTGCACACTAGTGGCTTGCATAGAGCACTGTTCTCACTAGCAGACGCACAGTCACTAACCCGCAGCCTATTAGGTGACGCCCATACTATTAGATCAGGTGGGTTGCCAAGCCGTACCCCCACTGCGCGCTACACAGGGACAGAAACTCTAATAGCAAGGCCTAACAAAAAGGGGCCTGGCTGTATCATGTACAAAAAAATATATGAGGTTTTTTGTTAGCGTTATGGCCATAAGATATAAGCCTACAACCCTCGTCACAGGAACTTCATGCTTGTAGGTCCCTACACTATATATAATATCATAAAGCACAAAAGAATATCATTACGTACAGCAAGATGGAATTGCAGCTGTATATTGCTCAGGCCAAAAGACTACTGCTACTCCAGCAGGATACAGCTAAACCCCCACTAGGTGGAGGCATCACAGGTGCAGGAGAAGCCAATCACACTCACTTCCAAATATGGAGGAGGTGATGGCTGGTTGGTAAAACTGCACACTAGTGGCTTGCATAGCGCACTGTTCACACTAGCAGACGCACAGTCACAAACCCGCAGCCTATTAGGTGACGCCCATACTATTAGATCAGGCAGGCTGCCAAGCCGTACCCCCACTGCGCGCTACAGAGGGACAGAAACTCTAATAGCAAGGCCTAACAAAAAGGGGCCTGGCTGTATCCTGTACAAAAAAATATATGAGGTTTTTGTTAGCGTTATGGCCATAAGACGTAAGCCTACAACCCTCGTCACGGGAACCTCATGCTTGTAGGTCCCTACACTATATATAATATCAAAAAGCACAAAAGATATATATATATATATATATATATATATATTTCAGACTATGCCTATTTTCGTCTGCTTCTGAAAACCACCGTATGGGACTCATCATTTACTTGTTGCATAGTGACCACAAGGATTGGGCCTTTGCTCTACCCACTGACTCTCCAGTGCTCAAAACAGCCAATTTGTTCTTTGAAGATTTAGGGGTCCTATTGATGACCCTTACCGAGTAGCACTGGCTGCAGTAATTCTTTTGTGGAATACAGCATAGGAGAATTTAAAGGTGGTGTCATTTGTTCATAGGCTCCAAAACTGGTGACAGATTCCCTTTAAGATATATCCTTTAATAGTAATATAGTAATCAATAGAGATGAGCAAATCTTCTGAAATTCAAATGCCATGCGATGTTCAGCTTTGCACACGCCTGCTGACACTGTGGCGTCAAACTCTGTTCACACTGCAGAGTCTGACAAGCAACCTGAGACTTCTGCATTGTTCAGCCAGAGCCGAGCGTCGGCTGGTTCAGGTTCACTGTTCTTCAGCTCTGCAGGAGTTAATCCTTGCAGACTGTTGAGTAGGACCTAAGTGCTCAGGTTGGTGATTGCCAAGTGCAGCTGTCATTTCAATATTTAACTCCTTCACACCCAGGTGATTTTCTGTTTTTGTTTTTTTTATTTTTTTTTTTGCTCCCCTTCTTCCGAGAGCTGTAACTTTTTTTTTCTGTCAATCTTCCCACGTGAGGGCTTGTTTTTTTGCGGGACGAGCTGTACTTTTAAATGAAACCATAAGTTTTACCATGTAGTAATGTGTACTGGAAAACAGCAAAAAAAAATTAAAGTGCGGAAAAACTGCAAAAAAAGTGCAATCGCACAATAGTTTTTGGGATATTTTATTCACCACGTTCACTATATGGTAAAACTGATGTGTTGGTGTGATGTCTCAGGTCAGTACAGGTTCGTAGACACCAAAAATGTACAGGTTTACTTTTATCTAAAGGGTTGAAAAAAAATCACAAGTTTGTCCAAAAAAGTGGCGTACTTTTTGCACCATTATCCAAAAACCATAGCGTTCTCATTTATCGGGATCTATGGCTCAGTGATGGCTTATTTGTTGCGTCTCAAGCTGACATTTTTAATGGCATCATTTTTACGAAGATGCTAAGTTTTGATCATCTGTTATTGCATTTTGTGCAAAATTTGTTGCGACAAAAAAACAAATGTTGGCGTTTGGACTTTTTTGTGCCGCTACGCTGTTTACTGATCAGATTAATTGATTTTATATTTTGATAGATCGGGCATTTTTGAACGCGGCGATACTAAATGTGTATATATTTTTTATTGTTTTAATCCTTTAATTTTCAATGGGCCGAATGGGGGGTGATTTGAACTTTTTTTTTTTTAACATTTTTAAAACTTTTTAAAAAATCTGATCACTCTTCCATTTCTCCAGATCACAGCTACACAGCTGAGATCTGGAGAAAAGCTGCTTTAGGCCAGAATCACACTTGCTAGTGCCTCGCGTGTAACTCGCGCGAGTCTCTCATGGTAGAACCCGGCATGGCCGCACACTCCCCTGACAGGAGCGGGTCGGTTGCATGTATCACTATGCAGCTCAGACGCTCCTGTATGCTTAGTGTGCGGCCATGCCGGGTGATTCAATGAGGGACTCACGCGAGTTACACGCGAGGCACTAGCAAGTGTGATTCTGGCCTTACTCTCACACACACGGCAGTGAGAGAAAGTGACTCATGATAGCTACAGGAGTCATGACCCTGTGCTACCATGGCAACCACCGGAAGTCACGTGACTTCCGTTGGCACTGGATAAGTTAATGCTTACTGCGGCGCACTCTTACCTCTCGCTGTCAGATTTTGACAGTGAGATATAAGGGGTTAATAGGCGCGGGTGGAGGATGATTCAACTTGCGCCTGACAGGCACACATTAGCTGTTGAAATCAGCTGACATGTGCGCAAATCGCTGCGGATTGCCCACAACAGGCGGCTGGAATTAACCTCACACGATCCATGACGTAGTACCCAGTACATCGTATGTCGTGAAGAGGTTAAGGCACTGCCTCCTTCCTGGAGGTGCTGATGATAGCTTCAGTTTTACTCCAGCAAACCTGGTGTTTTTCCTGTGTATTGTGATTTGTGCTGCACTTCTGAGTGGTGTTAGTGTTTTCCTGTTGTGCGTTACTTCCTCCCCTTTTGTGTTTCCCCCGAGTGTACATATTGTCTCTGCTGTGTGTTTGAGTGCCCTGTGTATGAGTTTCAGTTCTCCCTTATCCGTGTCATTTTGTGAGGTTTTGTCTTTGTGTTTTCCGGCCTGCCCTAAAGGTGTGGTAGAGGGGGCGTAAGATCAGGGTCAGGACAGGAGTAAGGGTCACGCTAGGGGCTTGGATCTGGTTACCATAAAACCTACCTTCGAGATAAGGGACAGCGCAGGGTCACAAGTCTTAGGGCCAGCCTAGGGGCCCCAGTATTGTCTCCATTTATGCCATGACATCAAGTTTGGAGAATTTGATCAACTGGCTCCCTCCAGTTCTGATCATCATCTTTTTAGATCGAGCTGAAGGCCGTTAAAAAAAAAGCATCAGGTGACATGAAAAGATCACATCTTGTCTATTCACCCCTAGAGGCTCCAAAGAGTCAAGACAGATGAAGAAAAAGCCATTACTGGAGAATGGGACCCAGGAGAGTACAGGTGAGAACATTTGCATCAGTTATCCTATGGGTCTACATATATGCCTGCTTATGCTATCTTTATGACTTTTGCAATGAATATAAGATACAATTCCATTGTCCCTAGTAATTTCTTCGAGTTTTATTCTTCCCTTTAACATTGACATTCTCAAGACCTCGCAATGAACAAAGTTATAGTTCCTTCCTAGAAAGAGAATTATTCAGTCTTGGAATTGAGAGGGACATAGGAAAAAAAGAATGACAGTGGTATTGTAACCTGTCTATTCATTCTATTTCTGTCATCAGTAAACACTGCTTCTTTTATAAGGGTATATGCCGTTATAAAACTTACACTGCGTGCTATACATTTTTTATGGGATGCCTCTGTATGGAAGAGCACAGCAGGCTATGTTATTCCATACATCTGAAAAAAAATGGCTCAGTGACGTATATCAGCCCAAGTTGGTGAAAAACTCTGTCTTCTAGCCTTAGCCAGGTGAACATAGATATGTATGATATACTTTATGTGTCAGAAGGTTTTTTTTTCAGTGCAAACAGGCACAATAAACTCAGCCTAACTGGAGCCTCCTAGTGTAGCTCATATCCCTACCCAAGTGCATTCATGGCTGTCTGTATACAGGTAAAGGTCACGGATGCCAGTCGAGCATAACAAGTGCTACTAGTGCCAGTGGACCCCAAAAAAATGTGTTTAAGGGAATCTGTCAGCAGGTTTTTAATACCTCAACTGACAGATGCATGATGTAGTTAAAGAGATCCTGAATCCAACAATGTATCCCTTAGGTTACTGGGTGCAGCGGTTCTGAAACAACCAGAATTTTTAGATTTAGTCATCTAGTAGAGTTGAGAAAACTGTCCCTGCCCTCACCAGGTTCTCTATAGAGATTGTATATTAACAATGAGGTGTCAATCAGAGGACGGGGCGTGCCGGACTGCCCTGCGTGTGACATTGTAGTCAAAGCACTAATAAAAGTCCTACTGCTTAAACAAACATAGAAAACTTTAGAGGACTGTCAAAAAACAGTTTAGCCGATGGTTCAGCCATAATCTATCTTGCCCAAATCTCCCATACACTAGCGCACTGTTTCTGCTGCCCCATATCTCTGGCTACGGATTATCTAAAATTGGACATACAGGATCCTTAACTTTCCCAACAATCTGTAATGGGTCCTGTGATGGTGGGATATGGGGGAGGTGTATCTTGCTGTACAGATTCCTATTTTATGCTTGGTTCACTATCCATTGTTTGTACTGCTTCTGTGTACATTGTATTGTTTGTAAGCAATCACCCCCTATAGTGCAAGGTTATAGCCTCTTGCGGCGCTTCCGTCCCTGGGTGTGGCATAGAATCCACCTACTGTAAACTCTCTGCTTACCTGGGAGATTCAGTCCGTCTGTTGGGAACTTGAAGAGAGAAGGAAGAAGATTGAAGCTCTGAGGGAAGCTGTGGCTTCTCAGAGACCTGGACATTTATTTATCGCTTAACGGACTATATTTGTGTTACTGGACTAATTTTACCCACTGTTTTGTGGATTATCTTATGGACCGTTTTGATTTGCTTGGAATAAATGCTGTTTGGATTGCACAGCCATCTCTCGCTCTGTTGATCGTGTGATATGGAAGAAGGACCCCGTGACAGGTCCCATACACATTAGACTGATGGAGGAACACATCATTGTTGGCTGGTTCAACTGACTTTCCTATAATGTGTAAGGGAGCCTTTAGAGTCACCACAAAAAGGTTTCCATCAGTGCAGTTCTTAACCTCCATGGATTTCTCACTAGGATAGAATCACTAGGATAGAATCAGCAAAATGTACAATAGGCTACCCATCCTGTCCAGTTGTGCTGCTATAAGTCCCTGAGGAGCCCCCCTCTACCACAGCTGCCTTTGCCTACATGAAGATGCACTAGTTACTTTGCAAAAAACCTTCCTGTGCCTCTGTTGGTCCTTAAGACTACTACCCTGTTTCCCCAAAAACAATAGCCACCCCAAAAATAAGCCCTACTAGGATTTTTGGGGCTTTTTTGAGCATGCCTAAAATATAAGCCCTACTCAAAAAATAAGCCCTACATGCAGTTCCATAAGGAAGTGTCGAAACAGCTAAAATAGTTAAAGAATAGAGCAAGACAATTCATCAGAGAAAGCAGACATCACCAAAAGAAAGCAGAGACCCCCCTCCCAAAAAAGCCCAAAAGAAAATAAAACGCACTCACCAGACCCCAAATTATTACAGTTGGCAAGTGCTGATGGTGGATGGGCTCTCACACACAGATCTGCATTCCTGTCAGGTCCCTCGCCGATCCAGCTGCATTGCACTGCAGCTGACATACAGATTGGGTACCAGCATCACCCTGCACGAGTGATACTGCTTCCAGTCACCAGGGGGAGCCAACCGCTGTAGAACACATGGGGACCTGACCGTGACAGAGACTTGTATGTGAGAGCCCATTCACCTGCCAACGCTAATTGTTTTGGGTCTGGTAGGTGCGATTTTTTTAGCGGGTGTCTGCTTTCTTTTGGGGGTAAACATAGAAGCACATAGAGAATAATACATTGAGGCTATGTCCGCACGTTGCGTCGGAGTAACTGCAGTTTATTCTGCACGTTTTCCTTCCCTTGGTTTTTGACCAAATGACTTTTGACAATTTTTAGCACTAAAAACGCATGCGTTTTTACTGCGTTTTTAGTGCGTTTTTAGCGCTTTTTACCTGCGTTTTCACCTGCGTTTCTGCAGATGCGTTTTTGAGATCAAGACACTGAGAAATAAAGTTGAATTAGTCAAAAATAATGAAAAAAGAGAAAAAAAGTATAAAATTAACTTTTAATAAAATTATATAGGAAATTAACAATTTTAATGTAATAATAGTGGTTATGCACATTTTAACAGAAAAATAGCTAAAGTTTATTATTTATTTACATTTAAATTTTTGGTTATTGTGTGTGTGTAAAGGAACATTAGAACCCATTAATTTTTGGCCAGAAAAGCACAAAAACGCAGTTGAAAAGCAGGTAAAAAGCATGAAAACGCAGGAATTGTGATTTTGGTTGCTTTTTGCCATTTCTCATTGACTCCAATGTTAAGGAAACGCTGCAGAAATGGCAAAAACAACTGACATGCTGCTTCTTTTTCAGCATGGTTTTTGACCACAAATATGCAAATGAAACGCTGCAGAAAAAAAAGCAAAGTGCAGACAGGATTTCTGCTTTTCCCATAGACTTTGCTGGAAATCAAAAACGCATGCGTTTTTGCCCAAAAACGCTGCTTTCAAAAACGCTGCAGAAACGCGGTAAAAAAAGCAACGTGCGAACATAGCCTAAAGCAGGAAATTTAAACCTTTGTAAATATGATATGTACTCTCCACTATAGGGCTGGTTTCTGCATCACGGGAATAATAAATCAGATAAGACAATGTGTATCCGAGCCAGTAATAGGATTAACACAAAATGTTGATGTTCCAGAATGTGATGATGATTAGATTTGAATAAATGTTGATTTTTTTTGTTCATTAGTAAATGTGGAGTGTTATTTACAGGAAAATATAAAACATCCTCTGAAAATAAGTCCTAGCGCATCTTTTGGAGCAAAAAATAATATAAGACCCTATCTTATTTTCGGGAAAACATGGTATACCACTGGTCTTCACAGATATCGACTTTCTATGCCTCTACATAACAAACAACTAAATGGTCCTATATCCAACAGGGAAATAACAGCAGAAGCGATTGCACAGTGCAGGCATAAAGCTCCCTAGGAGAACTAGTAAAATCAATAAAAATGGAAAAAAAAGTTTTTAAAAATATGAAAAAAACCCCAAACCAACCTAAAAGTTCAAATCACCCCCCTTTTGCCACAATAATAAAACAATAATAAAAAAATTACACATATTTGGTAACGCCGCTTTCAGAAATACCCGATCTAAAAAATATCATAGCGAGAAAAAAAATCAATTCACCAGAATTACGTTTTTTTTTGGTTGCCGCAACATTGCATTAAAATGCAATAACAGGCGATCAAAACATCACATCTATGCAAAAAAGTATGACTAAAAACATTAGCTCAAGACGCAAAAAATAAGCCATCACTTCACCCCAGATCCTGGAAAATGAGAATGTTATGGGTCTCGGAAAATGGTGATAAAAGAGCAGTTCTTTTTTTTTTTTACAAATTTCAAATTTTTTTCACCACTTAAATCCAATATATAAAGCTGAGCGTATGTACGTATGTGTATGTATGTATGTATGTACGTATGTGTATGTGTGTATGTGGCGCCCCAGGACCTGGTCGCCACAACAGCATTGCCCTCCCAAAAGGGTTAATGCTGAGCCTGGAGGTAATTGGGAGATCTATTGGCCAGTAAGTTAACACTCAACACAGTTCTCCCTCCGGCCAGCAGGGGGAGCTCTGAACCTGGAACTTCAGGGAGCATTCCTTAAGTCTGGCTGGAAGGAGGAAGTGTTAGTTAGTTTGGAGACAGGAGTGAAAGAGTGCAGACGCAGAGTAGTGCTGCCTTGTAAACTGGGGCCTAGAGCTGGGATAGCTTGGCCCAGTGAAGCAAGGGGAGCAGAGAGGCACAGCAGAGACTCGGACATCGGAGTCTGTAGTTGCCAGGGCATAAAATCCATCCCTGGTAGCTGAATCCGGAGGGCAGGAGAGCTGTAAGCCCCCTGCCCCAGAAGCAATCTGAAGGTACAACTGCATCCCAAGGGCCTGGTGTGGGCTCCAGCAGAGAAGCACCAGAGAGGGCCTGCGCAGTCTACCACACAGAAGAGGGGACGAACAACAAGTCCCAGCAGCAAGAGGGCAATTGCTAACCCAAAGTGCAGTGTCCTAAAACAGCAGAGAAAGATTAAGGAGTAGGCCTCATACTCAACTGGCCAAAGATCACCCCAGGCACTTCCAGGCCGGCCGGATCATCTATACCATCTGTGACGGTCTCCCTGGACTAAGTTTCTGCCGAGTAAAAGAGGAGAAGGTAAAGAGACTACTGTTTGTGCCTGTTTCTTTCATTGCTTGTCGGCCCTGCACCGTGTTAGTCACGCAGCACCATAGACTTCCACAAGCACCAACTGTGCCCCGGGCATTGCTCCACCTGTGGGGAGCAGTACTAACATTGCTGCCATAACATCATCCCGGTGGCCTCACACAGCAGCGGCGGCTTAATAGCCGCATACCACAGGTGGCGTCACGAACACAAACATTAAAGTCATCAGCCACATATTCAACTGACACCCACCAGGGCCACGGAGCCGGGCCCAGCCACCACTGACTACCACCGGACTAGTCCGGCCCGGCACCGGGTGTCCCATAGCCCTGGGGTGGGCGAGTCAACTTTTGGCGTCACGAACAGGATTTCGTGCCCGGTCACACCGGGTACTGTGCGCCTGAAGAACTGTGTAAAAGACTGTGTACTGGTTGTAAATTGCCGCCGCCATTAGCCGCGCCGAGCGCAGGAAGAAGGGGGGCGTGCCTGACAAAGAGCGCGAAGGGAGCGCGCCATCAGAGCAGAGCGCTGTTAACCCCGCGCGACCCGGAAGAAAATTTGAAAAGTGAACGGAGCCTGGTAAGGTTCACTAAGGGGGAGGAAGATGTCCGAATCCGAGGGAGAGCAGGTGGCTGCCATCGCCCAGGGCGCCGCAGCACCGGCCGAAGTAGTCCCAGTCGCCGTCGCCCCAGCCCCCACTATAGCGCCGGTAATGCCGATCACCATGCCGTACATACCAGGAGCAGAATGGCTGCCGCAGTACTCCGGGGAGTCCCATACCTTGAGTGACTTCAGAGAAAGCCTGCACAGCTTGTTCCGGGTGTATCCTCTGACTGAGAGCCAGAAGGTGGGCATATTAATGGGACAGCTAGCCGGCGCAGCCCAGCGTGAAGCGAAGTCCTGGCCTGATACAGATAAAGGGACAGCAGCCCAGATACTGGCCAAACTAAAGAGCGCTTTTGACACCCGCACCGCAGCAGAGATAAAGATGAGATTCTTTGGGTGCAAGCAACGGGCCACAGACAGCATAAGGGACTATGCCTTAAACTTGCAGGAGGCCCTGAAAGCAGTTAAACAGGTGGACCCAGAGAGTGTACGTGAAGAAGACAAACTCCTAACTGAGCAGTTCATAGAAGGGCTCCTGTCAGACGCCCACAGGACACAGCTGCGTATCATGGTCCTGCAGAACCCTGCTCTGGACTTTGCAAAGTTTAAGGACCAGGCCATCAGGGTACTGAGAGAATCTACACCGAATGACCCAGTACCCCTCCGGCCTCTTGCTATCACGTACCCCGGGGTGGTGCCTGCAACACGAGCCACTGCAGGGGCTGAGGCGCAGTCCCTGGATAAGGATCCCACGGCAGAGCTCAGACAGCAGTTCCAGGAGCTGACCAAGACTGTGGCTGCCCTTGCCAAGACCGTGCAGTCTCTACAAATGACCCCCTCGCCTGCAAAAATCGAGTTGGCCTCCAGCCCAGAAGACGTCCCATGGATGCGACAGAGGAGGATTCCGCCGACCCGAGGCAGAGACACAGACCGGTATGATTCAACAGGACAACCGATCTGCCGCCACTGCAACCAGGCGGGCCACATTGCACGACGCTGTCCTTTAAACGGGCTGAGCCTGGGGCCAGGAGCCAACCCCCAGGTGTGAGGAAGCCCGGCTCAAACCCCAGCCGCAGCAAGTATGTGGGAGGACGACCGGTCCTTCCCATTGTGCTGGATGGGATCCCTTTGAATGCCCTCCTGGATACGGGGTCCCAGGTAACAACCATCCCCCACAAACTGTACAAAAGATATTGGGCTGATTCAGACATTGACCATGGCCCAGATGATGATTTAACGATTGTGGCCAGTAATGGTCAGCCCTTACCTCAAATTGGGTACAAAGAAGTAACCATTAAAGTGGGGCGGGTGGAATTGCCATGTCAGGGGATGATAATTGTAGATATTGATCGCAAAGAATCTGACCCACTGCTAACCCTTGGTACAAATGTGATAGAAAATTGTATTGCCGAAGTGATAATTTTGTTGCAACAGGCGTCTGAAACTGCCAGCTCCGGGCAGCAGCGTGTCCTACAGAGGGAGATCAGAGCCCTGATGAGGAGGCAGCAAGTAGAGCTAGCCGGAGGAGAAATTGGCAGTGTGAGGGTAAGTGACCCCCTCCCCATTGTAATACCCCCAAGAAGTGAAATGTTGATATGGTGTCGGGCAGCAATAGGCCTCAAGGGTCAGGATTACCATGCCTTGGTAGAACCAGTGTATTCAGACAGTAGGCCTGGAGTCCTGATAGCCAGAGGGGTAGCGGACGTCCGCAAGGGGAGAGTGCCCGTCCGTGTCCTGAATTGTGGGGAGGAGGAGGCCAAATTGCCCCGGTACGCCACTGTAGCAAAACTGTACACTGTCAGTAACAATACCATTAATGCAGTGGAACCCTTGATCCCGTCCGACCAGGCGGAAGACAATGGCTCCAAGGGGCAGCCGGAAGACTGGTGCCAAAAATTACATGTAGGCACCGACTCCACCCCCTCGCACCAAAAGCATGGGGTTTACCGGGTGGTACAGGAGTACGAGCGGGTCTTCAGCAAACACCCCCTAGATTTTGGGCAGGTGAAAGGGGTTAAACATCAAATCCCCACGGGTGATCATCATCCCATTAAAGAGAGATACCGCCCTGTACCCCCCGCACAGTATCAGTGTGCCAAGGAAATGTTACGGGAAATGAAGGAGGCTGGGGTTATCAGAGATAGTTGTAGCCCCTGGGCAGCTCCACTAGTGCTCGTAAAGAAAAAATATGGTACGATGAGAATGTGTGTAGATTACAGGCAAATTAACCGCATTACACATAAAGATGCTTATCCACTGCCCAGAATAGAGGAGTCACTAACAGCCTTAAAGTCAGCTAACTATTTCTCCACCTTGGATCTCACCAGTGGGTATTGGCAGGTTCCCGTGGCAGAGGCGGACAAAGAGAAGACTGCATTCACGACACCAATGGGTCTCTGTGAGTTCAACTGTATGCCATTCGGGCTCTGCAACGCCCCAGGGACATTCCAAAGGTTGATGGAGTGCTGCTTGGGCCATCACAACTTTGAAACCGTGCTGTTGTACCTGGATGACGTAATAGTCTACTCCAAGACTTATGAGGACCACCTGAAGCACTTAGCAGAAGTGTTTGAATCCTTGTCGAAATATGGCCTGAAGATCAAGCCGTCCAAATGTCACCTCTTGAAGCCAAAGGTACAGTACCTGGGTCATGTGGTCAGCGCAGAAGGTGTGGCACCTGATCCGGAGAAAGTCACTGTAATCAAGGACTGGCCAAGACCCACCACAGTGAAGGAGGTGCGGCAGTTCCTTGGACTGGTGGGCTACTACCGAAGGTTCATTGATGGTTTCACCAAGATAGCAGCGCCCCTTCAAGATCTCCTGGTGGGCCAGCCAAAGCAGGCTAAGAAGCAGAGCCCTCCATTTGAATGGAGCAGCCAACTGGAAACATCCTTTGTCCGGCTGAAAGGGGCTCTCACGGGAGAAGAAATTCTGGCCTACCCTGACTACAGCCAACCGTTTGTACTGTATACAGACGCCAGCAACGTGGGACTGGGAGCAGTTCTGTCCCAGGTACAGGGAGGCAGAGAGAGGGTGATAGCGTACGCCAGTAGGAAGCTTCGGCCCACAGAAAGGAATCCAGAAAACTACAGTTCCTTCAAGCTGGAGTTCCTCGCTATTGTTTGGGCAGTGACTGAACGCTTCAAGCACTATCTGGCATCGGCCAAGTTCACCATCTTCACGGACAACAATCCGTTGACACACCTGGCAACAGCCAAGTTAGGTGTGATGGAACAGCGATGGATGGCCCGGCTGTCTAACTTTGACTTTACCATCAAGTATCGGGCTGGCAAGAAGAATAACAATGCTGATGCGCTGTCCAGAATGCCTCACTTGCCCGAGTCTGGAGAAGACATGGATGAACTCGAAGAGATAGAGTTACCGGCTTTTCATCACCAAGGTGTGTCCCAGTGTGAGCATGCTGTAGGAGTGAAGCGCTCAAGCCAGCACGGGGTCTCGGTCAACCCCTTACTCCACCATAATTGGGAAGAAACACAGAACGGTGACCCGGCCGTGCGATTGGTCAAAGAGAAGCTAGCGCAAGCTGAGACCCATCTTGGCCCAGACGCTCCAGAGGAAGCCCAGCAGCTGTGGAAGGAGAGGGGACGACTGTTCACCTACCAAGGGAAGCTCTGCAAGAGATATGTCAACTATCGAACAAATGAACTTGTCTGGCAGATAGTGGTTCCGCAGAGAGATGCTCCAATGGTCCTAGCAGCGTATCATGATAACGCAGGACACTTCGGGTGGAAGAAGTTGGAAGCCCTACTCCGTGATCGGTTCTATTGGGTGCACATGAGAAAGATGATCGAGAAGTGGTGCCGAGACTGTGGCCCGTGTAACCTGAGGCGGAAAGACGATGCCAGCCAAAGGTCTCCCCTACAGCCAATTGTCACAAAGCAGCCCCTGGAGTTGGTGGCCCTGGACCACATGAAGTTAACACCAAGCCGGTCAGGCTATGTGTACGCCCTCACCATTGTGGACCATTACTCTCGTTTCCTGGTAGTAGTGCCTGTGAAGGACCAGACAGCCAGGACAGCAGCTAGAGCGTTCCAGGCATCCTTTTGTCGACCTCACGGCTATCCGGAAAGGGTACTGACTGATCAGGGTCCTGCATTCGAGGCTGAAGTGTTCCAAGAGTTCTGTAACATGTACGGTTGTAAGAAAATCCGAACCACACCGTACCACCCCCAAACCAATGGACTGTGCGAGAAAATGAACCATGTGGTTATTGATATGCTGAAGACCCTGCCGCTGGAGGAAAGGAACCAATGGCCAGAAAAGTTGCCAGATCTGGTAGACCTGTACAACCACATCCCAGTGAATTCGACCAACTGCAGCCCCGCTTACCTGATGCGAGCCAGACCAGGCAAGTTGCCTGTAGACTTTGAGATGGGGACTGTGTCGCCTGAGGCGGTTCAAGAAATAGAGGATTGGGATACAGAACGGCAGCAGCGGTACCGTAAGGTCCAGGAGTGCGTAGAGAGGAGCCTGTCTCAAGCAAGAACGAGGCAAGAACAGCATTACAATCAAACAGCCCCAGCAACTCCCTTAGCACCTGGAGAACAAGTCCTCAAGAAGAAGCGGAAGACGCATAAATTGGATGATCAGTGGGAAAACGAGCCCTACACCATTATCCCCTCCAACTTTGACAATAGTAAGGTATGCCTCATAAGCAAAGATGAAGGCAAGACCTATCAAGCAATTTCCCGAGACCGCCTGAAAGCGTGCCCTGAACGGTGCAGAATCCAAAGAGAAATGGAAGGAGTACAAGGAAGTCCCCAAAGTCAAGAGAAAGGAGGGGAGATGATTCAAACCATCCTTGGAAAGTTCCCCAAAACTTGGACCCGAATAAACAATGCCATAGTGGTACCAGTTTTGACGTTTCCGCAGTTGGTCGAGCCAGAAACAGAAAAGGTTCCGGATCCACCTAAAGAATCGTCCGCTCCGGCACGAGATGACACGCCAGCAGTGGAGCAGGAGGATCAACCCCCTGTCAGTGGTGAACCTGTCATACCCTTGGCGACTCCTAGATCACAAAGGCAACCATCACGCTTACCTATGGGGGTTAGGCCCACCTGTAGTGCTGAGATAGAAGACGCACCACGTAGTCAGGGGCAAACACCAGAGCTACGTAGGTCCCAGCGCAGCACTCGGGGACAACCCCCTCTAAGGTATAGGGAGTCAACTGTATAAGGGAAAGAGTACTTATTAGGATGTAAATAGTTATGCAAAATGTCTGCCATGTTGTGTACAAAATGTTTTCGTTTTCTTTGATTGTGAAAATGGACAATTGGGCCACTGGACTATGGGTGGCCAACACCTAAATTGTTCATAGTTAGCACCAGTGTGCTCAACACCCCTGAAGAAAAACCCGTCCGGCGTGCATAGAGTGGGGTCATCAATGCTCTGACGCACGCCCAGAGCCTACGTTGGGGGTTTGAACGCGGCGGGTCCCCCATGGAGCAGTGTAATGGACACCCGGCAGGGAGCCACACTGGACTCTTATAGTAATGTTTAAGGTTGTAACGTTAAAGTAATTGCGCCTCCCATAATGGGATGAAATGTTCTAACATGTCATGTTTGTCTCTACAGTCCGGGAGTACTGAATTTAACTAAGGGGGAGTGTGGCGCCCCAGGACCTGGTCGCCACAACAGCATTGCCCTCCCAAAAGGGTTAATGCTGAGCCTGGAGGTAATTGGGAGATCTATTGGCCAGTAAGTTAACACTCAACACAGTTCTCCCTCCGGCCAGCAGGGGGAGCTCTGAACCTGGAACTTCAGGGAGCATTCCTTAAGTCTGGCTGGAAGGAGGAAGTGTTAGTTAGTTTGGAGACAGGAGTGAAAGAGTGCAGACGCAGAGTAGTGCTGCCTTGTAAAATGGGGCCTAGAGCTGGGATAGCTTGGCCCAGTGAAGCAAGGGGAGCAGAGAGGCACAGCAGAGACTCGGACATCGGAGTCTGTAGTTGCCAGGGCATAAAATCCATCCCTGGTAGCTGAATCCGGAGGGCAGGAGAGCTGTAAGCCCCCTGCCCCAGAAGCAATCTGAAGGTACAACTGCATCCCAAGGGCCTGGTGTGGGCTCCAGCAGAGAAGCACCAGATTGGGCCTGCGCAGTCTACCACACAGAAGAGGGGACGAACAACAAGTCCCAGCAGCAAGAGGGCAATTGCTAACCCAAAGTGCAGTGTCCTAAAACAGCAGAGAAAGATTAAGGAGTAGGCCTCATACTCAACTGGCCAAAGATCACCCCAGGCACTTCCAGGCCGGCCGGATCATCTATACCATCTGTGACGGTCTCCCTGGACTAAGTTTCTGCCGAGTAAAAGAGGAGAAGGTAAAGAGACTACTGTTTGTGCCTGTTTCTTTCATTGCTTGTCGGCCCTGCACCGTGTTAGTCACGCAGCACCATAGACTTCCACAAGCACCAACTGTGCCCCGGGCATTGCTCCACCTGTGGGGAGCAGTACTAACATTGCTGCCATAACATCATCCCGGTGGCCTCACACAGCAGCGGCGGCTTAATAGCCGCATACCACAGGTGGCGTCACGAACACAAACATTAAAGTCATCAGCCACATATTCAACTGACACCCACCAGGGCCACGGAGCCGGGCCCAGCCACCACTGACTACCACCGGACTAGTCCGGCCCGGCACCGGGTGTCCCATAGCCCTGGGGTGGGCGAGTCATGTATGTATGTATGTATGTATGTACGTATGTGTATGTATGTATGTATGTATGTGTGTGTGTATGTCCGCTAAAGGAATCCGCACCGTCGCATTTACAATCACGAAATTTTGCACAGACGCCTCATGTGACCCAGGGAACGTCGTAGACTACATATAGAGACCGACGGGGAAGAGACAGAGACAGACGGTGAAAGAAACAGATCTGGAAAGAGACAGACCTGGAAAGAGACAGATCTGGAAAGAGACAGATCTGGAAAGAGACAGGCAGCCAGGGAAAGACACAGACAGAGAGACAGACAAAGACAGATGGTGAAAAAGACAGACCTTGATTAAGACAGACAAGGAAAGAGACAGAGAAATAGAGACAGACAAGGAAAGAGACAGGCAGACAGGGAAAGAGACAGACAGGAAAAGACACAGACAAAGAGAAGGACAAAGACAGACAGGGAAAGAGACAGACCTGGGAAAGAGATAGTTCTGGAAAGAGACAGATGGGGAAAGAAACAGAGAGATAGAGACAGACAAAGAAAGAGACAGACAGAGACAAGCAGACCTTGAAAGAGACAGACCTGGAAAGAGACAGACCTGGAAAGAGACAGACGGGGAAAGAGACAGACCTGGAAAGAGACAGACCTGGAAAGAGACAGACCTGGAAAGAAACAGACCTGGAAAGAGACAGACAGAGAGACAGACAAAGATAGATTGGGAAAGAGACAGACCTGGAAAGAGATAGACCTGGAAAGAGACATATGGGGAAAGAGACAGATGGGAAAAGAGACAGACCTGGAAAGAGACAGATGGGGAAAGAGACAAACCTGGAAAGAGACAGGCCTTGAAAGAGACAGACCTTGAAAGAGACAGACCTTGAAAGAGATAGACCTTGAAAGAGATAGACCTGGAAAGAGACAGATGGGGAAAAAGACAGACCTGGAAAGAGACAGACCTGGAAATAGACAGATGGGGATAGAGACAGACCTGGAAAGAGACAGATGGGGAAAGAGACAGACAGAGAGAGACAAAGACAGATGGGGAAAGAGACAGACTGGGAAAGAGAGACAATAGGTTTTGGAAAGGTGTTTCCTGTCCAGCAACATGTCCAAGGATGGTTTAGTTAAAATTTCATTTTATTTTAGAAAAAAACCATAAAACTAACATGACATTAGTCGACATCCAGAGCAGATAAAAAACGTCTTATGCGTTTCAAGCCAGTGTGGCTCTTAATCTTAGACCAAGTCTAAGGGGTACTGTGCACACTACGGCATCTCAAGCCGATGCTGCGATGCCGAGCGCGATAGTCCCCGCCCCCATCGCAACAGCGATATCTTGTGATTGCTGCCGTAGCGAACCTTTCCAAAACCTATTGCCATTCCACTCCTGAACACGGAGCCCACCTCCTTGCACTGTCCTGGACAGAGGAACCAGTTCTACTGATTACCGGGTGAGCTGAAAAAAACCTTTTTACCTTTATTACCTGTTGGGAAAAAGAGAGACAGACAGATACAGATATAGAGACAGACACAGAGATAGAGACAGACTGATACAAAGACAGACAGAGAGATAGAAACAGACAGACAAGGAAAGAGACAGACAGACAGCGACACACAGACAGAGACTGGAAGAGAGACAGTTACTATCCCGGGCAACACACGGGTACTACAGCTAGTCTGATATAAAGCCGAGTGTATGTTTGTGTGTATGTATGTATGTATGTATGTGTTTATGTCTGCTAAAGGAATTCGCACCGTCGTATGTACAATCACAAAATTTTGCACAGACACTCCATTTGACTCAGGGAACGTCATAGACTATGTTTTGAGGGGAAATATTAATGCTGCGCTTAACATTTACTCGCCAAAAAACCTGCCTGCATTAAAGTCAATCGAGCTGGGGGCTACAGTGCAGTCAGAACTTCAGAAGAATGCGCAGCCACGCCCTTAAATGGAATGTTGGCATGTCACAATGCAGCCAGGGAAAGAAACAGACAGAGACAGGGAAAGAGACAGACAGGGAAAGAGACAGACAGGGAAAGAGACAAACAGACAGACAGGGAAAGAGACAGATAGACAGGGATAGAGACAGATACAGACAAAATTGACAGACAGGGAAAGACATGGGAAGAGACAGAGAGAAAGACAGGGAAAGAGATAAAGAGACAGATAGGGAAAGAGAGAGACAGACACAGACAAAGAGGCAGACAGGGAAGGAGACAGACAGGGAAACACAGACTTTAAAATACTATAGAAGGGAAAGAAAGCGCAATAGGGTCTTACCCGTTATGAGGGTAGAAGGAAATAAGGAATGTTACACTCACCTGGTGAGGTTGTGCTAGTCACAACCCCTTATGATCGCTTGTGAGTGTCCTGGTAGTTCAGCAGCGACCCCGTAAAGGCATATAATATATATAGTTGAAACATAGAAAACGGGTTTAATGCCGTGCTAAAGATCACAGATGCTGTATATTTAAACATTTCTCTTTTATTTCACAGTTCTACGCTGAAACGCGTAGAACTGTGAAATAAAAGAGACATTTTTATATATACAGTATCTGTGGTCTTTAGCGCGGCATTAAACCCGTTTTCTATGTTTCAACTATATATATTATAGGGAAACACAGGGAAAGAGACAGACAGTCACAGACAGGGAAAGAGATAGAGAGACAGACAGTGAAAGAGACAGGCAGACAGACAAGAAAAGAGACAGACAAAGAGATAAAGACAGACAGACAGACACACACAGACAGAGAGAGACAGACAGAGGGGGAGACAGACAAAGACTAGGAGAGAAACAGATAGACAGTTATTGTCCAGGGCAACGCCGGGTGCTACAGCTAGTTAAAAATAAAAACTATACATTTGGTATCTACGAACTCATACTGACCTGAGGAATCATACTGACATGTCAGTTTTTCCATATAGTGAGCACGGTAAAGAAAAAAACTAAAAATAATAGTGGAATAGCTCTTTTTTTGCAAATTCGTCGCCCTGGGAATTTGTTTCAGTACAATATAGCGTATAATGAACGGTGTCTTTTAAAAGTACATCTCATCCTGCAAAAAACAAGAACTCATATGGTTATATTGATGCAAAAATAAAAAAATTATGGCTCTTGGAATACGGGGATGAAAAAAACGAAAACGAAAAATTGAAAATCGCCCAGGGTAAAGGGGTAAAGGGAACAGATTGTGTGATTGTATGTGAGATCTGATTGTATGTGTGTGCGCGTTCCACTGCAAGTCCTCCCATTCGGCATCTAGTGAGTATGATTGTGGGGTCTTCTCCCTTCTTTCTTCTCTTTTTTGGGGGTGTCTGCCTTCTATAATGAAGTGTCCTGCAGTATTCTTTAAGCATTTTAGCTGCATGGACACTTCATTATTGAACCGCAACTAGGTCTTAAGGCCGTTTACACGCAACAATATCGCTGGCGATCTCGTTAGCGATGTGACATGCCCAGATCGTTGCTACGATTTGCCCAAATCGCTCATAGGTCGTTTTGTAGCGGTCACACGTACCCATCTCAGAAACGACGCAACATCGTTCAGCGATATATTGTTTGACCAAGGAGGTCGTGTGGACACCATCACACAGCATTCCTCCCAACAATTCTGGCAACGACAGAGGCGTATAATTGTCCATAGCATACACCCTGGCGTGACACCAATCAGAGCGGAGGAGGCGTGGAGCAAGGCTCGTAATTTCACGCCCGCGTCGCTGATGACAGACGCACTAACGATGTTGTTCGTCGTTGGCAGGGTGTCAAACGTAGCAATATGTCTGCTGCGTTCGCAATGACGAACAATATTTTGAAAATGAACGACGTGTCAACGATCAACGATTTTCGCTAGTTTTGCGATCGTTCGGAGTCGCTCGCTAACGACGACGGAAGTGCGTCACGAAAACCGTGACCCCGACGACATATCGTCAGATAAATGGTAGAGTCTAACGGGGCCTTTATTTTCAGAGTAGGGCTTAAATTTAAACCCTACACTGAAAATGCTGAAAATTCCTGCTAAGGCTTGATTTTTGGGGAGGGCTTATTTTTTGGAAAAACACGATACCTGCCTGTTAGGCACATGGTAAAAGAAGACCTGTATATCCCCTTTAATGGTGGAAGGGTTGCCCGTTTATATATCTTGATAACATTTAGGAATTAGTGAGATACAGCACAAATTATCAAGGCTAATTGAAGTTCCAGTGTTTTATACTGTAGAAGTTTGAAAAATATTTTGTGACTAAACTGCATATTATTCCTTTAATGACATAAGACATCATTGTGTAGGGTATCTGCTTAATGGCTAAGTGCTTTGCTTGTATCGCATCCCCCATACATAACTATAAGCAGAAGCAGCAGTTAGGCATAATCTTACTAATTTCTTTAATGATTCCTTCTAATGCATTTGCTTCTGATTGAAGACACATTATCCTCATAAAGAGCCCTGTGGTCAATCTTTATCTCACTAGTAACTGATCAAAATGTACATCCCAGAAGCCGCTGTCCCAGCATTGGGATGTAACCGAAGCTCACGATGAGCACAGAGGATTCCAGGGACCTCAGCCCCGGCCACATGATATAGTAATTGCTGGGATTCCAGTCCCTGATCATATTAAGGGGGTGACACAACGCCCTGGCTTCCTGAATCCCACTATTATATCATCGTCCATTCAACAAGAAATGTATTTTTAGGTCCCTTTCGTCAGCAGCCGTAATGCTTTTATTTCTCAGTTCCTTGGCTCCATCTAGAACTTCCCTTTCAAATTTGATTTTTATTAACGGAACGTCTGAGGCTTTGGCCGCGGAGGGGATTTGTTATTGCTTTGTGTGTTGTGCTGCTTGTCCTACTTGTGAAAAACTCTCTGAACGGTTCTTTCTACTGAAATAGATTCAACAGATATCGTCTTGGTTAGTTTTCTCCTAATATACTGTACTTTGTGCATTACAGTAATTCCTTATAGCTTTGAAGGAAACCTGATGTTGAAATACATACAATAAAGTAGACTGATTATAAGTTGGAGGATTTACATTGCAGTGCCAGTAGATGGTGCTGTTCTATTTGTTGATACTTAAAGTGTAACTGTTGTTTTTATTTTTTTTTATAAATGAATAGCATACATGAAAATAAGTTACTTTGTAATATATCTTATCAGATAAATATGCTTCTTTCTCTGCCAGAATTCATAATTCAATATCAAAATTCTCAATTCTATAGTCAAATCTGTATTCAGTGAAGACTTTCCCATTACTGAGATAGGAGATGGCAGTTGATGCTGATGAGATTCTATGTAGATAGAAAGGGGAGGAGGTGGATGCTAAATGCAGATTTAGGAGCTGGAAGCAGTGGGAAGAGCTAGAGGCAGAGAGAGGAGCTAGAGGCAGAGAGAGGAGCTAGAAGCAGAGAGAGGAGCTAGAGGCAGTGGGAAGAGCTAGAGGCAGAGAGAGGAGCTAGAAGCAGTGGAAGAGCTAGAGGCAGAGAGAGGAGCTAGAGGCAGAGGGAGGAACTAAAGGCAGAGGGAGGAGCTGGAGGCGGAGTGAGGAGCTGGAGGCAGAGGGAGGAGCTAGAAGCAGTGGGAAGAGCTAGAGGCAGAGGGAAGAGCTAGAGGCAGAAAGAAGAGCTAGAGGCAGAGGGAGGAGCTAGAGGCAGTGGGAAAAGCTAGAGGCAGAGAGAGAAGCTAGATGCAGAGGGAGGAGCTAGAGGCAGTGGGAAGAGCTAGAGGCAGTGGGAAGAGCTAGAGGCAGTGGGAAGAGCTAGAGGCAGAGAAAGGAGCGAGAGGCAGGGGGAGGAGCTAGAGTTAGTTTGAAGAACTAGAGGCAGAGAGAGGAGCTAGAGGTAGTGGGAAGAACTAGAGGTAGAAGGAGGAGCTAGAGGAAGAGGGAGGAGCTAGAAGTAGTGGGAAGAGCTAGAGGCATAGAGAGGAGCTAGAGGCAGAGAGAGGAGCTAGAGGCAGTGGGAAGAGCTAGAGGCAGAGAGAAGATCTAGAGGCAGAGGGAGGAGCTAGAGGCAGAGAGAGGAGGTAGAGGCAGTGGGAAGAGCTAGAGACAGAGGGAAGAGCTAGAGGCAGAGGGAGGAGCTAGACGTAGAGGGAGGAGCTAGAGGCAGAGGGAGGAGCTAGAGGCAGTGGGAAGAGCTAGAGGCAGTGGGAAGAGCTAGAGGCAGAGAGCGGAGCTAGAAGCAGAGGGAGGAGCTAGAGGCAGTGGGAAGAGCTAAAGGTAGAGGAAAGAGCTAGAGGCAGAGGGAAGAGCTAGAGTTAGTGGGAGGGGCTAGAGGCAGTGGGAGGAGCTAGATGCAGAGGGAGGAGCTAGAGGCAGAGAGAGAAGCTAGAGGCAGAGGGAGGAGCTAGAGGCAGTGGGAAGAGCTAGAGGCAGTGGGAAGAGCTAGAGGCAGAGAGAGGAGCAAGAGGCAGATGGAGGAGTTAGAGTTAGAGGGAAGAACTAGAGGCAGAGGGAGGAGCTAGAGGTAGTTGTAAGAACTAGAGGTAGAAGGAGGAGCTAGAGGCAGAGGGAGGAGCTAGAAGTAGTGGGAAGAGCTAGAGGCAGAGAGAGGAGCCAGAGACAGAGGGAGGAGCTAGAGGCAGAGGGAGGAGCTAGAGTTAGTGGGAAGAACTAGAGGCAGTGGGAAAAACTAGAGGCAGAGAGAGAAATTAGAAGCAGAGAGAGGAGCTAGAGGCAGTGGGAAGAGCTAGAGGCAGAGAGAAGATCTAGAGGCAGAGGGAGGAGCTAGAGGCAGGGAGAGGAGGTAGAGGCAGTGGGAAGAGCTAGAGGCAGAGGGAAGAGCTAGAGGCAGAAAGAGGAGCTAGACGTAAAGGGAGGAGCTAGAGGCAGAGGGAGGAGCTAGAGGCAATGGGAAGAGCTAGAGGCAGTGGGAAGAGCTAGAGGCAGAGGGAGGAGCTAGAAGCAGTGGGAAGCGCTAGAGGCAGAGGGAGGAGCTAGAGGCAGTGGGAAGAGCTAGAGGCAGAGGGAGGAGTTAGAGGCAGTGGGAAGAGCTAGAGGCAGAGGGAGGAGCTAGAGGCAGTGGGAAGAGCTAGAGGCAGTGAGAAGAGCTAGAGACAGAGAGAGGAGCTAAAGGCAGAGGCAGGAGCTAGAGTTAGTGGGGAGAACTAGAGGCAATGGGAGGAACTAGAGGCAGGGGGAGGAGCTGGAGGTAGAGGGAGGAGCTAGAGGCAGTGGGAAGAACTAGAGGCAGTGGGAAGAGCTAGAGGCAGAGGGAGGAGCTAGAAGCAGTCAGAAGAGCTAGAGGCAGAGGGAGGAACTAAAAGTAGTGGGAAGAGCTGTAGGCAGAGCTCTGCTCTCCTCCCTCTTCTATCGACATAGAATCTCATCAGTAAGGCTATGTGCGCATGTGTGCGCTCTGCACTGCACACAAAAGGTCCGCTTCAGAGCGCAGCTGAAAAGCTCCGTTCTGAAGCGCCTGGTGCCTGCAGAATTCGTGCGCTCTGCATGCTGCCTCTCCCTATAGACAGCATGCAAAGCGCACGAAAAAAGTGACATGTCACTTCTTAGAACGCACGCTTCGGGCAGCAGCTGAATCGATGTGTTCTAATACGCCACGTGCGCACGTCTCATGCACAATCTTCATAGATTATGCTGGGGACGCAGGACGCATGCAGTTACGCTGCGGTGCAGAACGCAGCGTAACTGCATGCAGTACGCACACGTGCGCACATAGCCTAACACCCGCCATTTCCTATCTCAGTAACGGGAAAGTCTTCATTAATTTCAGATTATATACAGATTATATACAGATAGAGAATTTTGATAATGACTAATCAATTCTGGCAGAGAAAGAATCAAATTTGTTCAGTTCCGGAGCTGCTTCATGAACTGATAGTGGCCACAGTCTGGTACTGCCACCTATTGAATGGGAGGTGGATGTACAGTACCTGGCCACAGCCACTATCAGTTATTGGGGCAGCTCCGGAACTGAGTATTTCTGGCCGCCTTCTGCTACCGGCGACACAGAACATCTGGTTGACGGGGGTGCCGGGTGTCATACATTGATGACCTATCCTAAGGGATACTTTGCACGCTGTGACATCGCAAGCCGATTGTAGCGTTGCCGAGCGCGATAGTCCCTACCCCCGTCGCAGATGCGATATCTTGTGATAATTGCCGTAGCGAACATTATCGCTACGGCAGCTTCACACGCACTTACCTGCCCTGCGACGTCGCTCTGGCCAGCGACCCGCCTCCTTCCTAAGGGGGCGGGTCGTGCGGCGTCACAGCGACATCACAGGGCAGGCGGCCAATAGAAACGGAGGGGCAGAGATGAGCGGGACGTAAACATCCCGCCCACCTCCTTCCTTCCTCATTGCTGGCGGGACGCAGGTAAGGAGATGTTCCTCACTCCTGCGGCTTCATACACAGCGATGTGTGCTGCCGCAGGAACGAGGAACAACATCGTACCTGTCGCTGCAGCGAAATTATGGAAATGACCGACACTACACAGATCACCGATTTTCGACGCTTTTGCGATCGTTTATCGGTGCTTCTAGGCTTTACACGTTGCGACGTCGTTACCGGCGCCGGATGTGCGTCACTTTCGATTTGACCCCGACGAGATCACAGTAGCGATGTCACAACGTGCAAAGTACCCCTAAGGGTAGTCCATCAATGTAAAAGTAGTGGACAACCCCTTTAATGATATGTACAGTTCCTCTATATCTCTAGTAAACTCTGATTTCTCCCACAAATGTCTGATTGCTGTTACTTCTGCTGAAGTCGAATAAACCAATATACAGCCATCACTGTAAAAGCCTCTTTTACAGAATACTAGAATGATGTAAAAAAATTGTCCACAATCCCCTCGGCAGATCCCAAAAAAGAGTTTTTATTATACCACCGGCAGTGCAGTTTGCTCTGATGGTCAGCTATGTCCAGTTTTGTCCTACAATCGCCTTGCTCCAGCTTGCCTTATGTGGATAACGCATCCTACATCTTCCACGCAATCTCCCTCAATCGTGGTCCTGTATAAGCGCGCTTCTCCATGCCCATTGTATTTAGTGAATTTTTTTTTTTTAAACCTCAAAATAACATCTTACAGAGGCAACGAGTATAATAAATCTGAAAGCGTACACAGTCTCTGAACAGGTTAACAGCGACGGCTCCTCCTAGATGTTAATTACTTATTTACTGGGTGGTCTCTGTGACACAAGCGCATGTAGATGTAGAATCTTGGAATTTGCATAGGTTGTACACATGGACAGGAAGGTGAGTGACTCTCCACTTTGGCTCATAAGAGGGATTCATCAGTAACCTCCAACTATTTATCAATTTTTAGGATTCATCAGTAACCTCCAACTATTAGGTCCATTTACCCAATCCAAGCATGTGGATGAGTATTGTGCTCAAAGAATGGTCAGGTGAGTGTCAATAGCCTAATATTGTCTCCAGTGACATATGTGTCACGGGCGGAGGAGGGGACGCCGCGCTCTCCCACTGCTCGGGTCCGGCTGCCGCGGCTGCTGCGGCCTGCCGCTGCTCGGTGGCTCGAGCGATGGGCCGGATCCCGGGGACTCGAGCGGCGCTCCTCGCCAGTGAGTGAAAGGGGATTGGGATTTGGGGATAGTTTATTGTCCGTGACGCCACCCACGGTTGTGGTGATTGAATGTACACCACCGCTGCTCTGGCTGGGGATCCCGGGAGTGATGGTGTGGAGCAGCCAGTTGTTGTGTTGCCCCTCCGTGGGTAGGGGTTGGTGATCCCGGGGCCCAGTGATGGGGTTGGGATGGTGGACAGGCGGGTATGGGGCCTGTGGAGGTGCGCCCCTGCAGGGACAGCGCTGTGCCGCACGGCACGGAGGTACTCACTCAGCCAGTAAACACGACACAGTTCTCGGTAAACAAACGGCTGGTTGGACGGGTCCCTCGGACGGTTCACGGTGCTGATGTTCCCTGCAGTTAGCGGTGACGGTCTCTTCCCTGCACCTATGTGTTGTTGTTTGGTAGCGATGGGTTCCCACCGGTAACCCGCTCCCCAGCTTGGATATGAGCCGGAGGAGCTCCACTCTTGCCCGCAGGCGCTGGCCCTGGGAAACTGGTGCCTTGGCGGTGGCGGTGTCTCCCCTTAACAGTTGGACTGTTGCCTTCAACGGGACTTGGTTGTTGGGAGACAGTCGTCCCCTTCACTGATGGATTTGGCAAATTCGGCGACTCCTAGCCTTGCCGGGATCCGAAAGGCCCCTGCCCTGGTGCTGACTAATCTTCGTATACCGCTCCGGTACCGCCGGGTCACCACCCGTCCACGGTCCTTTCGGCAACCTCCAATCAGTCTCGCCTGCAGACAGTCACCGCCGTCTGCCAACCTTGTTGTCTCAGTCCGGGGCACACACCCGGACCAACTTCAGGCTTGCTTAACTGTTCCTTTTTCTGTCACTACTCTCACTTAGTCTTCCACTTTAACTCCTCTCTCAAGCTCCTCTACCACTTCACTTCCTTCTACTTCCACTAACTTTTCTTATCTCTTCACTCCTTCACTTCCCTAGCTTGACTCTTCCTCAGACTCTAGTCTGGCTTCAACTGCCTGGTTCTCCCGCCTCCAGGGCTGTGAACTCCTCGGTGGGTGGAGCCAACTGCCTGGCCCACCCCCTGGTGTGGACACCAGCCCCTGGAGGAAGGCAACAAGGATTTTAGTTTTGACCTTGTGTGTACCTTCAGGGAATGTGGGGTGCATGTGGTGTTGTGACCTGTGACCCCTGGCTTGCCCAGGGCGTCACATTCCCCCTTAGCAAAACGCAGACCGTCCTCAGGCTGCCCGTCCAACACCGGTTTTATTTTCCTTTTTGTTTTCTGTGAAAATATGAAAAATGGTAACATATTTACAACTTATGGCATCATCCCACAGCGGGAGGTTCAATTCTTAAACGTTGCAAACAGTGTACGGTTACGGTTTCGGCTCTCTCCCACCCAAGCAACCTGGCCCTGATGCTGCCCCTAAAGCCCAGGCAGCACCCCTTGACCCCAGTCCAGCACAAGTTACCCGAGCGGGATCTGTCCTTCCCCTCCAGAGGGTAGCCACCGGTTCCTGTGGTGGCTGGGCCCCAGCCTGCTCTGCTGTGGGCCCTCCCTCCAACCTGCCTCTCCGGAGGCGGCAATTGCAGAACGGTAACGGTAACACAACTTATTTACAAGCCACTAACGTCTGTGGTTGCCCTGCAAGTTCACGGGCTTGTCCATAAGGAGTCCCTCATGCAACTTTTTGAACGGTCCCCACGGGGACAACGGTGCCGGCAACGGCCGGTTTTCCAAATCACGATGAATCAGGTGACTGTTCAGTTATCATCTTATCATCATCTTTTTCAAACTTGCAAACAAAACTCAGTGGTGGTCCCAACGGGGACTGGACAACGTTGCTCAGCTGCCATTACTGGGCATTTTCGTCCTCCTCACCCGGCTCGGGGTGGAAGAACACGGGCACCAGCCCCTCCAATGCATAGCAAGCACGACGTGGAAGGGCCGCCCGATATCCGTTGTTTCCACTTCGGGGAACATACGTGGCCTCCATGCCATGCAGGGCAGCGACCCCCTCATCCTCCTCTGAAACGGGTTCGGTATCAGGCCCAGAGCCACCATTGTCTGTCCCTGCGTCAGGCGGGTTGCCGCCAGCTGCCACAACTTCCAGGCTTGCCACTCTTTCTGCCACGGTCACAGAGGGGTATACGCCTGACGGGCCAGACGCAGTGCGATGCACGAGCAGGGAGGACGGAGGCGGCATGGGGGCCAGGGGTAGACCGGGTCCCTCGCCCACAGCGGCCGGTCCCTCGGGGACACAGGGGCATGGGTCACTCACCAGCTCCTCCATCATGGCCTCCATTCCATACACTCGCGCAACAGCAGCTATCGCCTCCACCTCTGCGGTACACTGCTCCATCAGTCTGCAGATCTGGTCCGGTAGTGACGGCAGATCCCCGCCGTCCGGGCCCTCAGCCATGCCGCTGTTCCGGGCACCAGCTCGGTAGCCTCCGCATAACTAGGTGGGGCGAACATTCCTTGCCAGGGTCGGCGGACTGTGGGGGTCTCAGCGTTCCTGCTTGTATCGCCACCTTCACATGCATCCAGCCGCCATCGCGTCCCCCTTAGCTTCTTTCCGGCCCCTCCTCTATTGGGGTGGGGTTTTGGCCTTCGCGCCTCTGCTACTCGAGAAGACGCTCGAGCGGGAACTTTTCGCGCCAAAGATGGCGACTTCTGAAATTTTTCAGCCGGATACCTCCGGCGGTCACAAGGCGCACCTCTACCCAACGGCAGAGCGGTAAGATCCTGTTCGTGACACCAAGTTGTCGCGGGTGGAGGAGGGGACGCCGCGCTCTCCCACTGCTCAGGTCCGGCTGCCGCGGCTGCTGCGGCCTGCCGCTGCTCGGTGGCTCGAGCGATGGGCCGGATCCCGGGGACTCGAGCAGCGCTCCTCGCCCGTGAGTGAAAGTGGATTGGGATTTGGGGATAGTTTATTGTCCGTGACGCCACCCACGGTTGTGGTGATTGAATGTACACCACCGCTGCTCTGGCTGGGGATCCCGGGAGTGATGGTGTGGAGCAGCCAGTTGTTGTGTTGCCCCTCCGTGGGTAGGGGTTGGTGATCCCGGGGCCCAGTGATGGGGTTGGGATGGTGGACAGGCGGGTATGGGGCCTGTGGAGGTGCAGGGGCGCAGGGACAGCGCTGTGCCGCACGGCACGGAGGTACTCACTCAGCCAGTAAACACGACACAGTTCTCGGTAAACAAACGGCTGGTTGGACGGGTCCCTCGGACGGTTCACGGTGCTGATGTTCCCTGCAGTTAGCGGTGACGGTCTCTTCCCTGCACCTATGTGTTGTTGTTTGGTAGCGATGGGTTCCCACCGGTAACCCGCTCCCCAGCTTGGATATGAGCCGGAGGAGCTCCACTCTTGCCCGCAGGCGCTGGCCCTGGGAAACTGGTGCCTTGGCGGTGGCGGTGTCTCCCCTTAACGGTTGGACTGTTGCCTTCAACGGGACTTGGTTGTTGGGAGACAGTCGTCCCCTTCACTGACGGATTTGGCAAATTCGGTGACTCCTAGCCTTGCCGGGATCCGAAAGGCCCCTGCCCTGGTGCTGACTAATCTTCGTATACCGCTCCGGTACCACCGGGTCACCACCCGTCCACGGTCCTTTCGGCAACCTCCAATCAGTCTCGCCTGCAGACAGTCACCGCCGTCTGCCAACCTTGCTGTCTCAGTCCGGGGCACACACCCGGACCAACTTCAGGCTTGCTTAACTGTTCCTTTTTCTGTCACTACTCTCACTTAGTCTTCCACTTTAACTCCTCTTTCAAGCTCCTCTACCACTTCACTTCCTTCTACTTCCACTAACTTTTCTTATCTCTTCACTCCTTCACTTCCCTAGCTTGACTCTTCCTCAGACTCTAGTCTGGCTTCAACTGCCTGGTTCTCCCGCCTCCAGGGCTGTGAACTCCTCGGTGGGTGGAGCCAACCGCCTGGCCCACCCCCTGGTGTGGACACCAGCCCCTGGAGGAAGGCAACAAGGATTTTAGTTTTGACCTTGTGTGTACCTGCAGGGAATGTGGGGTGCATGTGGTGTTGTGACCTGTGACCCCTGGCTTGCCCAGGGCGTCACATATGGAGTATAGCCTTCTCTGGTAAAGTGGTTGTCTGGGATAATTTTATTTTTTAACTATGCGCGTAAGAACAAACAGGCAGGTAGTTGATAACTACCGTATTTTTCGTTTTATAAGACGCACTGGATTATGAGATGCACCCCAAATTTAGAGAAGGAAAATAGTTAAAAAAATTTAATGATAAAATGGGGGTCTATCTGATGATCCTAGTACATCTTATAATACGCGGTAGGAGAGCGGCTCAGGAGGGTCACAGGAGGCATGGTCGGCGATGCTGCGGGCTCAGAGGAGGGGGTGTCGCGGCTCAGGAGGGTCAAGGGATGGAGGGTTGGCGATGCTGCGGGCTTTGAAGCAGGAGTATCGCAGCTCAGGAGGGTTAGTGATACTGCAGGCTCAGGGGTATCACAGCGGCGGTGGGCGGCATTGATCTGCCAGCGCACTGCAGACTCAATTGATGTGCTGACTGTTGACCTGATGGACTCCGTGGCCGTTTTGTTGAAGTCCATTGTGTGTCGCCCTGGGCAAGCCAGGGGACACAGGTCACACACCACCACACCCTACATCCCAGGTAGGAACAACACAGCTAACCAAAAATCCTTGTTGCCTTCCTCCAGAGGCTGATGATGCACACCAGGGGGTGGGCCAGGCGGTTGGCTCCGCCCACCGAGGAGTTCACAGCTCTGGAGGCGGGAGAAACCAGGCAGTCAGCTCAGGGACGAGCTTGAGTAAACAACAGAGTCTAGTCAGGGAGGAGCAGGAGTGAGGAGCTAAGATGAGCTAAGGAAGTGAAAGTGAAAGTAGAAAAGTGGAAAAGGAGGAAAGCAAGTGAGGTGACAGGAAAGAAAGAAAGCCTGAAGGGTCCAGCTGTGTGCAGGACAGGTCAGCAAGGTCAGCAACGGCGGTGACTGTCTGGAGGGGGACCGTTTGGAAGTTCCTGGAAGGACCCCGTTGGCTGTGTGCCCGGCGGTCTGGAGCAGTGTTCCGAAGGACAGTCAGCACCAGGGCAGGGGCCTCTCGGACCCCGGCAAGGCTTGGAGTCGCCATAATTTGCCGAATCCGTCAGTGAAGGGGACGTAGATCCCCCAACAACAAAGTCCCGATTGAAGGCAACAGCCCAGCCAGAGTAGAAGAGACACCGCCACCGCCAAGGCACCCGTTTCTTAGGGCCAGCGCCTGCGGGCAAAGAGTAGAGCTCCCCCGGTCCAGCTTGAAGCCGGGGAGCGGGTTACCGGTGGGGACCCATCGCAACCAACAAGTACACAAAGGTGCAAGGAAGAGGGACATCACCGTCACCTACCGGGAGAGCAAGTGCAGCCGTCCGTGGGACCGTCTATCCAGCCGTTTGGTTTACCGTAAAACTGTGTCCACGTCTCAGGCTGAGTGAGTACCACAGTGCCGCAAAGCACAGCGCTGCCCCCGCGTCCCTGCGCCCACCAGGCCCTGCACCTCCCAAACCATCACCGGGCCCCGGGATCACCAACCCCTACCCACGGAGGGGCAACACAACACCTGGCTGCTCCGCATCACCATCCCCGGGACCCTTGTACTGAGCAGCGGTGGTGAAATCACCACAACCGTGGGTGGCGTCATGGACAATAAATACTTCCCACACCCAACAATCCCCTTTCACTCACGGGCGAGGAGTGCCGCTCGAGAAACCCCCGGGATCCGGCCCACCGCTCGAGCCACCACTGAGCAGCAGCCGCCGGACCCGAGCAGAAGGGGTGAGCGTAGTGTGCCGCCACCCTCCTCCCCGCCCGCGACAATTGCGTCAAGCGTAGCGCCCCTGAGACTGGTCGCTACAGGGTATATAATTAATTATATCCTTGCCGGGCAGGAAGAGGTTAACCCGGTAAGTTTACACACACCTCACATAGCTCCTCTAAACACAGTCAAGAAGTGACTCAGCCAGTTCCTGGCAGACCCAGGCACTGGGGGCTACTCCAGGTCACCATAACAACGTACTGGATCCTTGCAAAGGTGGAGGGGCAGGGGTAGGAGTAAGTTACAAAGCAGACAGGAAGTCGAGGTCAGTTTCAGTCAGAGACAGAGCAGACACACTGTGGAGCAGCTCCCTGAGGGGTTGCTGCCAGGCACCCCTCAGGGAGGCAGAACAGAACCATTTAGGATATAACACAGCACCGACCTCTGCAGGAGTCTCCTGCAGAGGGGAGCCAGCTAGACCGGGGCTAGTAACACCTGGAGGGACGGGACCCGGTACCAGTAAACGTGGGCAAAAGGAGTACAGTTGCCGGGGAGAGTATATCGTGAGTACTCATGGGACTGAGCACAGGCGGGGTACAGAGCCCTAGTTCAGGAAGATGCTTCAAGCTTATCTTATAATAATCTGCCCGGTGAGTAGACCATGTGAAGACATGGACACTCAGAGCCTAGCATGGTTGACGTTCTTAAAATTCAGCCAGACATGAAGACAGTTTGTTTATAGAGGGGGATAATCCCTCATTGTTCTACAAGACTCTTGGGAGTTTAGTATTGAAGTTTTTGTTGACTCATATAATTGTTTTGGCCACTGAAGGCCAGACACCCAGATAACTCAATTATGCGAACTTCCCATTGTATTACTAAGTGCTATATGTGATGTAAGTACCTGTCTCACCCTTGTCTCTGGATATTTGAATATACAGTCAGAGCCAGAAATATTTGGACAATGACACAAGTTTTGTTATTTTAGCTGTTTACAAAAACATGTTCAGAAATACAATTATATATATAATATGGGCTGAAAGTGCACACTCCCAGCTGCAATATGAGAATTTTCACATCCAAATCGGAGAAAGGGTTTAGGAATCATAGCTCTGTAATGCATAGCCTCCTCTTTTTCAAGGGACCAAAAGTAATTGGACAAGGGACTCTAAGGGCTGCAATTAACTCTGAAAGCGTCTCCCTCGTTAACCTGTAATCAATGAAGTAGTTAAAAGGTCTGGAGTTGATTACAGGTGTGTGGTTTTGCATTTGGAAGTTGTTGCTGTGACCAGACAACATGCGGTCTAAGGAACTCTCAATTGAGGTGAAGCAGAACATCCTGAGGCTGAAAAAAAAGAAAAAATCCATCAGAGAGATAGCAGACATGCTTGGAGTAGCAAAATCATCAGTCGGGTATATTCTCAGAAAAAAGGAATTGACTGGTGAGCTTGGGAACTCAAAAAGGCCTGGGCGTCCACGGCTGACAACAGTGGTGGATGATCGCTGCATACTTTCTTTGGTGAAGAAGAACCCGTTCACAACATCAACTGAAGTCCAGAACACACTCAGTGAAGTAGGTGTATCTGTCTCTAAGTCAACAGTAAAGAGAAGACTCCATGAAAGTAAATACAAAGGGTTCACATCTAGATGCAAACCATTCATCAATTCCAAAAATAGACATGCCGGAGTTAAATTTTCTGAAAAACACCTCATGAAGCCAGCTCAGTTCTGGAAAAGTATTCTATGGACAGATGAGACAAAGATCAACCTGTACCAGAATGATGGGAAGAAAAAAGTTTGGAGAAGAAAGGGAACGGCACATGATCCAAGGCACACCACATCCTCTGTAAAACATGGTGGAGGCAACGTGATGGCATGGGCATGCATGGCTTTCAATGGCACTGGGTCACTTGTGTTTATTGATGACATAACAGCAGACAAGAGTAGCCGGATGAATTCTGAAGTGTACCGGGATATACTTTCAGCCCAGATTCAGCCAAATGCCGCAAAGTTGATCGGACGGCGCTTCATAGTACAGATGGACAATGACCCCAAGCATACAGCCATAGCTACCCAGGAGTTCATGAGTGCAAAAAAGTGGAACATTCTGCAATGGCCAAGTCAATCACCAGATCTAACCCAATTGAGCATGCATTTCACTTGCTCAAATCCAGACTTAAGACGGAAAGACCCACAAACAAGCAAGACCTGAAGGCTGCAGTTGTAAAGGCCTGGCAAAGCATTAAGAAGGAGGAAACCCAGCATTTGGTGATGTCCATGGGTTCCAGACTTAAGGCAGTGATTGCCTCCAAAGGATTCGCAACAAAATATTGAAAATAAAAATATTTTGTTTGGGTTTGGTTTATTTGTCCAATTACTTTTGACCTCCTAAAATGTGGAGTGTTTGTAAAGAAATGTGTACAATTCCTACAATTTCTATCAGATATTTTTGTTCAAACCTTCAAATTAAACGTTACAATCTGCACTTGAATTCTGTTATAGAGATTTCATTTCAAATCCAATGTGGTGGCATGCAGAGCCCAACTCGCGAAAATTGTGTCACTGTCCAAATATTTCTGGACCTAACTGTAGCTTGAAATTCATCCAATGAGAGAAGCAATCATATACAACCTATGCGATAAGGGCACAGTATATCCGAAGGGAAGGCTATGGCTATAAAAAATGACTTCTTTAAGTCACCAGTTGTTGATGGCTGTTGCATGATCCAGTCTAAGCTCTTAGGAGCTGGCTAGGGGATCAGAACTAAGATGCCTTGTGGACTCGGTCCAGGGATTTTGGCTCCGACTAAATGATCACTTGGCTACATGGCTTCAATCTAGGGACTTCGATTCCGATTGGAGACCATGACCGCAGTCTGGGCATTTCGACTCCGGCTGCCAGGATTATATCATCATACCAGAGACTACTTAAAGAGGAAACCCAGGTTGGGATAATCCAGTCACCTGGCTACAGACTTTGTAGACCTCAGCCAGCTTCCTAAATCTGGCGTTATTCCAGTCTCGATGGGTGCCCGTCAAAAGCGGGGTGCTGCTGGATTGGAGTAAGTAGTCCTGGAAGCTCTGAGGCACGGACATTCTAATCCCTGGTGAGCCAGCGGAAGGGTGAGATTCTGTTGCCTGTTACATTTGTTTGTTTTGCTGGTTATGTGCTATGGGCCGTTAATTGTTTGGGGATCCAATAAAGTCTTAATATTGTGATTCCCTCACCCTGTGTTGTCTGAGTAGTGTTCCGCCCACGGTTAAGGAGGTCAGCGTTCAGTTGGGATGAGCCCTGGGCCACGCTGTCTTTCTAAAGGCGGCCGGGACAGCGGACAACAGCACCCACTGACCCCGTGTCTCCACAGACCATCAAGGACCTTAGTGTCTGGGGCACAGCAGCAAAGAGGTTACCCGGGGAATGGGGACAGAGGTCCGACCCAGGAGAGGTTCAAGCTGCCTGCCATGTGGGCCAAGACAGAGAGTGATAAAGAGAGGGGATCCCAAGACGTTTCAGGCCATGAGGACACAACAAGTACACAGTTGTGCATGTAGGAGAGAGCCCACTGTTTACCAGACCGGACTGGACCTCTGACCTGCCCGGGATCGACCGGAGTCTCTGACGGCGAGGACCAGCACCTGGGGTGCGATACTATCTTAACCAGTGAATAAAAGCATCTGGAACCCGCATATAGTGACTCTGTGAGTTATTGCCACCGCCCTGCATTCTGGCGCTTCCGTGGACTGCCGCCCCATTCTCACCAACCTCCCGGAGTCCTGCTCCGCCTTTGGGGAGCAATACCTTCCTGGCTGCACCCAATATCTGCCCCGGAGAGAGACTCTGCAGCGGTGGCTAATTCCTGGTTGCACACCACGTGTGGCACTGCAAAGCATCCCCCATTTCCATCCAACGCCGCTCCTGGGAGAGGAACAGTCGCAGGAAGGATCTGCGTTGGAGAAGGCCGAGACTAAAGGCCCCGTCACACACAGAGATAAATCTTTGGCAGATCTGTGGTTGCAGTGAAATCATGGACATATTGTTCCATTTGTACACAGCCACAAACCTGGCACTGATTGTCCACAATTTCACTGCAACCACAGATCTGCCGCAGATTTATCTCTGTGTGTGACAGGGCCTTTAGTCACCATTGCAACCGACGACATGCTTCCCAGGGACCCTTCGCCCTCCTTCCATTCCCCCTCGCACTTGTTTGTCTTTTCATGTAGCTGACAGGGCCACGGAGTCAGGTCAGGCCAGTCACAGCAACCCCGAGAAACCACTGGCTCGGTGACGAGCACCCTAAGGCCCTGTGGGGCGCTACACAAGCGCCAGCAGTTCAATGGAGCCTGCAGCCTGCAGCACGCTAGCAAATCAACAGTGCTCGCAGCCGCAATACCCCCGGGCCTGCAGTTATCTCTGATTCTCTGTCCTGTGACCCTCCTGAGCCACTAAACTGCAGCAACAATCACCCCTCCTCCGAGCCCTCAGTATCGCCAATCCTGCTCCATGACTGTCCCGGTAAGGCATATCTGGATTATAAGATGTGTGCCGCCCCTGTGCCAGCAGCTGAGCCACTTGGGTCCGGGTCCGCGGTGGCTCGAGGGGTCTCTGGACCCGGGGGTCGCGCAGCCACTCAATAAAGGGGGGGAATATGTACAGGGGGATTAGAAGTTCGTGACGCCAACCACGGTGAGTGGTAATATGAGGGACCACCGCTGCCGTTGGGGTGCCCGGTGATGATGGTGTGGCAGCCTGATGTTTAACACCTCCGTCAATAGGGGGTTTTGTGTCCTGGGGGCCCGTTGGTGATGGATGGTGTTTGGGTGCCACTGGGGGGATAGGTGCAGGGGGTTTCCAATGTACTCATCAGTTCCAGAATAACCACACCGACAGCTTGTAAACCAAAGTTCTGAGCATCACTGTAGTCTACGGGGAGCACGCCTGGATCCGTGCTATCGGTGTTGTTGGTTTGTGGCCCTATCCCTGGCACTCTAGTCTCACTTGGACCCATTGGTATGAAACTCTCCGGGTCCCGCTCACCCGTATGGCTAACGGAGTGAGCTTGCTCTCAGGGTTCATGTGTAGGATTTCTTTGGACTGTAGTGGGAAAGTCCTATCCCATTGGTGCAATAGTACCCCGATTTTGGAGCGGGTTGGGGATGATACCTGGAAGTCTTCACCCCCGTCGGGTAAATTCCCGGAACGCGTGAAGCTACTTTCCGGCCTGGTGTCCACGTACCCCGTCGTGCCCTGACCCCTGCCCGGTGATAGCTCAAGGCCGCCGGCTGCCCTCCTCGGCAGTCCATGCAACCTTGACATTGTCCCCTGCGACCAGGTTCCAGCTCCTACCAGGCCCAGACCAACGTCTGCCACCTAGTATACAGGAGCCCTCCTCCGTGGCCTCTCCTCATGAGAGCCACTTCACCTCCTCTCTCCTTCCCTCTCGCCTCTCAACTCTCAACTGTCACTGTCCTCACTTTCTCCTCACCAACGCCCATGTGGGCGGCCCTATTCCCTTCAGGCCTCCCAATGGTGTGTCGGGCAGGTTCAAGTGGGAAGTGTTCCTAGGATTTTTATTGGACTAGCTGTTAACAACACCAGAGGACTGGGATCCATTAACCAAGGAGGGTGGATACTGTGCAGAAGGGCAGATTGCACAATTCAATGTGACGACCTGATGGCGTCACGAGACAACAACTACTCCCAACATCACCCACCATCATCCCATCCTCCATCCATTCATCCTCCCCTTTATTCTGCACCTCGGGGCCACGATGCTGGGCAGGGCCAGCCGTGACATCCCAGACCCGTCATCACGGGCCCGTCGACGAGTATATTTAACCCCTTGCTCCGTGTGTGCTACATTATAATCTGGAAAATATGGTACTTGCGTGTTCTGCCTAATCAATTCTGCTGCTTTACAGCAACCCTTTCTCTTCTGGCTGCTCTATAGATGGAGCTTGACTGCCGATTGACAGTCAACTTCCTGCAGTTCGGCAGCGGGGAACCAGCTGTCACCAAGTACAACATTGGCAGAAATGCCCCGTCAACACAACAGAGTGGAAGAGAAACTGCTGCCTTACTGACAAAACCTACAGAATTGTGGCAGGCGCGGTCTGTGACCTCTCTGTGCTTGCTGAGATCTGATATATTATGTTTTGCTTTCAAATATAGGTAGAACCATCTTATACTGGGATTGCTATCCCTGGTAAGTAAAGTGGCCCTTATAGAAGTGTACCTTTTGGCCTTGTGCACACGTTGATTATTTGGTGATTATTTTTTACCTCAGTATTTGTAGCCAAAACCAGTCCCTGTTTATCTATTAGGCGTCTTTCCCACGATTACTGTTCGTTGAGTTTTTGATGCAGCAGAATTTCTGCACTATTGTGGAACCGAGCGGTTGCTACCACGGTACATCGGGTCATGAACGAGGAACGAGACCAGACTGGGGCTCAGTGCAAACTCTTTTGCTTTATAAAATGATTAGGGAGTGGGAAATGCAACACGGGATCAAGGTAAGATTTACCACAAACAAATGTACATACACACGGCTCAGAAAGCCAGGACCAATTTGTTAGTCTAGAGACCCTTTCCAATATCTCAGTAACTATCAGGAAACAATTTACCTAACAGGAAAACACAAACAATGCTAGAATTGAACTAATAAACTAATAAGAAGTGAAAATTACTGACTAGGACTTGTCTCTGGACTGACTAGCACAGTGATTAATAACCTTATCTATACCACCATTCCCCTCCCTCTCCCCTCATTACATGTGCACATGTCTTGCAAAAATATAAACAAATATGTGTGGGGCCTGAGCTCAGGACTTACAGTACTGATGGATTAATCCAGGGGAGTAACTTGTCCAAGCAGGTCCTGGCAGCTTTCAGCACCGCAGCAAGTCTATAAGTCACTGGGACGGATCACCTCAGGGAAGGACCACCTAAGGAATTAATCACTTCGGGGACAGATCACCTCAGGGATGGGTCAGCAGTCCGGTGGGAAAGCCCAGGTAACCAGGGAAACCACTCCAATCACAGTATTCTCACTCCCTTGCAACAGTCTCTGAACGCCGCCACTTAGCTGCGTGGCCTCTATTCGCACAACAATCAGCAGGCTGCCTCCAGCAGTAAAGGGATCACAGATCAGAGCAGGGATAGGCAGTCACTACACTTCAGGGTCTCTCTTGCTCTGTTTCTCTCTCCTTCCCTCTTAGGGGTACTTTGCACACTACGACATCGCAAGCCGATGCTGCGATGCCGAGCGCGGTAGTCCCCGCCCCCGTCGCAGTTGCGATATCATTGTGATAGCTGCTGTAGCGAATATTATCGCTACGGCAGCTTCACGTGCACTCACCTGTCGTGCAACGTCGCTGTGGCCGGCGAACCGCCTCCTTATTAAGGGGGCGGGTCGTGCGGCGTCACTACGACGTCACACGGCAGGCGGCCAATAGGAGCGGAGGGGCGGAGATGTGCGGGATGTAAACATCTCGCCCACCTCCTTCCTTCCGCATAGTCGACGGGAGCCGCGGTGACGCAGGTAGATGTTCCTCGCTCCTGCGACTTCACACACAGCGATGTGTGCTGCCGCAGGAGTGAGGAACAACATTGGACCATCGCGTCAGCGTAATTATGGAATTCGCCGACGCTACACCGATGACACGATTATGACGCTTTTGCACTCGTTAATCGTATCATCTAGGATTTTTACACTACGATGTCGAGAGCGACGCAGGAAGTGCGTCACTTTCGACATGACCCCACCGACATCGCACCTGCGATGTCGTAGTGTGCAAAGTACCCCTTACTCTCTCTTGCTCCTCAAAGAATTCTCATCCAAGATTGCGCAGACACCCCTCTGGTGGAAGGGAGGAGACACTGCAGCTGGAATATTAACACTCTCACACCATTTCTGCACCTTAGTTAAGTTGCATTTTTTTTCATTGCGTTTTTGTGTGCTTTTTTAAAAATATGTTTTTATCACATTTTTGACTGCTTTTTTTTCCCCTACTTGGTATTTATGTTTTTTTAGCCTGGTATATTTGTTCCCATCCTGGTATACATGCTTTCCATCCTGGTATATACACCACCGCGTGCAGAATTATTAAGCAAGTTGTATTTTAGAGGATTTTTTTATTATTGATCAACAACTATGTTCTCAATCAACCCAAAAGACTCACAAATATCAAAGCTTAATATTTTTGGAAGTTGGAGTGGTTTTTTTAGATTTGGCTATCTAAGGCTATGTGCGCACTAGAAATGTGAAGTTTCTCAAGAAAATTTCTTGAGAAACTTCTGGGAGTGAAAGATTTCCGGACCTCCGGAAAAAATCCGCACTAAATCCGCATGCGGATTTGCTGCGGACTTGCCGCCGATTAGCCGCGGAATAGCCGCGAATTTGCCGCGATTTTCCTGCGGGTGGTTCCCTGCGGATTTTGCAGGCTGTACTGCCAAAATCCGCAGGGTACCTGCGGAAAAGAATTGACATGCTCATTTTCTCAAGAAATTTTCTCGAGAAATTCTTCTCAAGGAAATTTCTTGAGAAAAATCCGCACAGTGCGCACAGCTATTTTTTTTTCTCATAGAATTTGCTGGGAAATGTCTGCACAAAGATTGCAGACATTTCTCAAGAAATTTCCGCGGCAAATCCACGGGTAAATCTGCGGGTAAAACGCACTAGTGCGCACAGAGCCTTAGGAGGATATCTGTTTGTGCAGGTAACTATTACTGTGCAAAATTATTAGCCAACTTAATAAAAACCAAATATATTTCCATCTCACTTTTATTTTCACCAGGTAAACCAATAAAACTGCACAAAATTTAGAAATAAACATTTCTGACATGCAACCCCCCCAAAAAAAATTAGTGATCAATATAGCCACCTTTCTTTATGATGACACTCAACAGCCTACCATCCATAGATTTTGTCAGTTGCTTGAGCTGTTTACAATCAACATTGCGTGCAGCAGCCACCACAGCCTCCCAGACAATGTTCCGAGAGGTGTTCTGTTTTCCCTCCCTGTAGATCTCACATTTAAGGAGGGACCACAGGTTCTCTATGGGGTTCAGATCAGGTGAACAAGGGGGCTATGTCATTATTTTTAATCTTTTAGACCTTTACTGGCCAGCCACGCTGTGGAGTAGTTGGATGCATGTGATGGAGAATTGTCCTGCATGAAAATCATGTTTTTTCTTGAACGATACCAACTTCTTCCTGTACCACTGCTTGAAGAAGTTGTCTTCCAGAAACTGGCAGTAGGTCTGGGAGTTGAGCTTCACTCCATCCTCAACCCGAAAAGGTCCCACAAGTTCATCTTTGATGATACCAGCCCGTACCAATACCCCACCTCCACCCTGCTGACATCTGAGTTGGAGTGGAGCTCTCTACCCTTTACTGATCAAGCCTCTGGCCCATCCATCTGGCCCATCAAGAGTCACTCTCATTTCATCAGTCCATATAACCTTTGAAAAATCAGTCTTAAGATATTGCTTGGCCCAGTCTTGACGTTTTATCTTATGTTTCTAGTTCAAAGGTGGTCATTTTTCAGCCTTCCTTACCTTGGCCATGTCCCTGAGTATGGCACACCTTGTGCTTTTTGATACTCCAGTAACGTTGCAGCTCTGAAATATGGCCAAACTGGTGGCATATGGCATCTTGGCAGCTTCACGCTTGATTTTCCTCAATTCATGGGTAGTTATTTTGCACCTTTTTTGCCCAACACGCTTCTTGCGACCCTGTTGGCTATTTGCCATGAAACGCTTGATTGTTCGGTGATCATGCTTCAAAAGTTTGGCAATTTCATGACTGCTGCATCCCTCTGCAAGACATCTCACAATTTTGGACTTTTCAGAGCCCATCAAATCTCTCTTCTGACCCATTTTGCCAAAGGAAAGGAAGTTGCCTAATAATTAAGTACACCTTATATAGGGTGTTGATGTCATTACACCACAACCCTCCTCATTACAGAGATGCACATCACCTGATTTACTTAATTGGTAGTTGGCTCTCAAGCCTATACAGCTTGGAGTAGGACAACATGTGTAAAAATTATCATGTGATCAAAATACTCATTTGCCTAATAATTCTGCACACAGTGTATGTACCCATCATGGAATATATGACATATACGGTCCTCCTGGGATATATTGTACTCATCCTGGTATATATGACCCCCATCCTGGTATACATAGTCCTCATACAGATATACATTGTCTCAATCCTGGTATATATGGTCCTCTTCCAGGTATATATGGTCCATCTCCTGGTATACATGCCCCACATCCTACATATATGTCCCCATTCTAGCTCTATTGCATAATTTAAAAGCCCCAAAGCATTCTATTTATCTTCCCTCCACTCCCTCGTCTTCCATTGTCCTATGTAGCCAGCGCGCAGTGGCCGGCAGGTGACATTGGAGTGTCACTGTCATGCACCCCAGTCATAGTACGGACGTCAGCTTCCTGCCTGTTTGGCCGGCAGCGTGTATTGCAGTGTAGGGACCTGGAGGGTCTCTGTGTCGCGATACATTTCCTCGGATGCATATGCAGCTGAAGTAGGCACTGGGGTCGGTGGGTCCCTTTACTCTCAGGCTCAACCGCGATTCTTACGCCCCTGATTGTCACATTAAAAGTGTAATTTTATAAGGTCTAAGTTTCTATATAATCACATGCTTCGTTTTATTCCTGCTTTGAGGGTGAAAGACTATATTTAAGAAAAAAAACAACAAAATTGTATCCTAAATTGTCTTTTATTTTATATCTGTATACACTACCCCCTGCAGTATGGATGGCGGCATGGACCGTAGAGGGGATGTGTCTTCTATCACCATTTCCCTGTACTTGTTATTCTGTGTGTGCGGCTCAGACTCTTGTGCTGCACTGCAGAATATATCAGTGCTTAATAATTTACCGATAATACAAGACAGACACAGATGTAGCAGAGCTGAATTTATCATTAAACTATTTGTGTTTTCTTGCTCTAATAGACAATGCAGCAAATTCACCTGCAATTGTAGCCAACCCTGACATTGGGATAACAATCCTCTGCTACAGCTGTTTCTTACAGATGAAAAGCGGCATTACCGACAAGGGTGATTCATAGTAAATGTAACAGGGCCTGCCCTCCATGGGCTATAAAACTTTTACCGGCAATGGGAAGGTGCAGTAAAATGATGTATTCTTCTTTAGAGCTCACAGCACATATATAAATAGTTAATAGAGACTAGAGCAGCTTCTCCCACTGTACGGACAAAAATCTAAGCTATACCATAGGGACCATACAGTATTTCCCAGAGGACCCCCTTAGCTTCTGCCTTTTGTGTCTAAAGGAACATTTAGTCGCCTCTAAAGGGTACTTTACACGCTGTGACATCGCTAGCGATTGCTAGCGATGTCGCAAGCGATGGCACCCGCCGCCGTCGTTGATGCGACATGTGGTGATCGCTGCCGTAGCGAACAATATCGCCTTGCAGCGTCACACGCACATACCTGCTCAGCGACGTCGCTGTTGCTGCCAAACAATCCCTCCTTCAAGGGGGAGGTGCGTTCGGCGTCACAGTGACGTCACAGCGGCGCTACAAAACGGCCGCCCAATAGATGAGGAGGGGAGGAGATGAGCGGCCGGAACATGCTGCCCACCTCCTTCCTTCCTCCTTTTCGATAGACGCAGGTAGGATGATGTTCGTCGTTCCTGCGGTGTAACACACAGCGATGTGTGGTGCCGCAGGAACGACGAACAACCTGCAGAATGAAACACCAACGACATTATGATTTGAAGTGACGTGTCAACGATCAACGATTTTTGCCGTTTTTGCGATAGTTAATCGTCGCTCCAGCCGGTCACACCCTGCAATGTCGCTAACGACGCCGGATGTGCATCACAAACACCGTGACCTCGACGATATATCGTTAGCGATGTCGCAGCGTGTAATGCACCATTAAGTCATAGCTAAAAAGTGCCAAAACTGCATTAAAATAGTGCCCAATTACTAGGCAATGTGTATTTTTGATGATTACCGTATTTTTCGAATTATAAGATGCACTTTTCCTCCCAAAAATTTGCCAGGAAAATGGGGGATGTATTTTATAAGCCGAATGTAGCTTACCAGGGGTTGGTGAAGAAGGGTTACAGGAGACAGTGGCGGGCTGCGGGCTGTGCGCTGTCCTGTTGGCGGTGCTGATGCTGCAGGCAGTGCTGATGTCGGGCTGTGCTCGCTGCAGGGGATGAGGCAGGGGCCATCCTAAAAATGTTGGCAATGCGGGCTTCAAATAATAGTGCCCGGAGTCGGCACGTGCGCAGATTGAGCTCTCAACTCTAGATCTCATCTGCACATGTGCCACCTCTTGTCCATTGATCTCCCAGCAGTGGACTTAAGGAAAACGGAACCCAGACATGGCGTATGCGCGGATGAGATCTCAGCTCATCATGAGCCAATAGCTCAATCTGTGTACGCTCCGACTCTGGGCGCCATATCTTTGAAGCCCGCACCGCCGACAGTTTCTGTCTGCTCCTTCCTCACAGCACATGCAGTGAGCATCCGGGACACCCGCCACACAGCCTGCAGCATCGCCCTACTACAGCTCGCCTCCTGTGACCCCGCTCCACCATCGCTGCCCCCGACCTCACCCTGTATGACATAAAATGGACCCCATATTTTTTTTTTACCTTTTTATTTTTGGGTGCGTCTTGTAAAACAAAAAAATACGGTAATTTTATTATTTAACAAATACAGTCTGTAAATCAATCCATAAGGTTAATAAACCTGAAACCTAGGTATTAAAGAACGTTCAAGTGAAATTTTTTGTCTTTCTTAGATTATCTACATGCAGTATTATTATGCAATTAAATGAAAAACGTAAATTTTCTCATCTCAACTATTTCTTTTCATCTGTTAAAATGAGAATAATAATAACTCAAAATGTGCAAAAACACATTTAATTATTTTTTTTTTGTGACCAATAAAGTAATATAGCCACCCTTTTATTCAGTAACAGCCATAATCCTGCCATCCATGCAGTTTGTCAGTTTCTCAATCTGTTGACGATCAACTTTTTTGGGCAACACCAACCACAGCCTCCCAGACACTGTTCAAGAGGTAACTGTTTTCCTTCACCGTAAATCTCCAGGTTAAGAAGGGCCCACAAGTTGTCAATAAGGTTCAGATCTGGTGAGGAAGAGGCTGAGTCATTATTCTTCCATCTTTATGGCCTTTTCTGGCAGCCAACTAGTGGAGACCTCGATGCTGTGGTGGGGCATTGTCATGAAAAATCATGATTTTCTTGAAAGGTTCAGACTTCCAGTTCCACTGGTGGATTATAGTGTCTTCGAAAGTAAGTTTGTAGTTGATTTTGGGTCTATCTTTAACCTGAAAAGATCCAACCAGCCCATAGCAGTACCCACCTCCAGCCTTATTGTGTCTGTGTTGAAGTGGAGATTTGTGCCTATTACTGGTCCAGCTACGGGTTTATCCATCTGACCCATCAAGAGTCACACTTATTTCATCAGTTCATAAAATCTTTGAATAATCTGTCTTTAAGGCGGCGTTACATGCAGCGATTTATCGTGCGATCGCATGAGCGATCGCACCCGCCCCCGTTGTTTGTGCGTCACGGGTAATTCATTGCCCGTGGCGCACAATGTCGTTAACCCCCGTCACATGTACTTCCTAACGATGTCGCTGTGGGCGGTGAACATCCTCTTCCTAAAGGGGGAGGGATGTTCGGCGTCACAGCGACGTCACACAGCGGCCACCCAATAGAAGCAGAGGGGCGGAGATGAGCGGGATGTAACATCCCGCCCACCTCCTTCCTTCCTCATTGCCGGCGGGACGCAAGTAAGTTGTTGTTCATCGTTCCCGGGGTGTCACACGTAGCGATGTGTGCTGCCGCAGGAACGACGAACAACCGGCGCGCAGAAGGAGGAACGACATTATGAAAATGAACGATGTGTCAACGAGCAATGATAAGGTGAGTATTTTTGCTCGTTAACAGTCTTTCGGAGGTGTCTAACGATGCCAGATGTGCGTCACGAATTCCGTGACCCCGACGACATATCACACGATATATTGTACCGTGTAACGCCGCCTTTAGAGTTTCTTGGCCAAGTCTTGACATTTCACCTTCTGGGTCTTGATTAGTGATGGTCGGTTTCAGCCTCCTTACCTCTGCACTGTCTTTGAGCATTGGACACCTTGTACTTCTGGGCTCTCCAGGGAGGTTGCAGTGCTGTAACATGACAGCACTGGAGGATAAGGAAGTACAAGAAGGAAGTACAAGAAGCAATGGGATGAAACTAAAAGGAAGGAGATTCAGATTAGACATTGGGAAAAACTTTCTGACAGTAAGGGCAGTCAGGGGCGTGGAACAGGCGACCATGGGAGGTAGTGAGCTTTCCATCAATGGAATTCTTCAAGTACAAGCTATAGCTGGGATGATTTAGGAAAATTCGCACTCGCAGAGGGTTTGACCCGATGGCCCTTACGGTCCATTCCAACTCTACCATTCTATGATTCCATGATAATGGCTTTCTGGTCACTTCACCTTTGTTTCTTCTCAAGTCTTTGGCAGTTATTGTGAGTTTTTTTTATCAGCACATTTTTGTTACTCTTGTTGATTATTTGCAAGAAAACGTTTGAAGCTTCTGTGTTCCCACCCCCAAATCTTTGCAATTTCAAGAGACTTCATCCCTCTCTAAGACTTTTCACAATTCTTGACTTTTCGGGGTCAGTTAAATTTATTTTTTGGCCCAATTTGACTGAGGTACACAAGATGCCTAATGTCACAGTGACTTTGGGATAGTGGGGAACCGGGGCTCCTATGTTGTCACTCAAGCTAGGGGCCCTATGCCATCCCTATTCTCAAGGATACTTCTAATTTTGGTGAGGCCTGAGTCTCCCTCCTGGCCAAGCTCCTGACCAGTCTTGATCTAAAACCCAGGGAGAGACGGGACATGAGTGTGTTGAAACCACAGAAAATACAGACAAGGGAAAAAACAAAACTCTGTCACACTGCATGCACACACACAGCATAAGAAAATAAGAGATTCAGGAGGAAAACAAGAGCAAGTAGTAAGTACAAAAGAACTGGGATAAACTCCACAACCACACCAAGCAAACAGCATCATTAAACACAACTTTTGCCAGAGAGAGTCTGTGACACCACACTTCACAGACCAACATAGAATAAACTATAGATGGCATGGATAGAAGGATTCCAACAGTTTTAATAGGAGGGGAGCAGATGTGATAGGTCTTCCCACAACATGTGATTAAAGGAGCAAACAGACTGTCAGAGATTAACTCTTGCTAGCCTGCCCAAGAATAAGCACACAACTGGTCGATGTCCAAGTCATGTGATTAAAGGAACAAGCAGACTAGCAGAGATTAACTCATGCTAGCCTGCCTATGAATTAGCACATATCAGGTTGACGCCCGAGTCTGCCTGTTTTAATCCCAGACACCAGAGACCCATCGGACAGTGTCAGAATCTGCAATCTGAACAGGCCAATGCCGCCATGATAGTCAGAGAAGTTTGTGAAAAACTTTGTATGACACCAATGTTTTTGTATAACTTGATAAAAAGCATCTATGTCCTTAGGCCGTACTCTCATTACACAAATACATATCACCTGATTTGCGCCATCCAAAAACATTCAAGTTTATACAACTTGGAGCTGGATTATATGCTTAAAAATGATGATATGGTCAAAATATTCACTTGCCTAATATTTCTGCACACAGAGGACCTTTCATTTGCCCATAATAAAAAAAATAAAAATAAATTGTGGATCATTTTTGTTTGTGGCTTTGTTCCTTTTGTTCGCTCCAAACAAATTTTTAATGATATTTAATACATTTGGCGCATTTTGAACATCCCTGAGTAGAAATGTTACAAAACATTTTACGCAACACCTTTACTAGACGGAGCGTACAACTTTTTTTAAGCCTAACTGCATAATTACGAGTAAAGTAGCAAATATCTTTCTGTATCTTGCATCCGTTTTCCCCTCTGAAGGCCCCATCTCTTAATTTCTCTGAGCTACTGGGTGAAAACTTATTGCTATTTCCCATACACAACATACAGAGACAAAATGGATTACCGATCTTCTATCTCTGTTTTGACCATGTGGTGAATGCTAAGATCAGGAGAAAGCAGGCAAAAGAAAAAGAAGTGGCTCATAAGTGAAGACAACTTATATTTGGTTAACTATATTAATTTTTTTGTCCAGAGCCCTACACTTTCACTTTTTATGCTATCCACTTCTTGGAATGATCTTGCAAATTTTTGCTGCCACTTTTTTTTTAAAAAATATAAAAATAAAATAAACCTTGCAAACAGTAAATCTATGAGCTTATCAGTGAATACAAGTCTTGTCTTATCTCTCTACTCACTCCTTATTTGATTCTTACCTTTTTGTTGTATGGGGACATCTTTCTAGCTGTTTGGCATACACAAGGATGACCGATATTAAAACAATGTTCAAAGACCCTCCCTTGCTATGCTATAAGTAACCTCCTAATTTAAGAAACCTCATGATCCAAAGTTCAATGCCCTCAGATACACCGAGGGACACAGAGGAACTTACCTTTAAAATGTTGAGAGCTGCAATACCTGCACTCAAGTAAAGACCAAAGACCAGAGTTGTCATATTAAAAGGCAACTTCAGATCACAGAATCATCAAAGGGTCTGGGAATACAAATTCATTACAATGTTCGATTCTGTCCACACAGGACTCAACCTGTCAGGAGGATTTATGACACACTACAGAATCTGAGGAGTCCGCTCCAGAGACTGTGAAGGCATACATACATAGATATCAGGACAATAAAACTTTCACACCACTAATCTAAGCTATTTAAAGATTTTCCCTCTAAGCTCAGTGTTTATTTGAATGTCCATTTATTATACTGCCTGTGCTCTGTGTGTATATTTGTGTTTCTTGAGATACTTTGTCATACCATGCTTGATGAAGAGACCTGAGGAGTCTTAAAATTTCTTTGTAACATCATTTATTTTTGTTAGCCATTAAAAGGTATGAAAACTACAAGATTATAATTTTGTTTCTCCCACTGAGAGCAATCAATCATTTTTCTACTGGATAGCACAGTACCAAAATCTTTTTTCTCCATACATACAGTAGTAAAGCCTATGAAGAATTGCCTCAACCATGGCACTCATACAATAGTAATGTCTGCCTCTTATGCCATTATACAGGCGTAATACCTCTCTTTGTGGCTCCAATATAGTAGAAAATTCCCTCATGACTCCCTTACAATAACAATGCCCCCCTAGGTAGCCCCTATAACTACAAAAATTTCGCTAATGTGACCCCTATACTTTAATAATACCCCCTATGTTGGTCATGGCTTCCATTCAGTATTATCACCTCTTTCGTGTGGTCCCAATAAATTTATAATGTCCTCCTATATGGCCCTCATAAATTAATAATATCCTTCTATGTGGCACCTATTCATTAATTTTCACCTTTATATGGCTCAGATCAATTTAAGTCCGATGCAATTTTCTCTTTGTTTTTTTTCTAGTCTTAAGGCTGCAATTCACATGCTTAATGTTGCATGTTTACTGAACATTGTTTCAGCTCAGGTTTTTTGTGTTTTTTTTAAGTCCGATATGCGTAGGGGCTGATTCCTGGAATATGACATTTTACATGGACTTTTTATGATGAAATAAAGAATAAATTTGAGAGGAATGGCATGCTGGATTCTCTACCTTTTCCTTTGCATTGTGATCGTGGACGTCAGCCAAGTTAGTCCATGCATCTGTGGATCCATTGCAGAAACTTTCCTTTTTTACATATAAATTTATACTTTACCCCAATATGGCCCACTAGAAGTAACAATATTTCTCCATGTGCCCCCATAATTAATACTGACTGTTTATGTGGCCCCTATCTAGAGGTCATAGCTCGATTGTACAGCTCTGGTCTGACCCCACAATGCTTCTCAAACTATTATTAAAAAAACAACCAAATCACTCACCAGTCCCCACTCCAATGCTGAGCCGATTGGTCCTTCATGCTTACCCCGATGTAGGCGGTGGCATGCAGTGCTGTCATTGTTCTGCCTGCCACTGTGGGTCTCTGACAGACTCGCATATATACATTGAGTGCAGTACAGGGAGCCAGTAGCTCTCTGATCCACAATAGATTTCAATTGGAGGTAAGTCCTTCTCAGACCCAATTGTGGTCGCATCCATGATTATTATGCTTGGCTGTTTGCTACACAGCTTGGAATCGCAGCTCTGAAGCTAGCTAATACAGGCATCTCAGGAGGGTTGATAGGTTGTCTTCATAGACACGTAAATGTCCTACCTCAAGGCTAACCCTTTATTGGAAAATAGTGCATGTGCAAAGCTTTATACTTTGCCACACAGTTTAGTTAATCATGTTATAACCTAAATTAACATAAATGAATGTATGAGTGTGACGCCCTGGACTAGCCAGGTAGTCACAGGTAGACCCCCGCACTACACCTGTCCCCTAAAAAGGAGTCATCAGCCAACCACAAAAACCCTAGTTACCTCCCTCAGTGCTTGATGGACACACCAGGGGGGCGGAGCCAGGCAGTTGGCTTGCCCACCGAGGAGTTGAGAGGGCCTGAGGAAGGAAACACAGCAGTTCAGCTGTCAGTTCAGTTCTGAGTTGAGTGTTGAGGAGTGGAGGAAGTCAGGAATGTGGGACAGGCCTGTGACGGACTGACAGGTGTGAGGGTCGAAGCCCGAACACCTTGGCTAGGAGGCAAGTGGAGACCTCTGCCTGCAGGAGCCGGGAAGACGGCTCGGTGGAACCGTGGTGGACTGGGACAATTTAGTGGCCCGCTGGTACCGACCCGGGGAACCGACTCGGAAACCGGAGCACACAGGGGGGTACTCAGACCCTGAAACGAAGTCCAGAATCCAAAGAACTGAGTTAATTCACTGATTGCGGTCTGGACTATAGGTCCTTTCCCACCCAAGTTCCGACTGAAGACAACAGCCCACCGAGGGGGATAGAAAGCCACCGCACAGGCAGAGAGATCCCACGGGCAAGTGTCTGCAGGCAAACAGGCTCTCCCGACATATACACAGCTGGGGAGCGGACTCTCGTGGCTGAAGCGCAGGCAGTCTACATCTACACAACACGGTGCAGGAGAAAGGCAGAGACCACCATCCGGGTGGGGGACCAGACGCAGCCGGCTGCGGGCACCGACCACCATCAACTTGGTTTACCAGTGACTTGTGTGTGTCAATAACAGTGAGTACAACAGTGCCCTCCAGCCGCGCACATCACCCTGTACCGTCCAGCTATCCCCAACGTGTCCCGGGGCCACCACCCCTTCCCATGGAGGGGTTAACACCTTGCTGCATCACCATCTGCCCCGTGTGCCCAGTAACCACAGCGGTGGTGTCCATCTTCACCACAACCCATGGGTGGCGTCACAAACTTAAACACGGCTCCGGCCGTACACCTACCTACCACCCCCCTAAGTAGCGCCAGCACCCTTTCAGAGCGAAGTGACCCCGGGTCTGGAGATGCTCGAGCCATCCACCAACGAGCCCGGATCTGAGCGGCTCGGCTGCAGCCGAGCGCGGGGCGGTACATGAGCACTCACGGCCTCATTCAGACAGGTGCAATTTGGGTGCAGTGTTGCATCCATCTTATAACTTCAAGTTTGGGTCCTAAAAGCTGCAGTAGGGCTAAGAATTGCAGCCATACTTACTTCAATGAGGCTTAAAGCTCACCAGTCACCAGGATTTTCGTATATAAACTAAAGCCAGTGCTATCCTGGTGCTATCAGGCTGATTCTCTACATACCTTTAGGTGTCAGCTAGGATGTATATTTTTTAAAATCCAAGCAAGTAAAGTTTGTAAAATTAGCAGCTTGTTGACTGACAGCAGCTGTGGATCAGATAATAGCTGGGGAGAATTCATAGTTATCCCCTCCCCCTGTTATTTATGCTAATTCTGTTATAGAATTGATTTACTTTATGACTAGCAGGCTCTGTGCTTATGTCATACCCATGTGACCAGAATGGGCGGGTCTCAGCCAACAAAGCTGATACCAGGAAGCAACATTTTTCTGTTGACTGAGGCCCCGCCCCTTCTGGTCACATGGGTATGACATCAGCACAGGTCCTTCTAGTCAAAAAGTAAATCAATTCTATAATATAATCAGCATAAATAACAGGGGGAAGGGATAACTATGAATACCCACCCCAGCTATTATCTAATTCACAGCTGCTGTCACTCAACAAGCTGCTGATTTTACAAACTATACTTGCTTGGATTTTAAAACCTAAACATCTGAGCTGACACATAAAGATATGTAGAGAATCAGCCTGATAGTGCCAGTATAGCACTGGCTTTAAGTTATATAGGAAAATCCTGGTGATTGGTGCACTTTAAGACAGGTATTGAAATCATTTTTTTAAAGATTTTGGTCCATGAAATAATATACTGCCTATTGGTATGTAACGCATCAGGTTTCCACATCATGCATTCAATACCACGCTGATCAGCAGAGTTAAGGCTAAATGGCGGTCTGCTTCCACAGCTGTGGGCCCACCACGTGCTCTGGATACCAGAAGGTTCTGTTTAATTTGCCTCGTAAATTTTTCGTGTGGAAATGAGAAACCATTAATGGCGAGAAGGGTCTTAACGAGTCGCCGCTATTTACTCACAAATCACAATAAAATCATCATTTGTCTGTCATTTATTTTTATCACAAATGGAAGAGCAAGAAGAATGGCTGGTGATAAATTAGACCACTGTGCCCCAGTAAGGACAATGATAAAACAGAATAACCATGATGTTAACCTTAAATAAAAAAAATGATCAAGTTTGACTGAAGGACATGTATCCTGTATATTTCACTTGCTTTAAGTTCTGAAGGCTTTTTCTTTCATTTTCTTTTAGTTATGGGATGTAATCTAACTACCATGTAGTCTCACATATTGTCACACAAGGACTTGGGGAAGACCCGGCATGAGGCAACACACGCAACAAAGGAGTTACACCACAACAAACAAGGGGTACACTCGGGACACTTAAACAATGGTGGGCCCTGGTGCTAGTGAGGGGGAAGATGTAACACCTCCTGCTCTCACCTGCAGCTTCACCCTGCACTCCTAGCCAATCCCTATACAGGTTACACACCTGTTGCCGAGCTGGATATCTGAAGCCCTGAGAGCTCCTGCAGTAAACCCTGGCTAGTGAGCTGGCAGGTAAGGATCATTAGTCCCACTGCTACACATGAAGGGGAAGATATAACAAACAGGGGAAACAACAAAAGGATAAAGCCCAGTTTTGTGGCTGCAGTCAGACACTAGGACTGCAGTCTACACTGCTTTACTGCAACTAGGACTCCATTAGCTCCTTCCACCTCAAGGCCAAGCTACAGAATGGATTCAAAATAGCTGGCACCCTTTACTGTAGGATGTGACCATATATAGGGGAATGGAGTGGTTACCAACAGGAAACACCTGAGGCCAGATGTCAGAAGCTGTTGGAAAACAAAGCTGACATTAAACCTACCCATCCAATCCACCCCCTACCCATTCAATCCACCCATCCAACCCACCTACCTACCCATCTAATCCACCCACCTACCAATTCAATCCCCCCACCTACCCTTCTAATCTATCCACCTACCCATTAAATCCACTCACCTACCCATCCAATCCACTCACCTACCCATCAAATCCACCTACCTACCCATTCAATCCACTCACCTACCCATCCAATCCACTCACCTATCCATCCAATCCACCCACCTACCCATCCAATCCACCCATCCAATCCACCCACCTACCCATTCAATCCACCCACCTACCCATCCAATCCACCCACCTTCTCATTTAATCCATCCATCCATTCAATCCACTCACCCATCCAATCCACTCACCCATCAAATCCACTTACCCACCCACCCATCCTCCATCATCCATCTATTTTTTTGTCTGTGTGTTCTGCCACCTGTCTAATCTACCTGTCTATTAATACAAGCACGGGAAATTATAACACCTTATTAGCCAAAAAGCATTATTAACTATAAACTTGCTTGTAACTAATGTCCCTTGGGATACTTTTTATATTACTGATTTTTATTTTATAAAAAGTATAATTTAGGTTGAAGGACAAAAACGATAATTATTTTGGAAACCTCTACTGTGCCTGCTTTATTTTCTTTTACCCCAAGACCAATTTTTATAAGATGCCATTAGTGTTTTAATAGGGCTCCTCTAATTAGACCTATTGTGATAATACAACTATGTGAATTAGACACAGCATGGCAGCTGTTTTTTTCTTCCTACGTGGAAGGTGAAGAATTATACAAAAAAGTAAGCAAAGGATATTACAGAGAAAAGAAGAAAAGGAAAAATAATACATTGAATTAAATAGAACTGTAAAGGAGACTGAAATTATGAAAATAACATTAAAATGAATGCTATCGAGCATCAGAGATTCCGCAGTTTTAAGTCTTTAGATAATGAGGAATCTAATCAAGTTCCTAATCAGACAGATTAAATAAAATTAGAGAAATCTTTGTTTCCCTCATTGCATTAATTTACGGTCTAATTCCCACATCTGAAATAAAGAGGGAAGAGACAGAGAGTCGAGATCAGTAAGAAAACAGCTGCTAGCTAGAATCTGCCTGCAATGTCACCAGGATTGTCAGGTCAGCCATCGCAAAGCTGCAAAATGAATTGTTGTGAACACACTATGGCATATGGAATATCCTACATAGTGGATGTGTGCCGCCCCCGTGTCAGCAGCCGGCCCTGCTCGGGTCCGAGCCTTCTGTGGGTGGTGGCTCGAGGGTCTCCGGACCCGGGGGTCTCGCGGACACGCCGAATAAAAAGGGGGACGTAGATGTACGGGCTAGGCCGTATTAAGTTCATGACGCCACCCACGGTGCGTGGTGAGGTGGGACACCACCGCAGCTGTTGTGGGCACCCCGGGGGAGATGTTGTGGCAGCTAGTTGTTAACCGCTCCGTGGGTAGGAATGGTTGCCCCGGGACCCAGTGTCTCTGTGCAGGGTATAGCGACCACAGGAAGTGTTTGTTTACTCACAGTTAATAAACCACACAAGTCTCTGGTAAACCAAAGTGCTGGTGGCCGGCGCCACGGCCGGTTGCATTCGGGTCCCCCACCCGGCTGGTGGTCTCTAAATCTTTCCTCTGCACTGGTTTGTGTAAGGTGGACTTCCTAGTCTGAAACTCAGGAGTCCGCTCCCTGCTGGATGTGGCCTAAACAGCCGTGCCCGCAGACACTGGCCCGTGGGATCTATCGGCCCTGGCGGTGACCTCCTATCCCTATCGGTGGGCTGTTGTCTTCTATGAGGGACTTTGGGTGGGACAGGACCTCTAGTCCTGGCCTCAATTGGTGAATTAACCAGTCCGCTTGTTTCCGGTTCTGGCTTCAGGGTCCGAGTACCCCCCTTTGTGCTACGGTTTCCGGGTCGGTTCCCCGTGTCGGTACAAGGGGGCTACAACCCTGTCCCGGTCCACCTCGGTTCTGCCAAGCCAGTTTCCCGTCTCCTGGTGACGGTGACTACCATCTGCCTCCTAGCCAAGGTACCAGGGCTTCTACCCTGGCACCGTTCAACTTGGACTTCCTCTGCTGGAGCTACACCTAGCTCCAGCCCACACTCCTCTCCAAACTGAACTACAAACTGCTCTGAAGCTGAACTGCTTGTTTTCCCGCCCCGGGCTGTCTAGACCCCTGGGTGGGCGTGTCCAACCGCCTGGTTCCGCCCACTGGTGTGTCTATCTTTCCCTAAGGGAGGGGTGACTAGGGTTTTTAGGTTAGCTGTGTGTTTCCTAGTGAGGGATGGTGTTATGCAGGGGCCTATCTGTGACTACCTGGTTTTGCCAGGGCGTCACAGATGCACAGTCACATTATGATATAAAACTTTTGGGACTTCGTTGTGCTCAGTCAGAATGGTGTTAGGAGAACAAATTACCTCTTGTAACAGATTCAGTATGTTATTATTCATATGCCTGGCTACTTGACTCTAGTCCAGTAGGCGGTTCTACTTAGTGTCATTCACCTTTTCTGCCTCCAGTGCCGCACTCTTCGACACTTCCAGTATCTTCAATTAGTGCCACTGAGTGGGGCTCAGGGACTACGACAGGCATTTCAACTCTACTGCACCTGGTCTCCACTATTACTCCACTTTTCCAGCTCTGATACATTAGTCTTTATTTCAACAGCTCTTCTGTTTCAACTTTGCTACATCTGGTTTCCATCACCACTCCATTGTCCAGCCCTGCTATATCTGGTTTCCATCACCGCTTCATGTCCAGCACTGCTTCATCTGGTTTCCATCACCGCTCCACTGTCCAGCCCTGCTACATCTGGTTTCCATCACCGCTCCATTGTCCAGCCCTGCTATATCTGGTTTCCATCACCGCTTCATTGTCCAGCACTGCTTCATATGGTTTAAATCACCGCTCCACTGTCCAGCCCTGCTACATCTGGCTTCAATCACCGCTCCATTGTTTCAGCCCTGCTACATCTGGTTTCCATCACTGCTCCATTGTTTCAACCCTGCTACATCTGGTTTCCATCACCGCTCCATTGTTTCAACCCTGCTACATCTGGTTTCCAATACAGTTACTCATGCAGTTAAAGTACTTACACATCTGGTCCCAAGTATAACATCTCACTGTTCCAGATCTGCTACACCTGGTATCTATGACAACTCTAGTATTTTAGCTCTACTACATCTGGTCTTTATTATAGGACTGGTGTTGGAGCGCCACTACAACTCTGCTGTTCCAGCTCTCCTACATCAATTCTCCACTACACTAAAGCGGGCTTTACATGCTGCAACATCGCTAGCGATGTCGCGAGCGATAGCACCCGCCCACGTTGGTGGCGCGTCACGGGGTGATCGCTGCCGTAGCGAACAATCTTGCTACGGCAGCGTCACACGCAATTACCTCTTCTCCGGCGTCGCTGTGGCCGCCGAATAATCTCTCCTTTAAGGGGGAGGTTCGTTCGGCGTCACAGCGGCATCACTAAGCAGCCGCCTAATAGAAGCGGAGGGGCGGAGATGAGCGGCCGTAGCATCCCACCCACCTCCTTCCTTCCTCATTGCCGGTGGCCGCAGATACGATGTTGTTCCTCGTTTCTGGGGTGTCACACGTAGTGATGTGTGCTGCCGCAGGAACGACGAACAACCTGCGTCCTGCTACAGCAACGATATTTGGGATTAGAACGACAAGTCAGCGATCAACGATTAGGTGAGTAATTTTGATTGTTAGCGGTCATTCGTGCGTTTCACACGCAACGACATAGCTAACGAGGCCGGATGTGCGTCACAAATTCTGTGACCCCCAACGACATCTCGTTAGCGATGTCGTTGTGCGTAAAGCCCCCTTTAGTTTTCATTATCACAACTTTATTCTCCCAGTTATGCATATCAGATGAAACATCTGGTTTCCACTACTGCAAATCTGCTGTTCCAGCTCTGCAGCATCATGTCTCCATAAATCTGCTGTTCCAGCTCTGAAACATCAGCTGTCCACTACAAATTGGCTGGTCCAGCTCTGCAACATCATGTCTCCTCTACAAATCAGTGGTTCCAGCTCTGCAACATCAGCCTTCCACTACAAATCGACTGTTTCAGATGTGCAACATCAGTTCTCCACTACAAATCGACTGTCCCTGCCCTGCAACATCAGGTCTCCACTACAAATCGGTTGTTCCAGCTCTGCAACATCAGATCTTCACTACAAATCGGCTGTTCCAGCTCTGCAACATTAGGGCGGCTTCCACTACAAACTGTTCCAGCTCTGCAACATCAGGTCTCCACTACAAATTGGCTGTTCCAGATCTGCAACATCAGGCCTCAAGTACAAATCGGCTATACCAGCTCTGCAACATGAGGTCTCCACTGCAAATCGGCAGTTCCAGTTTTGCTATATCTACATCTTCAATACTCTCTTTTTGCACCTCCTGGTGGCAGCTGGGGTTGTTGGTGCTGCCGCAGGTGCGGAGGCTGGGAAGGGAACCACAGCAGGTTGGTACACAGGCTCCT